>NC_133324.1:897598283-897917573 GCF_042186555.1 Aquarana catesbeiana | reverse complement strand
AGTTCGAGGGACTCCTCAGGAGGACATGGTGGGGCTAGGGAAGGAGTCACTGATGCCATTGAGCCGAGGGAAGATGCCACGTTGGCAGCTGCTTTGCCAGACCTGAGCCTGGATGAGGACGTCTTGGTCGTTCACTCGACCAAGTCTTCCGCATGTTGCGGCTCAACACGGCCAGCTGCCGAAAAAAGGCCAAGCGTGTCCCGCTGTACAGGGTACACAGTACAGTAGCTGGAAATACTTCAATGAGCCTACACAAGCACCTGGCTGCAGGTTGCTATACTGTAGGTGAGACTGTGCAGGGTACACAGTACAGTAGCTGGAAATACTTCAATGAGCCTACACAAGCACCTGACTGCAGGTAGCTATACTGTAGGTGAGACTGCAGGATACACAGTACAGTAGCTGGAAATACTGTAAAAACGCCTGCCTGTATATTAGGAAGAGAAGAACAGGATCTAGCTAAACTGAATACAGTATGTATGTATATGTGTATATATAATATATAATGTTACACATACAACACCTGGGATGCATATATATACACTGTAACTGCAGCTAACTGACTCGACCTGCCTACTCTAACTTAAATCAAATGGCACTGTCTGTGTGTCTCTATCTGAACGCCGCAACACACTACACAGGGCCGCTGTGCAGGCGGCCTTATATAGTGTGGGGCGTGTACTAAACCCCCTGAGCCATAATTGGCCAAAGCCTCCTTGGCTAAGCTTGCGGGTCATAGTGGCGCAGTGAATTATGGGCCGTGACGCGTCACTCGAATTTGGCGCGAACAGCCCATATCGTTCGCAATTCGACGAATGGTCGAACAGGCGATGTTCGAGTCGAACATGGGTTTGACTCGAACACAAAACTCATCCCTACTCCTCACACAGAAAAACGATCTAACAGCTTCAGAGACAGAAGGAGCTCTGCTAGAGGAAACACAGCCTCCTCCTCCTGCTCACCAGAGAAAGCACTGATAAAACTACATTTAACTCAGCCAAGTTAGTCAGCTTACCTTGTATCAGCCTGCAGCCCGTCCCACACTGCAGGCTGTGTCCCTGCCTCCCTCTCCTCTCCTCCAGCTGTCGGCATATCCTGCCATGTAGTCAAAGAAGACGTGAGGGGGAAGGGGGCGTGTACAATGTGTTCTCATTGGCTGAGCAGGTAGTAGAGGGACGGAGCAGCTATAGCCTCCGGAATTTTACATCAAAATGATGTCGGGGACAGATGTAAAAAAACACAGATTTTTACAATCTGTTCCTGGTTTTACTGAGGCTGGCAACCCTGATGGGGCCCCTAGTGTCCTGGGCCCACGGGCAGTGCCCAAGTACCCGAATGGTCAGTCCGCTCCTGTACTAGACTGTATGTGTGTGTGTGTGTATATATGTGTATATATATATATATATATATATATATATATTTTTTTTTTTTTTTTTTTTTTTCTCTCAAATACACTGCCACTAACTAACCTGCCTGCCTAATCTAGCTCAAGCTATCTCTCTGTTCATGCCAACAACACTATAAGCAGCCTTATATAGTGTGGGGCATGGACTCCCCCTGAGCCATGATTGACCAAAGGCACCCTGCCTTTGGCCAATTATGGCTCTCTCAGCAGAGCACGCTGTGATTGGCCAAAGCATGCAGGTCAGGTGCATGCTTTGGCCAATCATCAGATGCTAATGCACTGCGATCTCGCAGTGCATTATGGGGCTTTCCGCGGCACTCAAATTTTCGAGCGAACGCCCCATAATGTTCGCTGTTCAGTGAATGGGCGAACACCCGATGTTTGAGTCGAACTTAGGTCCGACCCGATGTTCGAGTTGAACTTACGTTCGACTTGAACATTGAGCTCATCTCTAATAGTTACTAATACAGAATCCCCTCGATGAATGGTGCAGCAAAGTCCAGTTGCAGGGGCCCCTGAGGGTGGTGCAGTATCTGTCTTGGTGTCTGAGACCTGAAGACAAGATCTGCAGTCATGAGAAGATCCTTCAACTGTTCTCCAACCAGCCTGGATTGGAGCTTCTCCCCGGCAGGAACTATGACGTGGCATTGGAACTCAGTCAGCCTATCTACTCTGCACTTTAGTCCCTCCCCAATAGTTTCTACTCTAGGATGCAACCAGACCTCTAAGATATGATCCTGACGTTGTCCCCGGATCTCTAACCTGGCTCTAGCCCATGCTGGTTATCGAGCCCTAAGCTAAAACTAGCAAGACAATCCCAGACGAGAAGGGACAGGGTTAACTAGCATATAAACTATATAACAATAAACAGGTCCACCTACCAATATACTGGAAAGTGACCACAAGACAAACAGTAGCTCAGCCCTAGCTATCTGGCACTGTTCATGTGAATAATAACAAGGACAGAGCTGAGATATTCTGTCTTATGGATTTAGATATACACTCAGCAGGTGCAGATAAACTATGAGATCATAAGAATACTTGCATAATAGTCTCTTCTGGCTTGGGGTTTAGCAGGGGTTTTAGCTGAGACTTTCTTTCTCTCTCCACTTCCCCCTTCCAGGGTTTCAAAGCTAACAGCTCAGGGACAGGAAATGTATACATCATTTATTTATAGGCATTTACAAATTCAGAGAGTAGTGGGCAACAGATGCATACATGTGTTAATATACTTTGCAATAATGCAGAAAAGTGTGCTTTGGCACTTAAAGTGGAACTTCACCCTCTCATGCTTCCCCAACATTTTTGGATTTTTTGTTTTCTTTTTTAGGGAGCAAGTGCCTAGTTTTGACAGGTACCTACTCCCAGTTCTGGTTGCCTCACCTAGGCTAACCAAACAGAAGTTCTCCCCCTGTCTCTGCCAAGCAACCTCCTGGGACACATAATGTGGGCCCATTCAGAAGCACAGCACGACTCGCACATGTGCAGTGGGAAGCCGGCTGTGAAGCCACAGGAAGTCACAGCTGGCTACCCACACTCAAGATGGCAGCACTGGGGACCCAAAGACCAGTGAACAACCAGCCAGGGTAAGGACATCGCTGGATAACTGGACTGGTAAGTGCTTGTTTATTTTAAAGTCAGCAGTGACAGTATTTACAGTATAGCTGCTGACTTATTTTTTTCCAGACTGAAGATTCTTCTTAAGTATGGCAGTTCACAGAACAATACAATACAAAATTCCCTAGCACACTTACCAGCTAGCCACCAAAATAAAACAAGTCTAAAGTGTTTCAACAATTTGTATTAGGTTTACATTGTATATATATTTGCAAATATATGTGAAGCCGCACTGCCACGTCAAGGCCCCTCTGCAAAGTGCGGTCCCTAACTCTACTCTAATGTCATTTCCAAATTGAGACATTCATGGCAATAAATACATTTAGCAGCTAAACTAGTGCAAAAATGTTGATAAAACAGAGGTTTTTGTTGCATATATTTGCAAACATATGTGAAGTTACACAGCACTCCCACAGCAGAGCGTGTGGATCTACTTTATGGCTTGCACTTGATCACAGTGACACATCACATAATCTATTCTGAATCTTGGGTGCTCGTAGTGATACTACGGATGATGTTTATAAAGTTTGGAAAGTCACTAGCACTTCATTATTTTTACTATTTATTGGGCGTAAAGTCATATTATTCCAGTCAATATATTATTGCTGGTTTGCACACAACTAGTGCCAAATGGCAAAAAGAAAAAAAAACTGACTTCCAACCTCCCCTTATAGCCAGTCCAACACACGCCTAAAAAAAGTACCGTTCTCCAACCTCCCCGTATAGCTGGTCCAAAACACGCTTGTAAAAAAAAGATGTGAAAAAGAAGTTGTGACCTGTCCACACCAAAACACCAATGTTTACGCAATGACATGTCTCCATCCCTATTTATGTGAAAACAAAGGGAAGAATTTAGAGCGGGACTTTACATGAGGCATGTCAGAGGGTTGATTATAAGCTTATTGATCAAAATCAAATTAAATTAACTTTAACCAATACTAAATCTATGATCCATGGTATTAAAATTATATCAATAAACAATAGTGGAGACTGAATAGCGTAATCACATGGATTTACATAATAATATTCAGATAAAATTGTTTAATATAATTAATCATTGGACTTGATAAAGCAGATACAAACAATCAAACAGTAAACATAATTGATACAATTGGTACAAAATCGATACAAAGAAGGCTATTGTAGAATATGAAAGTTTTTGGGCATCCATAAGTTGGTAACTCAACGCGTTTCTTGGCTTTCAACCAATCATCAGGAGTCAGATGCATAGTGACTATAAAATAGGATAATGAGACATCTATTAATATACAAAATGTATGTACAATTATGTTTACTGTTTGTTTGTATCTGCTTTATCATGTCCAATGATTAATTATATTAAACAATTTTATATGAATATTATTATGTAAATCCTTTGTGATTACGCTATTCAGTCTCAACTATTGTTTATTGATATAATTTTAATACCATGGATCATAGATTTAGTATTGGTTAATTTAATTTGATTTTGATCAATAAGCTTATATCAACCCTTTGACATGCCTCATGTAAAGTCCCACTCTAAATTCTTCCCTTTGTTTTTGTAAAAAAAAACTACTAGCCTCCGACCGCCCCTTTTTAGCCAGTCCAACACACAAAAAAAAATACCAGCCTTCAACCTTCCCCTACAGCTGGCCCAACACATGCTTGAAAAAAAATTACCAACCTCCATCCTCCCTTTTTAGCTGATTCAACACACATCTGAAAAAATACTGGCCTCCGACCTCCCCTTATAGCCAGTCCAACACACGCCTAAAAAAAATACAAGCCTCCAACCTCCCCTTTAGGTGATTTAACACACATAGTTACATAGTAGGTGAGGTTGAAAAAAGACACAAGTCCATCAAGTCCAACCTATGTGTGATTATGTGTCAGTATTGCATTGTATATCCCTGTATGTTGTGGTCATTCAGGTGCTTATCTAATAGTTTTTTGAAGCTATCGATGCTCCCCGCTGAGACCACCGCCTGTGGAAGGGAATTCCACATCCTTGCCGCTCTTACAGTAAAGAACCCTCTACGTAGTTTAAGGTTAAATCTCTTTTCTTCTAATGTTAATGAGTGGCCACGAGTCTTGTTAAACTCTGTTCTGCGAAAATGTTTTATTTCTATTGTAGGGTCACCAGTACGGTGTTTGTATATTGAAATCATATCCCCTCTCAAGCGTCTCTTCTCCAGAGAGAATAAGTTCAGTGCTCGCAACCTTTCCTCATAACTAAGATCCTCCAGACCCTTTATTAGCTTTGTTGCCCTTCTTTGTACTCGCTCCATTTCCAGTACATCCTTCCTGAGGACTGGTGCCCAGAACTGGACAGCATACTCTAGGTGCAGCCGGACCAGAGTCTTGTAGAGCGGGAGAATTATCGTTTTATCTCTGAAGTTGATCCCCTTTTTAAAGCATGCCAATATTCTGTTTGCTTTGTTAGCAGCAGCTTGGCATTGCATGCCATTGCTGAGCCTATCATTTACTAGGACCCCCAGGTCCTTTTCCATCCTAGATTCCCCCAGAGGTTCTCCCCCCAGTGTTTAGATTGCATTCATATTTTTGCCACCCAAATGCATTATTTTACATTTTTCTACATTGAACCTCATTTGCCATGTAGTTGCCTACCCCATTATTTGTTCAGATCTTTTTGCAAGGTTTCCACATCCTGCGGAGAAGTTATTGCCCTGCTTAGCTTAGTATCGTCTACAAATACAGAGATTGAACTGTTTATCCCATCCTCCAGGTTGTTTATGAACAAATTAAATAGGATTGGTCCCAGCACAGAACCCTGGGGAACCCCACTACCCACCCCTGACCATTCCGAGTACTACCCATTTATCACCACCCTCTGAACTCGCCCTTGTAGCCAGTTTTCAATTCTTTCTTTCTTTTCTTTTTTTTCTTTCTTTCTTTTCTTTTTCTCTTTCTTTCTTTCTTTCTTTCTCTTTCTTTCTTTCTCTCTCTTTCTTTCTCTTTCTTTCTCTTTCTTTCTTTCTTTCTCTTTCTTTCTCTTTCTTTCTTTCTTTCTTTCTTTCTTTCTTTCTTTCTTTCTTTCTTTTCTTTTTTGTTCTTCTTTCTTTCTTTCTTTCTTTCTTTTCTTTTCTTTTCTTTTCTGTTCTTCTTTCTTTTCCTTTCTTTCTTTCTTTCGCACACCCCAAAAAGTTTCCTTTTCGTGGTACAAGGTTGTTTGGAGAAGACTTGGATAACTATATCAAGAGAATCTCCTGTGGGAAAAGTACTCTCTTACCTGTTAAGAAGAAGAGTTAACGTGCCTCTTTCAAACGGACTCTCTCCCCAGCGCCAGGGGCTTCAGCCTCCAGGCAGTTACGACGGCCTCCTCCGTCTGGGGCTACAAACAAGAGTCAACCATAGGGACAAAAGAAGTCCTGGGGGAAGAAGTCTTCTAGACAAGACACTAAGACCTCTTCATGAAGGGGCGCCCCCGCTCGCTCGAGTGAGGGGAAGACTGCTACAGTTCTCAAAGCTCTGGCAGGAGGACTTCCAGGACAGATGGGTAATCTCCACGGTAACCTTACGGTACAAGCTGGAGTTCCAAGAATTTCCCTCTCCTCGTTTCCTCAGATCAAGTGTTCCCAGAGACCCAGAGAAGAAGCAGTTGCTCTCTCTAGCGTCAGGGCGACTTTTGTCGCAAGAGGTCATCAGGGTGGTTCCCACAAAAGATCAAGGATTGGGTTTCTATTCCAACCTTTTTCCGATCCAAAAGCCAAATGGGGATGTCAGACCCATTCTGGATTTAAGACATCTGAATCGATTCTTAAGGTGCCCATTTTTCCTACTCATTAGAAGTTTCTGTGCTTCGAAGTAGGAGGGCACCATTTCCAGTTTGTGGCTCTGCCCTTCGGGACAGCCACTACACCTCGAGTGTTCACAAGGATCGTGGCTCCTCCTCTGGCCAGATTAAAGGCTCAGGGTATGACTGTCATAGCATACCTAGACGACCTGCTCTTGATAGACCGGTCGGTAGCTTCCTTGAACGGGAACTTGAGGACCACGGTCAAGTATCTGGAACATCTAGGTTGGATCCTCAACCCAGGAAAATCTTTCCTAAACCCAGTAAGAAGACTGGAGTATTTAGGTCTGATCATAGATACAAGCCAGGGGGAAGTGTTTCTTCCTCAGGCAAAGATATCTGCTTTAAGGGAGCTGATTCTGACAGTCAGGACCAAGAAGGGGCCTTCTGTCCGCCTTTGTATGAGGCTGCTAGGAAAGATGGGGTCTTCATTCGAAGCAGTTTCCTATGCTCAGTTCCATTCAAGACTATTGCAACACAGTATTCTGTCGGCCTGGAACAAGAAGGTTCAGGCATTAGACTTTCCGATGCACCTGTCGCATGCGGTGCGTCAGAGCCTCAATTGGTGGCTCATACCCGAAAACCTGCAGAAGGGGAAATCCTTTCTACCGGTTACCTGGACGGTGGTAACAACAGATGCCAGTCTGTCAGGTTGGGAAGCAGTTCTGGAACAGTCTGCGATCCAGGGGCTATGGTCTGAGACCGAGAGGACCCTAACCATCAACATTCTGGAGATCCGTGCGGTATATCTAGCCCTAAATGCCTGGACTATCAGGCTACAGGGTTGGCCGGTCAGGATCCAGTCCGACAATGCCACAGCAGTGGCTTATGTCAATCATCAGGGAGGCACCCGGAGCCGAGCTGCTCAAAAGGAGGTGATCCAGATCTTAGCCTGGGCAGAGATGCAGGTGCCATGCATATCGGCAGTTTTTCATTCCAGGGATAGGGAACTGGTAGACGAACTATCGCCAGCAGTTACTCCCAAGGGAATGGTCTCTGCATCCCGACGTCTTTTGGGCCATATGCCAAAGATGGGGGTCTCAGATGTAGATCTCATTGCATCCCGATGCAACAAAAAGATAGACAGATTTGTGGCAAGGACGAGGGATCCTCTTGCATGCGGGATGGATGTGTTGGTGATTCCGTGGCATCGGTTCTTACTGATTTATGCATTCCCGCCTATTCTGCTACTGCCACGACTCCTTCGCAGGATCAGGCTGGAAAGGAAGTCGGTACTTCTGGTGGCCCCCGCTTGGCCCAGAAGGACTTGGTATGCAGAAATAGTAAGGATGACGGTGGGCTCCCCATGGACCCTACCGGTACGCCCAGACCTGTTATCTCAAGGCCCAGTGTTCCATCCTGCCTTACAAATGCTAAATTTGACGGTTTGGCTATAGAGACCCACGTTCTGAAGAATCGTGGGCTTTCAGGTCCTGTGGTATCTACCTTGATCAATGCAAGGAAGCCAGCTTCCAGAATGATTTATCAGAGAATCTGGAAAGCTTATATATCCTGGTGTGAATCCAGGGGTTGGCATCCCAGAAAATATGTGATTTTTTACAATTGGGATTAGAGATGAAGCTGGCCTTGAGTACCATCAAGGGCCAGGTCTCGGCTTTATCAGTATTATTTCAACAGCCACTTGCTTTGCATTCTTTGGCCCGAAACTTTATGCAGGGGGTGACGCGCCTTAATCCTCCGGTTAAGACGCCCCTAAACCCCTGGGATTTGAACTTGGTTCTGTCTGTGTTACAGAAACAGCCTTTTGAACCAATACGTCAGATTCCTTTGGTCTTGCTGACAAGGAAGTTAATTTTTCTGGTAGCCATCTCTTCTGCTAGAAGAGTATCAGAATTAGCAGCTCTTTCCTGTAAAGAGCCTTATTTGATTGTTCACAAGGATAGAGGGGTACTGCGCCCTCATCCTAGTTTTTTTCCGAAGGTGGTTTCAGATTTTCGTCTAAACCAAGACATTGTTCTGCCTTCCTTTTTTCCAGATCCCTGTTCTACGGAAGAAGGGTCACTGCATTCTTTGGATGTAGTAAGAGCAGTCAAGACCTATCTGGAAGCAACTGCTCAGATTCGCAAAACGGATGTTTTGCTTGTGCTACCAGAAGGTCTCAGTAGAGGACAAGCAGCATCAAAAGCTACCATTTCTAAATGGATTCGACAATGGATCATTCAAGCTTACGGTTTGAAACAGAAGATTACTCCGTTTCAGATCAGGGCACATTCCACAAGTGCTATTGGTGCTTCTTGGGCAGTGCATCACTGGGCCTCTATGGCTCAAATCTGCAAGACCGCAACCTGGTCTTCAGTTCATACATTCACCAGATTTTATCAGGTGGATATGAGAAGGCATGAGGATATCGCCTTTGGGCGTAGTGTGCTGCAGGCAGCGGTACTGGGTCCTCAGGTCTGATTGCATCCTACTTGGTTGTGGTTCCCCTCCCCTCAGATAGCATTGCTCTGGGACATCCCATCAGTAATTACTGAGGCTCTGTGTCCCGTGATGTTCGAGAAAGAAAATAGGATTTTTTATAACAGCTTACCTGTAAAATCCTTTTCTTTCGATGGACATCACGGAACACAGAGGTATCCCTGCAAGGGGAGGGATTATATAGGGGGTTGCACTTCCTGATTAGGGTGTGACCAGTGTCCAATCACCTAGTGATACCTACAGTACCTGACCGCGAGATTGTGTTTCCAGCGCAATACCATCGCGCTGGTTCTTGGCGACAGGGTACTGTGCATGTCGCGCTGGCTCACTAATCGGGAAAGGAAAACTTTGTTTTCCTTCTGCGATGAGTGACAGGCAGTGCTGACAGCTGTCTGGTATGAATCCTGAGGCGGGAACACTGCGCCAAATTTAAATGAAAAATCGGCATGGGGGTCCCCCCAAAATCCATACCAGACCCTTATCCGAGCACGCAGCCCGGCCGGCCAGGAAAGGGGGTGGGGACGAGCGAACGCCCCCCCCCCCCTCCTGAGCCGTACCAGGCCGCACGCCCGCAGGGCGCCCCCCTCCCCCAAGGCACCCACCCCCCCATGTTGAGGGCATGCAGCCTGGTATGGCTCAGGAGGGGGGGCGCTCGCTCTTCCCCACCCCCTTTCCTGGCCGGCCAGGCTGCGTGCTCGGATAAGGGTCTGGTATAGATTTTGGGGGGACCCCCACGCCGATTTTTCGGCGTAGGGGGTTCCCCTTACAATCCATGCCAGACCCTAGGGCCCGGTACGCCCCTGGGGGGGAACCCACGCCGTTTTTTTCATTTAAAATTTGGCGCGGTGTTCCCGCCTCAGGATTCATACCAGACAGCTTTCAGCACTGCCTGTCACTCATCGCAGAAGGAAAACAAAGTGAGCCATCTCGGCGCTGGCTCCTGCGGCGAGATTGACACAATATCGCGGTCACCTACTGTATATAACCCATCAGTAATTACTGAGGCTCTGTGTCCCGTGATGTCCATCGAAAGAAAAGGATTTTACAGGTAAGCTGTTATAAAAAATCCTATTTTTTCTTTTCTTTCTTCTTTCTTTTCTTTTCTTCTTTCTTTTTCTTTTCTTTTCTTCTTTCTTTTTCTTTTCTTTTCTTTTCTTCTTTCTTTCTTTCTTTCTTTCTTTCTTTCTTTCTTTCTTTCTTTCTTTCTTTCTTTCTTTCTTTCTTTCTTTCTTTCTTTCTTTCTTTCCCTTATTAGAAAGTTGCTGCACAGCTGACCGCGAGATTGTGTTTCCAGCGCAATACCATCGCGCTGGTTCTTGGCGACAGGGTACTGTGCATGTCGCACTGGCTCAGTCGTCGGGAAAGGAAAACTTTGTTTTCCTTCTGCGATGAGTGACAGGCAGTGCTGACAGCTGTCTGGTATGAATCCTGAGGCGGGAACACTGCGCCAAATTTAAATGAAAAATCGGCATGGGGGTCCCCCCAAAATCCATACCAGACCCTTATCCGAGCACGCAGCCCGGCCGGCCAGGAAAGGGGGTGGGGACGAGCGAGCGCCCCCCCCCCCCCTCCTGAGCCGTACCAGGCCGCACGCCCGCAGGGCGCCCCCCTCCCCCAAGGCACCCACCCCCCCATGTTGAGGGCATGCAGCCTGGTACGGCTCAGGAGGGGGGGCGCTCGCTCTTCCCCACCCCCTTTCCTGGCTGGCCGGGCTGCGTGCTCGGATAAGGGTCTGGTATAGATTTTGGGGGGACCCCCACGCCGATTTTTCGGCGTAGGGGGTTCCCCTTACAATCCATGCCAGACCCTAGGGCCCGGTACGCCCCTGGGGGGGAACCCACGCCGTTTTTTTCATTTAAAATTTGGCGCGGTGTTCCCGCCTCAGGATTCATACCAGACAGCTTTCAGCACTGCCTGTCACTCATCGCAGAAGGAAAACAAAGTGAGCCATCTCGGCGCTGGCTCCTGCGGCGAGATTGACACAATATCGCGGTCAGCTACTGTATATAACCCATCAGTAATTACTGAGGCTCTGTGTCCCGTGATGTCCATCGAAAGAAAAGGATTTTACAGGTAAGCTGTTATAAAAAATCCTATTTTTTCTTTTCTTTCTTCTTTCTTTTCTTCTTTCTTTTCTTCTTTCTTTCTTTCTTTCTTTCTTTCTTTCTTTCTTTCTTTCTTTCTTTCCCTTATTAGAAAGTTGCTGCACAGCTTCCAACCCACATGTCCCCATGAGTTGTCAGTCCGTCCCTGCTTGCACCTCTTCCATAGTGTGGGGGAAAGAAATCTGCGGTCCTGCAACTTTTGCAGGGGGAGTTGATGGCACCTATGGCCTTTGTATTTCTCCCCATCTGCTGTTGGTGAAAGAGAACCCACAATAAAGCTCCTGGTCCTCTTCTGATAATTCAGGCTTCAGTTCTTCTTCATCAGGATCTATGATTTCTTCCATCATCATCTCTGCCGTTAGGTCCATTGGTGGTAACTGTGAAGAGAAGAAACATTATTGCTGAAGAATATGTACAATGTTAGCCTTTCCATTTGAGATATTGATGCACACACAGAATATAGAAGATTCAAATACTTACTGTCTCCATGTCGAATGGTGGGCTTACTTCCCCAGCCTTCAGTTTTACCCAGTCTACGCCGTTAAAAAACCGGTGGCTTTGCAGATATTTAACATGCATCTCTCTTAAGTTTGGTGATTTGCATAGAAGCTGTAATAATATACAAAACAATGGTTAACAAAGGTTAACTTTGATACAAAGGCAATAACTATGCAATTCTTCTTTAATAAATATTAATAAAATAGCCATTTTCTGTCTGGCAACAGATGGTGTTCACTTACTTTGTCCGCTATGAGGTCCATGAGATCCATGTTGAAATCCTCTGGGAATCTTGGATACTGGTTGCAGATTGAGTCTGCGAGCACCTCATCGAGGTAAAAACCGGTGTCTGAGTCGGTGTCTGAGTAGGTGCCTGAGGCGTTGCCTGAGACGGTGCCTGAGGCGGTGCCTGACACGATGCCTGAGGCGGTGCCTGAGACGATGCCTGAGGCGGTGTCTGGGACGATGCCTGAGGCGGTGTCTGGGACGATGCCTGAGGCGGTGTCTGGGACGATGCCTGAGGCGGTGTCTGGGACGGTGTCCGAGGAGGAAAATGGATATTCTCCAGTCGCCATCTCGTAGACTATAACTCCCAGGGAGAAATAGTCAGCAGGAAATCCATATGGCATTTCCAAATAGATCTGTAGAAATATCAAAAAAGAGTAGAATAGTCATTACTGGTTGCTTTACTGACAAGAAGAAGGGAAAAGCTAAATGATCCAATACTCACTTCTGGTGCCATATAGCATGGAGTGCCGACTATGGATGTCAGGGCCTGAGAGGAATACACATCCATTTCCGATAAGCCAAAATCAGAGATTCTGACATGTCCACTGCTATCGAGCAGAATGTTTTCTGGTTTGATATCCCGATGTACAATTCCCCGATTATGAAGAGACTGCAGGCCACAAATGATCTCCGCAGTGAGGAATCTAATGGAGAGATAGAAAAGGTTGATATAAAGCATTTTTTTGGTAATCTAACCCAGAAAATAACAAATCATGATTCTAATGCTCCAATTATCAGGTGTAGTCATCTATACTTGCAATAACTAAATCGTGTTGAAAGAAAATATTATGATAATGGTAGAATTTGGCACAATACATAGAAGTGTTTTATAGGGATATTTGACATCACTGATGAATATTTAACAAATATGCTTTGTGATTTCTCACAAATAGTTTTTTTTTTATGATGGTAAAAGTGTTCAGTAATGATTGAATGAAATTGTACAGTCTCTCTTAAAGTGTATGTAAGGCCTAAACAGAAAGCATTAAAAAAGTTTCCCCGCTCCATTCAAAGCTACAAAAAATGTTTTACATTTACAAACTAACTCTATTTTTCGGAATCAGTCTCACTGGATGTTTGCTATGATATGTCTGATGCCTGGGACGTCTGCTGTGTGTTATTGTACATGTATGGGCAGAGCTTTCGTAGGACAGATGTACTGAAAGTTATACCTTTCTGCCACAAGCTTGTATCTAGGACAAGCTTACACTTTGATGTAATCTATGTAGAGTACCATGTTCTACCTCAATCTCTCTTATTATGGTACCCTACTGATTTACCTAACTTATATCTTGGAAAATACCATATTTTGTTTAATCTATGTACTCTACTATATTCTACCTCCATCCCTATTGTCATGCTACCCTATTGTCTTATCCATCTTATATCTAGAACAAGGCTACATATTGATGTGCTCTATATACAATACTATGTTATACCCCCATTCCTATTATTTTAGTACCCCACTGCCTTACCTTGTCATCTCAATAGTTAATGGTGCCCTTTTGTTTAAGAAGTTCCTTAGGTCTCCACCATTCAGGCATTCCATGACGAAGAATAAGTGATCCTGTGCAGAGGAAAGAAAGATCCAGGTTATAGAAATTATTTGCTATTCGAATCACTATGCAACTTTGGGTAGATTGTGAGAAAGGTAGGTGTCAGTTACAATGGTATTGTGGGAGGATAACCATTTAACACCAACCTCTTCCACAAAATAGACGGTAGAGTCTTACCTTTGTCTGGAAGGTACCGTATCCACGAAGGCAGAATGGGCTGGTACAAACTTCCTTCAGTATGTGGCTCTCGTTGAGGGCTTCTTTGTAGTCTTCGCTTTTCTTGATCTGGATTTTGACAGCCAACGGTTCATCAGTAGAGGTGTGTGATGCCAAAACCACCTGGAGGAAACGGGGAGAGAAATTAGACAATTAGAGATGTTATTTGCCATTTAATACTTTATTTATGGATCCACAATAATGGTAGAATCACTATAAGGGCATTTTTTATCATCACAGCTGAAACTCTGGGACCCTCTCTCACTCCTGGTTTGAGATACAAGTCAATGAAGAATCCACCAAGAAAGGTGAGATCATCCCATTTCACTATAACTCATTCCTTCATGAAGAAGTTGTTCTTGAAACTAAGTTTCACCACCCTCATTCCTTCTCTGTTATATAAAGTTAGATGCCTAATTAAATGTTTTAGATCAGGGGTCCTCAAACTACGGCCCGCGGGCCGAATCCGGCCCTCCAGCGTTTTTGATCCGGCCCGCGGACTGCCCCTTTAAAATTGCAGCACTGCCCCTGCCCTCTGCTCCCTCCATCACACAGGACGGGAAACATGACAGGCCGGGCAAAGGACCTTCTGTGCTAAGAAGCAGGTGATTGGTTACTAGGCATCAGAGCGGTCCCAGGAACCAATCACCTGCCCCTCACTTCCAAAGTCCCGCCCTCCGTCCGGACCTACCATGCCTCGTGTCCTGCGTGATACAGGTAAGTGTAAGGGCGGCGGGGGGAGTCTGTGCTATGGTGGGGATCTGTGACACACAGGGGGGAGTCTGTGCTATGGTGGGGATCTGTGATGTGGGGGACTCTGTGCTATGTGGGGGACTCTGTGCTATGGTGGGGATCTGTGATGTGGGGGACTCTGTGCTATGTGGGGGACTCTGTGCTATGGTGGGGATCTGTGATGTGGGGGACTCTGTGCTATGGTGGGGGACTGATGTGGGGGACTCTGTGCTATGGTGGGGATCTGTGATGTGGGGGACTCTGTGCTATGGTGGGGGACTCTGTGCTATGGTGGGGGACTCTGTGCTATGGTGGGGGACTCTGTGCTATGGTGGGGGACTGATGTGGGGGACTCTGTGCTATGGTGGGGATCTGTGATGTGGGGGACTCTGTGCTATGGTGGGGATCTGTGATGTGGGGGACTCTGTGCTATGGTGGGGGACTCTGTGCTATGGTGGGGGACTGATGTGGGGGACTGATGTGGGGGACTCTGTGCTATGGTGGGGATCTGTGATGTGGGGGACTCTGTGCTATGGTGGGGGACTGATGTGGGGGACTCTGTGCTATGGTGGGGGACTGATGTGGGGGACTCTCTGCTATGGTGGGGGACTGATGTGGGGGACTCTGTGCTATGGTGGGGGACTGATGTGGGGGACTCTGTGCTATGGTGGGGGACTGATGTGGGGGACTCTGTGCTATGGTGGGGGACTGATGTGGGGGACTCTGTGCTATGGTGGGGTACTGATGTGGGGGACTCTGTGCTATGGTGGGGGACTGATGTGGGGGACTCTGTGCTATGGTGGGGATCTGTGATGTGGGGGACTCTGTGCTATGGTGGGGATCTGTGATGTGGGGGACTCTGTGCTATGGTGGGGGACTGATGTGGGGGACTCTGTGCTATGGTGGGGATCTGTGATGTGGGGGACTGATGTGGGGGACTCTGTGCTATGGTGGGGATCTGTGATGTGGGGGACTCTGTGCTATGGTGGGGGACTCTGTGCTATGGTGGGGGACTCTGTGCTATGGTGGGGGACTGATGTGGGGGACTCTGTGCTATGGTGGGGGACTGATGTGGGAGACTCTGTGCTATGGTGGGGGACTGATGTGGGGGACTCTGTGCTATGGTGGGGGACTGATGTGGGGGACTCTGTGCTATGGTGGGGGACTGTGATGTGGGGGACTCTGTGCTATGGTGGGGATCTGTGATGTGGGGGACTCTGTGCTATGGTGGGGGACTCTGTGCTATGGTGGGGGACTGATGTGGGGGACTCTGCGCTATGGTGGGGGACTGATGTGGGGGACTCTGTGCTATGGTGGGGATCTGTGATGTGGGGGACTCTGTGCTATGGTGGGGATCTGTGATGTGGGGGACTCTGTGCTATGGTGGGGATCTGTGATGTGGGGGACTCTGTGCTATGGTGGGGATCTGTGATGTGGGGGACTCTGTGCTATGGTGGGGATCTGTGATGTGGGGGACTCTGTGCTATGGTGGGGGACTCTGTGCTATGGTGGGGGACTGATGTGGGGGACTCTGTGCTATGGTGGGGATCTGTGATGTGGGGGACTCTGTGCTATGGTGGGGATCTGTGATGTGGGGGACTCTGTGCTATGGTGGGGATCTGTGATGTGGGGGACTCTGTGCTATGGTGGGGGACTCTGTGCTATGGTGGGGGACTCTGTGCTATGGTGGGGGACTGATGTGGGGGACTCTGTGCTATGGTGGGGATCTGTGATGTGGGGGACTCTGTGCTATGGTGGGGATCTGTGATGTGGGGGACTCTGTGCTATGGTGGGGATCTGTGATGTGGGGGACTCTGTGCTATGGTGGGGGACTCTGTGCTATGGTGGGGGACTGTGATGTGGGGGACTCTGTGCTATGGTGGGGATCTGTGATGTGGGGGACTCTGTGCTATGTGGGGGACTCTGTGCTATGGTGGGGATTTGTGATGTGGGGGACTCTGTGCTATGGTGGGGGACTGATGTGGGGGACTCTGTGCTATGGTGGGGGACTGATGTGGGGGACTCTGTGCTATGGTGGGGATCTGTGATGTGGGGGACTCTGTGCTATGTGGGGGACTCTGTGCTATGGTGGGGATCTGTGATGTGGGGGACTCTGTGCTATGGTGGGGGACTGATGTGGGGGACTCTGTGCTATGGTGGGGGACTGATGTGGGGGACTCTGTGCTATGGTGGGGGACTGATGTGGGGGACTCTGTGCTATGGTGGGGGACTGATGTGGGGGACTCTGTGCTATGGTGGGGGATTGATATGGGGGACTCTGTGCTATGGTGGGGATCTGTGATGTGGGGGACTCTGTGCTATGGTGGGGATCTGTGATGTGGGGGACTCTGTGCTATGGTGGGGGACTGATGTGGGGGACTCTGTGCTATGGTGGGGGACTGATGTGGGGGACTCTGTGCTATGGTGGGGGACTGATATGGGGGGGATCTGTGATGGGGGAAGTATGTGATTGGAGTGGTTCTGTAATGAGGGGAGTCTGTGAAATACTGATAAGTTTATATTGATTACAATTGCTCTTTATTTTTTTTTTTGCACTACAAATAAGATGTGTGCATAGGAATTAGTTCATATTTTTTTTAAACTATAGTGTGGCCCCCCAACAGTCTGAGGGACCGTGAACTGGCCCCCTGTCTAAAAAGTTTGAGGACCCCTGTTTTAGATGAAATCAGCTAAATACACTGCAGATGCATCAAAACAAAATATGTTTAATATAAATCTTACCATTTATTTTAATTAAAAAGCAGCAACAACCTGAATAGAAAAGCCTGTTCCCTGTCCTCCTGAAGTAGTGGTCTCTCTACAGAGCTTTGGCATGTCTCTTTCTGAATAAGAGCCCAGAGCTCTCCAATCAGCTTTGATGATTGGAGAGCTCTAGCTCTGACTCATCAGGGGACATGCTGAACCACTGTAGAGAGACCACTGCTTTCCAAGAGGCTCCACTCTGTAACATGCTGGAAAGTGACAGGCTTTTCTACTTGGCTGCTAAAGAAAAAAATAAGTATAAACACCTTTTGTGTTAATGCACCTGGAATGGATTTATCTGAATACAATGAAAAGATTATTTTGGGCTTTAAATTGTATGTCCAGCTCTGCAACAGTCACACAGACAGAAATAAAAATACTTTTCTTTATTGGTTAGAGGGAGGGGATATCTGTCTGTGTCCTTGTTGCAGCTTTTCCATCACTTCCTGTCTGGTGAAACCATTGTCAGCAGGACAGGAAGTGAGAGGAAATCTCTTATGTAGCCCTGGATAGCAATAAAGCCAGACAGGGGCTCAGAACCTCTCTCACTATATCTGAACATTTTAAATTAGAGAAAATATCTGACCACTTACCTTTCCAAAACCCCCCTTTCCGAGCAGGCTATGGAATCTGAAGCCATCCAATGTCATTGGGATGATCCCCTTAGTGCTGGGGCACTGATGGTCACTTTCTGGTGGCGTCGCAATGGGAATTTCACATTTTGGTGTAGTCTCGATGTAAACTTCACATGGTGAATTCCTAATGTGGACTTCAAATCTTGGTGGAGTCTCGATGTGGATTTCACGTTGGGTCTCGCTCACTGGGGCAGGCCTGCTGTGTGAGCTGCATCTGCGGTAAATACCTTGTACATCTGCAATTAAAAAAGGATTTAGATTTAGAACATTCACCTACATTTGATACATTCTTCTTTATAGAACATAAAATGATAGGGAGTAAAGTTCAAAACTCCATTACCAGGAACAATAAATAAACCCGCCATGGCACAGGGACTACTATTTTTCCCTTTCTTATAAAAATGCCGGTTGCCTGGCACTTATCCAACCCACTGGATGTGATATGTTCTACAAGTCGGCGAGTCTTGAAGCCGGCAACAAGTATTTTAAGTGGTGTGATGATTTAGAGTTAAATTAGAAGGCAGGTCACAAATGAGGTTGTGAAGCTGCAAGTAGTTGTGTCACCTGTCTGGCTGTACATTGTGGCAGGGGTTGGTAAATCATCAGACCAGCTAATAAAAATGACAAATGTATTTTAAAAGAAAAGGAAAGGCTTTGTTAACTGGTAATATTGCTCAGAAAGTGTGTATGTTTTCCCTAAGATCGGACAGGAGATGGGTCACAGTAACTGTTTGTTTAAATGCAGTGTGATGTGGAGTTTGGCTTCAATTTGTTGGTGTATCTAAATCTGCAAAGTATATCTAACACTTCCAACCTCCTAGACTGACAGTGCTGCTGTCTGCTGTGCCCCTGTGCTCCTTCATCCAGAGTGGAGACACTGTAATACTGGAGGTGTATTACTGGCCAAATCACCAGGTTTAAAACCAAGTGAAAAAGACAAAAAAATGGAAACTAATAAAGCTGCATTACATCACATTTTTGGTTGTGGGTGTAATACCGCTTGAATTTTTCTTAAACATTGTATTGTATGCGGGGTTTCTTTTATGTCCATGTTGCATGTTTCTGGCGGCTGATTGGCACCGCCATCTCATTGGTTGGCAGTGAGGTCCTCAGCCCATCCTGTAGTAAAGGGCATGCAAAGCTTGTTGAAAAGCTTTGGCAGAGAGGTGGGGGTGAGCGGAGGGATGAGACTTGGCTCCCTGTATACAGCTCTGATCAATGATACCCGGGACTCCAATGATACCCAACATCAGGAATTGAGTGTAATTCTCAGCGCCATATCTCACACAGACTGTCATCTGTCATAAGTGAGGATATAGAAATCATGGAGGACACAAATCTCCACCAATGAGATTTCAGTTACTGGGCCACCTAACTGACACCCCCCTGCCCCGCTGACAGTGACTGTTCATGATCTGTGGAAGAGGCTTTCATTGTTAGAAATGAACAGAGCCATCATCCTACAGTCCAAGGAGACCAGAGAGCTGCTAACAGTTCTAAACCTGTCCAAATGAAAAGGGATCTGTAGGGATCAGACTGCAGGGTTGTGTTTTGTAAGATTTACGATTTGCTTCACTTAATTTGAAAAAAATCTGCAGATTGGTGTTTACAAGACACAACCCAGCAATTCTAATGTGGGCCAGGCTTGTCTTCTTCCCATCCACTATGTGATTTACTCCCCACACTGCTTGTTCCAATGCATGTCTATCCAGGAGCATGTGTGCCATTCACTATGCCCTGTCCATGGCCATCCCTATACATATGTACTGTACATATGTCACCTGTCATCAATGGGGAAAAGTAGAAAATTAATCTATCAATATTCACAATACTCACCACTCCAATCCTCGGTCTTCTGGGTTGTGCTATAGACTTTATAGCCAACACCAAAACATGCAGCGGCGGCTCTAAAGCATCCGCGCAAAAAAACTTGAGCCCTCTTCATTTTTGTGGGCTTGTTTGGGGTATCTACAGGCTGTTCAATGATACCTCCTTCCATAGGTGGTCTTCCAGTGGTCTGTTTATCTTTGGTGTTAATGTGATAAACAGCCTTTTTACACCGAAAAAATCTCATTCTGAAGAATAATCCAAGCACGCTCCAAGCGTGAGAGAATGAAATTAGAAAACAATTGAATCGCACGAAATCACTAGAATGAAATCGCAAGCAAAATATCGCCAGAGAAAAAAAACAGGTCTGCACTGTTCAGTCAACACTCTGGGACTGGCAGGATCCTACTGAGAGCTTCCTTATAACAGGGCAGCTGATGACATCACCATCACCATGGTTACCTGTTTCTTTTTTCAAATCTCTGGCACTCAGCCAAGACTAACTGACATTCTATTTTTAGATCTCTGGCACCCAGCCAAGAATAACTGACATATATCCTGGTGTGTTAGCTTTGTGAATTCAGTCTCTAGGCTCAGTATACAGATCTCCCATACCAAATGATTTTTTATTTTTTTATTAAAATGACATTTATTTTGATTGATATTTAAAATTTACAGTCCCATGGCTTAAATAAAGATATTTATTCCTATGTTAGCACTGTGAATTGAGTCTTATCACATCATATAAAGCTTTCCTGTAGGTCATATATTTTAATTTCTGTCCCGCTTTTATTAGTGGCAATGCATCAGCAGTCCCACTATTGTTATTTGTTTTTATTTATTTTTAATTTCAATTTTATTATTCCGTACGTTTTTTGGCTCTGCGTAACTTCTGCATACTTTCAGCTATTAAAACCATTTAACTTTTAAAATGTTCATTTCTTTCATCTAATGATGGGACTTCTCCTTCAACTTTTTTTCTACTATATATACTTTTTAAAATATTAAGCTTTTTGTTTAGTGGTCATTTCAGGAAATTTTATTGATTTAAACAGAGTGTACTGGGCTGCTTTTGTTGCCATGGTTACCAAAGCTTCTGTTATACACAGTGATGGGTGGTGGGGGAGGCGTCTGGAGCATCTCAGCTCTGATTACAGAGCCCAGGGGAGGGGACAGACACACCGTGTACTGATTTATAATAGAGGAATATGATGGGGCAGTTTTGATGGGGCAATTCTGATGGGGCAGTTTTGATGGTGGCAATATGATGGGGCAGTTTTGATGGTGGCAATATGATGGGGGCAGTTTTGATGGTGGCAATATGATAGGGCAGTTTTGATGGGGCAATTCAGATGTGGCAATATGATGGGGCAGTTTTGATGGGGCAATTCTGATGGGGCAGTTTTGATGGTGGCAATATGATGGGGCAGTTTTGATGGTGGCAATATGATGGGGGCAGTTTTGATGGTGGCAATATGATGGGGGCAGTTTTGATGGTGGCAATATGATAGGGCAGTTTTGATGGGGCAATTCAGATGTGGCAATATGATGGGGCAGTTTTGATGGGGCAATTATGAAGGGGCAGTTTTGATGGTGGCAATATGATGGGGCAGTTTTGATGGTGGCAATATGATGGGGCAGTTCTGATGGGGCAATTCTGATGGGGCAGTTTTGATGGCAATATGATGGGGGCCTACTAACAACTACGTACAAAGCCATCCACAATTTAGCCCCCAGCTACATCACTAGCCTAGTCTCTAAATACCAACCTACTCGTTCACTTCGTTCCTCTCAAGACCTTCTGCTCTCTAGCTCCCTCATGACGTCCTCCCATGCTCGCCTCCAGGACTTTTCCAAAGCCTCTCCAATCCTATGGAATGCCCTACCCCAATCTGTCCGCTTATCTCCTACTCTATTAGCTTTTGGACGATCCCTGAAAACCCTTCTCTTCAGAGAAGCCTACCCTACCCACACCTAACAATAACTGTTTTTTCGTTTCTAGATTGTAAGCTCTAACGAGCAGGGCCCTCTGATCCCTCCTGTATTGATTTGTATTTTAAGTGTACTGTCTGCCCTCATGTTATAAAGCGCCATGCAAACTGTTGGCGCTATATAAATCCTGTATAATAATAATAATAACCTAACCATTTCACGTTTGGTATCTATTTACTCGGTGCAACCTCATCTTTTAGATTTTACCAAAAGAAATGGGTAATTTATGTTTGTGTGTCCTAAAATTAACTTCAATGTATATTTTGCATTTCCCAGACCTTTGCAGTAATATTGTGTGACAAAAAAAATTTGAACTACTACTATTTTTTTCGATGGGGGGTCTGCTTTCAGAAAATATATAATCTGGGGTGTTATGTAATCTTTAGGCCTAAAATGATTTTTTAAGCATTTTGTGCAAAAATACAGAAAATGGCTTTGGCAGTGAAAAGGATAAATGGGATGGTTACGTTTTCATCCATCCAAGATAACCAAACAAAAATTGGATTTTTCAGGTTAATACCAAATGCACACCGCCTCCTCGGAAAGCAGCCACCAAGCATACCTGCCCTGGGTCACAGCAGCAGCCAACGATATGTGCAGAAATCCTAAAGGAAAAAGTGAAGATTGAGGTCAGTTTTTAAATTAAAATCAAACAGCAATGGGCATATCTGTTCTTTTCACTGGTACACTAGCTTCACTGGGCTGCTTTCAAACTGATTCGCAGGTGCAGTGCACTGAGTCATGGGGGGTTTATTTACTAAAGGCAAATCCACTGTGCACTACAAGTGCACTCACTGTAGATCTTGGGGGAAGATCTGAAGTGAGGGGAAGCTCTGCTGATTTCTGTCATGTACAAGCAAAAATGCTGTTTTTCCAAGTCATCTTCCAGGAAGGCCTAATGAGAGAGTAGCTCCTCCCACTTAGCACAGGAAACACAAATCCATGTTATAAAAGGACAGGCACTATGCATGGTCCCTCAGTTTTATGTGTTTCCTCTGGCCAGACAGGATCACCAGTGTGTTTTTTTAATTTTTTTCTCATCTGTCAGGCCCTCGTGCTAGGTGGCAGGGGCCTGACAGATAGCAGGGGCCTCCCAGGCTAAAGTCTTTGTTCCCCTGGGACAGACAAAAGGATTAGCCTGGGAAAGCCCAGGGGAGGCTGGAGGACCCTCTCTCCCCTGTATTTGTTGCAAGTCCTCAGGGCAGCCATGGTAGGAGGCTTAACCCTGTCCTGGTGGATGTAGTACAGTGCACTTACCTGCTGTTTCCCCACGTGTGCTAAGCAGTAAGCCATGATTTCCTGATCGTGTGAGGAAGCCAAGGGAGGCATCCTGAGGTCACATTCGGTCCAGGCGATGACGTATTTCCAGCAGAAGTGATGCGGCAGGGATGCCCGGCGGCCATCTTGGATGGGGCAGACGCCGAAATGGAGTCCTGAGTACTCCAGCAGGCTGGAGGGGGAATGCAGGTTGCCTGAGCATGCCGAACCATACATGCCAGGCCAGGATCCACAGGAAGGACGTGGGCTAAGCTGGGTGGCCCAGCCTATTTAAAAGGACCTTGCGCTGATCATCACTGCATGTGCATCATGGAGGTGGTCTGGCATTTTATGCGGGCCACCCTGGCACACATCGGACTTGGCCCCAACATGCTCAGCTGGATTCTGTCCCTCTACTCCAAACTGTCGGCGGCAGTACGGGTAAACGAGTGGCGCTCCAAGTTTTTTACAATAGCAATCGGGACAAGACATGGTTGCCCTGTGTCCCCCCTTATATTCATCCTGACCCTGGAACCGTTTCTGTGCCACATAAGGGATGACTCAAATATCACAGGTGTGCGGAAGCCCTCGGGACATCACAAAATTGCGGTCTATGCCGACAACCTGATTTTCTTCGTTTCCAATCCTCGGGTATCGCTCCCCAATATCTTGGCAGCTCTACGGAAATATGGCGAGCTGTCAAATTTTAGGGTCAACTGTGCCAAGTCCGCAGTGCTAAATATATAACGATCCCTGAATCGGAGGTCCACAGTATGCGTACGTCCTTCGTGTTTCATTGGGCGGATAAATCTATACAATATCTGGGTATCGACATCACACCGGACTTGGCACACTTGTACACCTTTAATTATATACCCCTGCTACATAGACTGAAAGCTGACCTCCACAACTGGCACACCCTGACCTTGACGTGGTTCGGACGGTGCAACGCCTTGAATATGACAGTCTTACCAAGGATTTTGTACATACTCCAAACCATACCAATCCGGGTCCCGCTGATTTTTTTTCAAACAGCTTAGGACGATAGTTAGGGACTTAATCTGGGCGCATAAGTCGCCCAGGACGAAAATGCAAATACTGACTAGACCGAAAGAGAAAGGGGGCATTGGCCTCCCAGATTTCCTCAAATATTATAGAGCAGTGCATTTATCGAGGATCGTGGACTGGCATTGCAATATGGAATTCAAACAGTGGGTAGGGATGGAAATTGAAGATGCCTCCATTCCCCTCCTGACCTCTCCATGGCTCACCTCCCCTCCACCAGAAGACATGAGGAATCACCCTTTGATAGGTGTCACTCTTAAGGGTAGCTAGGTCAACCATCCACACTACCGGTCTCTCACCGCTACCCTCCCCTATGATGCCGGTAATAGGCAACCCTGACTTTATACCGGGGCTCACGAGTTGAAGTTGAGACAATTGACCGTGACCGGGAAAATGTCGTCTGATGGATGTTTGGCCGCGGGGGGAGCTCCCCTTGCCATCAGCCATTTCTAACCTCACAGACCCACCGCTAGACACTCTCAGCACTTGCCAACTCCAACATTTTTTACAGTCTCCCTTGAAGACATTATACACTCCACGTGACCTTACCCCCTTCGAATTGCTTTGCAAAGCAGGGGAACCCTCTCGACATACGCTCTCTTTGCTATACAACTACTTGACTACCCAGACCGAAGAGCCGACCCTCACTTTTATTCAAAAATAGGAAAAGGATTTGGAGACTCAGTTTTCACCGCAACAAGTAGATAAAATCCTAACTCTGACACACAAGTCTTCCATCGCAAACCAATATCAGGAAATGGTAGGGGTGCAACGGATCAAAAATCTCACGGATCGGATCGATCCTCGGATCAGTCACGGATCGGATCATTTTCGGATCAGCAAGAAAAAAAACAAAAAAACACACAAATCTTGTTACACCCACCGGAGTTTTAGATTTAAAAGCTATTTTCAACACAAAACCGAGCTTATATGCATAAATACAGTATTTGTAGATCGGACAGACTGTTTAGATGTTAGATTTTAAAAGCAACAGTTAACCTGCTGACCTTACATGGTTGCTAATGTGACAGAACACCTCTGATTTTCACATTTAACATTAAGTGTGAAAATCAGAGGTGTTCTGTCACATTAGCAACCATGTAAGGTCAGCAGGTTTGCTGTTGCTTTTAAAATCTAACATCTAAACAGTCAGTCTGTCCGATCTACAAATACTGTATTTATGCATATAAGCTCGGTTTTGTGTTGAAAATAGCTTTTAAATCTAAAACTCCTGTGGGTGTAACAAGATGTCCGCTTGCCCCCTTCTCACTCTATCATTATTGTACTGTGCAGGAGTGTGGGGTGTAGCAAGATGGCGGCGACGAAACGTCACTTCCTGTCACTTCCGGGTGTACCAAGATGGCCGCCGCTCCGGAGCTAGGCCGAAGCCGCGGCCTTTCCTATGGCTGAGGCCGCAGAGTGCTCCGCGGATCGCGGGTGATCCTAGGAAATGGGGTACAAAATTATGTCCCGATGGTAAAGAGTCCCCTACATACTCCATAAGATGAATAAAGCCGTTTCGGATAAGTGCTGGAGATGGGATACGGAAGTTGGTACCATTATCCACATTTTTTGGGCCTATCCGGTACTGAGATTGTTCTGGGAGGAGGTGGCAACAACCATTAAAAGCTTAACTTCAGTGGAATTGAAGGGCAACCCGGCTGCATGCCTCCTACACCTGACGGAGAGACCCATTCGGAAATATAAAAAGACTCTGACAATGCAACTCCTCAATGCAGCGAGGGCATGTATTACCACGCTCTGGAGGCAACCCCATCCGCCTACCAGGGTCCTGTGGTACTCCAAAGTCAATTGTATACTCCATGGAGGAATTGACTGCTACTCTCCATAATACGGAGGAACAAGTAAGATTGGAATGTGCATTTATAAACTGTATGGGAATGGATCCCACCTACCCTCCCTCCCCCCCCTTCCCTCTATTTTCACGTTCTTTTCTCTCTTTCTCTTCCTTACATCCTAATCATGCTTAGATACCTCAGCCGCTGCACGGCTGTATCACAACTGTAGAGATCATAGGACCCATAAAGATTACGCAATTTCTGGTGTTAGGATGACGGTACATGATCTACACACTTGATCGATTAACTCTGTTATATTAACTTTATGTTTTAGTTAACATGATAATTCTATAAAGGTTTTCACATAGACAAAGTAATCCTTGATCTGTTAACAACATTATTGGTGAGTCTTGACATATTTCTTAATTCACGGACTTTGTTGAATAATATATATGTATAAAAAAGATGTGACCACTGTATGTCAAGGAACTTTGCCTTAAATAAAGAATTCTTTTAAAAAAAGCTCCTTGTATCTGCATCCCCAGGGGAAGAGCTGTGAAGATAAGGATGAAGCAGGGCTGGCAGAAGTCCCTAAAAAGAGATGTGCCTCTTGTAAACATACGTTATCATCCTCATGGAAAAAAATCATTATGCCAGGATTGCATAAACGCCTTAGCCAAGAAAGAAACAAACAGGAGCTATGTTCAAGAAGCTTCTAGATACAATGAAGACAGAAATGGTTAAAACGTTTGAATCCTTCAGATCCTCTCCAAGATTCAGGACCTCCAGATACTGCTATTCCTAGTACTTCAGGTGCTAGTTTAGCAACTCTGACTCCCACCCCTGTGACAGCAGTAGGGAAGCAGGGGGTGCTAGAGGAGATGGGAGAAGGGTCCAGCGGGAAATCTAGCCCTGAAGAGGGAGAACTCATGGAAAAAAAAAAGGTAGTCGGGTTCAGAAATTCCTTTTTCCTTCCGATGAAACAGAGGAGCTCCTGAAATTAATTTGATACTTTAGAGCTGGAAGAGGATTTATCTATCCATGACAAATTATATGTGGGGTTACATACAAAAGATTCAAGATCTTTTCCAGTTCATGCAGCATTGAAGGATACGATTTTACATGAATGGAAAGAGCCCGAAACTAATATTTATCCCTGGAAGCCTCAAAGGGAGGTTTCCGTTTAAAGAGGAGGATGCGTCCCTATGGGAGAAGTGTCCAAAACTGGATGCAGCCCTGTCCAGTGTAGCGAGGAGTTCAGACTTATCTTTTGAAGATGCAGGATCGCTCAAAGATGCTATGGACAGAAAGGCAGAAGCCTACCTTAGGAAGGCATGGGACGCAGGAGCAGCAAATTTCGAACCTGCCATTGCCAGGACCCTTGACCTATGGTTAAGACAGCTAAAAATTTTACTGGAGAGTGATACCCCAAAAGAAGAGCTGGATTCACTTACGGTACTTAACAAAATGGTTGCCTATATTGCTGACGCTTCAGCTGAAGCAATCAGATTTTCGGCTAGATGCACAGCTATAATCAATCAACCAAGCAAGAAAACATGGGCAGAGGATGCCTCTTCCAAGGAAAAGTTGTGCTCCCTACCATTTAGTCTTTTTGGAGAAGATTTAGATTCGGTGTTGGAACGTTCGTCAGACAAGAAGCGAGGTTTTCTGTTCCCCAAAAAAAACAGAAAATCGAAAAAGGGTTTCGTCCTTTCAGGAAAATGGGTCCAAAAGGAGGTGGCAAGCAAGAGCAGAAAAAGCCATGGCAAAATAGGAAAAGGGGGTTTTCTGTTTAACTCCTCGCAGCCTAAAGAAAAATGGCAATGACTCCCTTTGCCGGGTAGGAGGGAGGCTGGGGGCTTTCCTAACTCAGTGGCAAGCCACATCAACCAATGGAGAAATATACCGCTCAGGATGGCAATAGCCTCATCTCACCTTCCCCGTTAGATAGGGTGCCGGCTCAGTATACAAGGTAATGTGAGCAAAAAGAAAAGTCCAGATGGTCGCACACCATAATATATTCGTTTATTGAAAAACAGTCCATACAGCAATGGGAATAAAAGCACAAACTGACGCGTTTCACACCACTCTACAGGTGCTTATGACTAAGGTCTAAAACAGACAACCTATTTTCAATTCAACACGTTACCTTTCGGGTTAGCTTCAGCTCAGAGAATATTCACAAAGGTGTTAGCAGAGGCACTACAGACCTTGAGGATAGAAGGGATCTTGATAATATCGTACCTAGAGGACCTACCTCTTGTTTGCAAAAACAGCAGCGGAATTGGAAAGGTCTTTAACCACTTGCCGCACGCCCTATTACAGAATGACGGCGGCAAAGTGGTTTGATATTCCTGATCGGACATCATATGACGTGATCAGGAATATCGAGCCGCTGCGCGCCCCCGGGGGCACGCATCGCGGCGATCGTTGTTGCGGGGTGTCAGTCTGACACCCTGCAACACCGATCTAGGTAAAGAGTCTCCGTCGTGTCCAATCACGGCTGATCACGATGTAAATAGGAAGACACGACAGACGCGAGTAGAGGAGAGCCGATCGGCTGCTCTCCTGACGGGGGGTCTGTGCTGATTGTTTATCAGCACAGCCCCCCCTCGGATCCTACCCAGGACCACCAGGGAAGCCGCTAAGGACCACCAGGAAAGCGATCCACACTGGACCACCAGGTATGCCCCTAGACCACCAGGGAAATGCCACTGTGTGCCCAGGCAGCTGCCAATCTGTGCCCAGGCAGCTGCCAGTCAGTGCCCACTTCAAAGCCTACCACTGCCAGTGCCACCAGGGATGCCCATCAGTGCCTCATATCAGTGCCGCGTATCAGTGCCCATCTGTGCAACGTATCAGTGCCCAGCAGTGCCGCCTATCAGTGCCGCCTATCAGCGCCACCCTATCAGTGCCCAGCAGTGCCGCCTTTCATTGCCCATCAGTGCCACCCATCAGTGCCGCCTATCAATGCCCATCAGTGCTGCATATCAGTGCCACCCATCAGTGCCGCCTACCAGTGCCCATCAGTGCCGCATATCAGTGCCCGCTCATTGGTGCCACCTCATCGGTGCTGCCGTATCAGTGCCTGTCAGTGCCGCCTTATCAGTGCCCATCAGTGAAAGAGAAAACTTATGTATTTACAATTTTTTTTAACAGAAACAAAAGCAAAACTTTTATTTTTTTCAAAATTTTCGGTCTTTTTTTATTTGTTTAGCAAAAAATAAAAACCGCAGAGGTGATCAAATACCACCAAAAGAAAGCTCTATTTGTGGGAACAAAATGATAAAAATTTAGTTTGGGCACAGTGTAGCATGACCGCGCAATTGTCATTCAAAATGCGACAGCGCTGAAAGCTGAAAATTGGTCTGGGCAGGAAGGTGTCTAAGTGCCCTGTATTGAAGTGGTTAAACATAACACGAAAACACCTTCAGAATCTGGGATGGATTTTAAACACAGAAAAATCAAATTTTCTCCCTGTACAGAGTTATTTATTTGGGTTACATAGTGGATTCCCTAAAGGCAAATCTTTTTACCAGAAGAAAAAAGAGCAACGCTGATACCAGAAACCGACAGGCTCATACTGAACCCCTCAGTGTCCATCAGGAAGATAATGAGATTATTAGGACTTATGACAGCAGCGATTCGGGCAGTAACTTGGGCTCAGACTCGCATGAGAGCTCTTCAGAGGTTCAAGTTATGCGTATGGGATGGTCACCAACAATCACTAAACAAGCTTCTGGAACTGCCGAGTCAAGTGAGGGAGTCCTTACAGTGGTGACTGCAAGAAAAGAATCAGTCCCTGGGATGTTGCTGGACACAAGTAAACCCATTAAGGATTACAACAGACACAAGTGCACGGGGCTAGGGAGCTCACATAGACCACCAGGCAGCGCAGGAAAGATGGGATCAGTCCTGGACCGAGAAGTCTTCAAATGCAAGAGAACTGAGGGCCACCTGGGAAGCTCTATGCACCTTCGCATCCATCCTAAGGGGAAGACATGTATTAATCTATTTAGACAATATCGCCGCGGTATCCTATGTAAACAAACAAGAAGGCACGTGCTCAGCAATCCTCTTAGAAATACCGGGGTTAATATTTTCGCGGGCAGAAGAGAACGTTATTTCCCTTGCAGCAGTGCACATCAAAGGAAAGTTAAATGTACTAGCAGATTTTCTGAGCAGAGAACGGATCTCACATACAGAATGGAGTCTAAACAAAGCAGTGTTCATGCTGATCGCTCGTTTTATCCAGAGATGGACCTTTTTTGCTTCTTCAAAAATGCTTCAATACACGGATCCGAGCAGTTTAGTCTTGGATGTGTTAGCCCACCCCTGGTCAGGAAAGCTACTGTACACATTTCCTGCCTTCAGGTTCATTCAGAAAGTATTACAGAAGATCCAAGCCACAGAAGCAAAGGTCATCGTAATAGTCCCGTTCTGGTCGAAAAGAGCGTGTTTTTTTTTTTCTGCGCTCCAGAACCTCTAGACCAGACCCCTGGAAACTTCCAGTGAGGGAGGACTTACTAGTACAAGGAGAATTGCATCACCCACAACCGGGCTGTCTTTCTCTGACCACCTAGCTACTGAGGAAGAATTACAAAAAAAAAAAAAAATATGTTAGAGAAAGTGATCGGTACTATATTGGATAGTAGAAAAAAGTCCACAAACTTAATTTACTCCAAAATTTGGAAGAAGTTCTGCAGCAGCTGGAAGGAAAAGGTCTGTAAGGTCTTTGGGTCTGTAATTCCAGCCATACTTGATTTTTTACAGGACACTACAGATTTAGGCCTTGCACCCAATACCCTTAAAGTGCAAGTAGCGGCATTATCCAATTTTTTAGACCTAAGATTAGCAGACAACTCTGATAAAGTGGTTCATTGAGGCAGTCTCCAGGAACATACCTCAACAAAGGAGATTTATCCCTTGGGACCTATCAGCAGTACTGGAGAGTTTCATAAAAGAACCATTTTGAGCCTCCGGAAGAAAGCTCTTAAAAATATCTAACCTACAAAACAGTACTCCTTATAGCCCTGTAGTCGGCCAGGAGAATTGGTAAATTATAAGCTTTATTAATAGCTGAACCTTTTATTGCTCTAATTTTCCCAACGAGGTAATTTTGTCCATGGACCCCAGGGTTCCTACCTAAAGTGTCCACGCATTTTCACAGGTCTCGGGACATAGTAATTCCATATTTTTGCAGGCAAGCACGCAATGTAAAAGAAGAAAATTTTCACAAATTGTCTGTCAGGAGATGCCTGTTATGCTACAGCGAAAGAACTAAGGATGGAAAACGGTACCCAATCTGTTTGTACTGTACTCAGGACCTAGGAAAGGACAAGGCGCCTCAAAAACAACTATTTATAGGTGGATGAAATCCACTACTGAGGATGCCTATTCCATAGCAGGACTGCAAGCGCCACCAAAACTTAGAGCGCATTGCACTAGAGCCTTAGCCACCTCTTGGGCGGAGAAAGCAGGGGCTACCCTGATCCAGATCTGCAAAGCAGCCACCTGGTCGATTTTCTAGACCTTCGTAAGACACTAACGTCTGGTACTGCTGTCATCAATCGACCAGGCTTTTGGTAGAAAAATGCTTCAGGCAGTAGTCTCTCCCTAACAGTTATTTTATGATGTCGCTCTCCTAAGGCTTTCCTGGAAGATGACTTAGGAAAACGAAGTTATTACCACCTTATGATTATGTAATTGCAATTAATGGTTTTTAAGGGTGTACGTTATAGGCCTTCTATTATTTGTTATTACCGAGGGACAATGCATAGTGCCTGTCCTTTTATACTAACGTGGGTTTGTGTTGCCACTCTCTCATAAAGCCGTCCTGGAAGATTCCTGGAAATCAAGTTAACACGTAATAACTTAGTTTTTTATTTTCCTTGCATGCCCCCCTCAGACCTACAGAGATTTCACTCCCAAGTGCACTTGTAGTGGAAAGTGGATTTGCCTTAAGTAAAAAAAACCCCATAGATTTCTGTTACCTGCGGGTTTGGTGCGCTTTCAGAAAGTGCACCACACCTGCAAGATATAATAGAATTCTATGGCAAAGTGCAGCTAACCTACAGAAAAGCCACAGGTACACTGTGCTGCACCCGTGGTACGGGTAAACCGCAGAGCATCAGTGTGACAGCAGCCTTAGGCCCCTTTCACACGAGCAGGGTGATCAGGTCTGCCTATTTGCTTTTCAGGCGGACCTAATCGGACCCTCCATTCACCTCTATGGAGCGGCAGATGTAAACAGATTTGTTTGTTTACACCCACCTACCTACAATCTGATCTGCTAAAAAAATAAAAATAAAAACACACAGAAGGGGGATCTGTTTGGGCGGATAGGATTGGAGGGCCCATAGCGTAGAGTGGGCTGTATCTTGTTATCCGCCCGCTCCACTCATTGTGGCCCGCAACCGGTTACCAAGTCGCTGAAGTGGTCCTCACTCTTAAAAAGGTTGGTCACCCCTGCACTATAATTTGACCCTAGAATTTCATTCAGTTCTTTACTTGTTGTTTAGTCACACTGTAACCACAGACATTGCCCATACAGTACCCCAGAGTCTCAGTATCTAACAGTGCATTCTGTTACTTCATCATGAAATACAGTATTCTAGTTCTGGGGAAAACGTGTGTAAATCCTAGATGTGTTTCACACGTTACCCTGCTTCATCAGTGGGACCTACTCACGTGTACGCCCAATGCATATGCAAGCAGTCCCATTCACGTCAATTAGGACGTAGCAAATGCTCTCCTGCAGGTCCCTAAACGTAGACAGTGTGTGTTCAGAGATCCACATGCTTAAAGCAGAGTTCCACCCTAAAAAAAAAATTTACATTAAAAGACTCCTTTTAACCTAGAAAAAATAATTTGGAGGAATTTTTTATTTTTTTTTTATACTTACCAGAAAGGGCCTGTTGCTATGTAGTCCTCGTAATCTGCCACTTCCTGGTCCACGGAGCTCCTAGAGACTTCCTCCCTCGCCTGTGCTCCTGGGAAATGATGACACATAATTTTCCAGGAGTCTGTGGGCAGTACTGTCCTCGGCGCTACGGCCGCCGTTGAATCGCGCATGAGATCGAGAGGTGCATGCTGGTTACCCAGCATTCACCTCTCCCAAGGTATTCCAGGAAGTGATCTCGATTGGGCATCACATGCCCACATTAAGGATGGAAACGGCCACAAACGGAGGCATAAAAAAGAACCGTAAGATATTTTTTTTTTTTAACAAGCAATCTTGATCATTGTATAGTCTCTTTTGAAATTTCATTAGCAATAATGCTAGGATGCAAAAAAATTTTTTAAAAATGTTCGCCAGAGATTGTTGCAATATTTCATATCACACGGTATTTGTGCAGCTGTGTTTTAAACGCAAATTTTTGGAAAAGGGACACTTCCATGAGTTATAAAAAATCCAAACAGTAAAGTTACCCCAATTTTTTTGTATAATGTGAAAGACGATGTTACGCTGAGTAAATAGATACCAAACATGTCACGCTTTATAATTGCACGCACTCGTGGAATGACGACAAACTATGGTAGCTATGAATTTCCATAGGCGACGCTTTAAATTTTTTTAATAGGTGGTGACAGGTACTCTTTATGGAGGGATCGGGGGTCTAAAAGACCCCCGATCCCTCCTCTGCACTTCAAAGTATTCAGATCGCCAAAAATGGCGATTCTGAATACTATGTATTTTTTTAAATTCGGCGCCATTGGCAGCTGAGTAAACGGGAAGTGACGTCATGACGACGCTTCCGCGTTTACATTGAGAAGGCTGGAACGAAGCCGCCCACAGCTTCGTTCCAGCCCACCCACAGCCCCCGGAGGCACCTGATTGGACACGATCGGGAGGCCCAGTAAGAGCGGCGGGAGGGGGGGATGTCCCCTCCCGTTCCTCCGGTATAACAGCCGAGCGGCTTTTAGCCGCATCAGTTGTTATATACGGATAGCCAATCGCCCGCTCGAAACAACGGTACCGGAATGATGCCTGCAGCTGCGGGCATCATCCCGGTATAACCCCCGAAAGCCGAGTACGCAGATATGCGTACTGTCCGCGGGAAGGGGTTAACTTACATAGACTTTGCACATACAGGTATGCATCCCAGAAATGCGAAGAACCACCAGCCAGCAAACCACTCTGTAGGACGGTGTGATAAAAGCCAGCAGAATACCTCAGTACTAAAACAAAAAACTTCCGGAGTACAATCTAAATATGGGAGGTGTAGAGTTTAGCAACCAGTTGATGAAGTCCAACCTGCCAACCTAAAGAACTTGGCACTGGTACAAAAAAGTATCTTCTATTTATTTCAATTTATTTCAAAGAGCTCATCACAACCCTAATTTAAAGCCAAGTCCTGGCAGTATCTCTCTCAGGTAAAAACGTGTCACATAGGTGTCCTTTTATGAAACTGAGATCAGCAGCGATCCCGAGTCTCACCGCTGATCTCAGCTCATTACCAGTTTATGAAACTGAGATAATCAGCGGAGAACATGTTCTCCGCTGATTATCTCAGCACAGTGAGAATTTGTAACTGACTTCATAGAAACGGCCAGTTTATAAAGGTGCGATCTCAGCACCTCACTGGCGATCTGTGACAGAATTCTCACTTTCTGATTCACCATTTCAGAAGTGGAGAATCAGAGTGAGAAGCGTGAAACTGGTGAAATTTATAGTGTGTGTGTGTATATATATATATATATATATATATATATATCTATATCTATATCTATATATAGATATGTATATATCTATATTTATATATAGATAGATATATATATATAGATATTTATTGATATATATAGACTATATCTGTCTATAGATATATCTATATATAGATACATCTATTATATATATTTTTACATATATATATATATATATATATATATATATATATAATATAATATAATATATATATAGATATAGATAGCTATATAGCTCTCTATATATATATTATATATATATATATATATATATATATATATATATATACATAGATGGATATATATCTATATCTATCTATATATATATAATCTATATAGAGATATATATAGATATATGTATATGTTTTTTTTTAGATGTTCACGTCTCTGGCTGGGTTCACACTTGTGCGATGCGTGAACCAGCGTGATTCCTAAGTGGGTTTTCACATCGCACCTACATTGACATCTGCGCACCACTGCGGGTGTCGATGTAAAGTTAATGACACCCCCAGATCATTTCACAGATCGCAGTGTGAACTATATAATGGTGCAGGAATCGGATCGCATGGGTGTTCACACCCATGCGATCCGATTCCAGTGCGGACCAAATAAAGGGTCCTGTACCATTTTGGTGCAAATGCAATATGATTTAGGGCCAGTTCCCACTGCTGCGGTGTCCGAGATCGGATGTGATTCGCACCGCACTGCAGTGCAAAATCACATCCGATCTCTGTGCAATGCGATTTCAGCCATACAGATAGTATTGCTAAATTTGCATTGCACTCGGACCAAACTCTTACAGGACCCTTTTTTTGGTCCACAGCAGAATCGGATCGCATGGGTGTTCACACCCATGCGATTCGATTACTGTCCGAGTTTGCAGATCACACTGCGATATGCAAACTGATTTGGGGGTGTTAACTTTTAGGCCCAGTTCACACTTGTGCGATGCCGGACATCGCACAGGCATCGCATGTAATTCGCAGCACACTGCCATTCACATTACATGCGATGTCTGTGCGTTGCGATATCAGCTGTACAGGTAGTATGGCTGATATCGCACTGCATTCGTTGCAAACACGCACAGGACCCTTTTTTCTGTTCGGACCAGAATCGGATCGCATGTCCAGACTGTCAGTTCGCAGTGCGATATGCAAGCTGAACTGGGGGTGTCCTTAACAATGTATTGACACTCCCCAGCGATTCGCATATGGCAGTGTGAACTGACATGCGAGTCGGTGCGATGCGGGAACCCGCAATGGATTTGCAGTGTTCTCGCATTGCACCAGTTTATCAATTTTTATGTTTATCAATTATGAAATATATTTTATTTTAATTTATTAATAAATATTTATACTTGTATACTTTATTAAAATTATTTTTTTAATGATTATAAATGTATTTTGCATTTATATGAATGGTGTATAGCTGCATTACATATGTGCGTTACTTTCATTTACTATACACAATTCACATTTAAATAGGGACATGTATGATCTTTAAATATTGATAAAAACAATGTTTTTTTTATAATTAGGTTAATGTATATTGTGTAGGGGGAATTTAACTTTATTATTTTATTAATATGTTGGGGAATAATGTGTGCTGATTTGTGTTACACTTTGTATTTTATGGTTCCTCATACTGTAATCCCGCAATATCACACGAGATTACAGTGAGAGGAGCCATTCTCAGGAGTTCCCGGCGTTTGTAGATCGCTCCTCAACTCAACATGAGAAGCGATCTACACACTTTCATAAACAGGCACTCAGAGGAGAGCGATCTCCTCTGAGAATGCCTGAGAACTGAAAAGCGGTATTTTACCGCACTTTCATAAAAGGACACCATAAACTGTGTGAAAGAACCATGGTTCACACGCTTTCTGCATTTAGAAAAGGAGAGAGAGCCAGCTGGAGCCCCCTGATTGAACATCTTCTATTGGTAGCAACTGAAAGGATAGTGTGGGACCTTTTGTCACCGATCAGAGATACCACCTCCATGTGGACAATGTTGTTGTGTGCCACTTTTCCAACCTACTTGTGCAAATCCTAGCTTGTAGTACAATGTGACCAATTCACAATAGCTTTCAACAAGGACTGGTGAAAAGCTGAAAACAGGGGAGCAAGATTGCATAATGCAGAACTTTTGGCCTTTTAAATGGAAGGATACGTTCTTTCATCCATCGACCAAGATACCAAAACAGTTTCCTCTATAGCTTGACATGAAAAATATCTCTGCCCTAATTTAATTAGGACTCTATTCAGATGCAGTGTGCGTGAGAGATGTATCTCTGATCTCCTTTTTACATAAATGCAAAGGAATCCATAAAAAGATGCCATTTGCACCAAAGATGGAATAAGGTGCAACGCCTGTTTTAATTCTTCCTCCACAGACTGGACTCTTTTTATAAAGTATTTCCATATCTCAATATTATTCCAAGGTATCAGACTGCACAGTGTGGTGAAAGGTAGCTTCCATTTGCATTTTATCTGGTTTCCTGTGTGCCGACCTTTTTTTGCTTGATTTTATTTTTTTTTTTTACCACATTTCTGCCTGTTGGCTGGACCAACCCATCGCCTGCATTTTGACCATAGAAAAAGGACATTCATTTGGACTTTAAAAGCACCAAAAAAACAAAAAACTCATGGTAACAGCATTTTTTTAAGAAAAAGTTAAGACAAGGTTTATTTTTAGTTTGTTTTAAAATCAAATAAAACCAACAAGATAGATCTTGTAGTTTGTATATGTAATACTGTGCCACTATGGCACTGGAAAGGATGTATCAATACAACATTTAACACATGTATAGTGCCATATTTTCATGATGCCATCCACAGCAGCTTATGGGAAGTATGGTTCTACGCGTTTCACAGCTAACAATGCTGCTTTCTCAGGAGCACATTATGAGACAAAGAAAGAGGATCCACAATAAATGCATGTATAATTATGGCGTTAGAACTATATGCAAACAGCTGGTATACAAGATATCATTAACCCCTTTCTGCCACCACCTGGTCCTTCTAAATGCCTGGAGGCGACCATTTGGGTCATGTGACTGCTGTGATTGGCTGTCACAGCAGTCATATGATGCGAATGCTTCCGATCGCAAGTATGCTTCAAGAGCTTTTCAGTTCCTGCAGGTAACTATGCTGAGAGCACGCAGGGCGCATGCTTTCAGTACAGAAAAGTGTTTACATAGGGCTGCATATGTGCGTATGGCAGGCGGGAAGAAGTTAATAGTGAAAAAATACAGGTGCACTACTGATGCCAAAACACACTGGTGAAAGGTGCACCTTCAAGCTAAAATTCATATTATTTAGACATTGAGTGTAAATGGATTGATTATTCCAATAATGTGCAGTCCACCTAAAAAGTGAATGACTAATAAAAAGTCCTGAAAAATGGATGGAGCCACGGGACCTGACGTCACCACACATCAGCTGGCTAGCTTCAAAGCGGCTGAGCTGTTAGTTTTGTTTTGGATTTTCTGCTATACCCTTTGTCGGCTACCCATCATTTTATAATAAGAGTTTTAACCTACTACACTATGGAGGACCCTCTGTTCTTGTAATTTCTCCCTACATATTACGAGTGATCCCACAGAGGCACAGTTCAACATACTGTTACCACACGCTCGAGAAGGATCCAAGGCGGATTGAAGTCTGTGTGTGAAATCAAAATCGGCTGTTCCTGCCTGCAAGATCCGGCATACCTGAGCTCTGAAGACCCCCGTAATAGGGGTCCTGCATATCTGGTAAGCGCCCCCCCCCCCCCCCTCTTTTTACCATTCTCTGGCTTGTTCAATATACAAGGAGATGACATTTGAAGAAAGGATTTCTCACACAGAAAAATATACACTGTTTGAATTTTCAGGACTTTTTATTAGTTATTCACTTTTTAGGTGGACTGCACATTATTGGAATAATCAATCCATTTACACTCAATGTCTGAATAATACGAATTTTAGGTTGAAGGTGCACCTTTAACCAGTGTGTTTTGGCATCAGTAGTGCACCTGATTTTATTCACTATTTTACAAAACTGGATATTCAAGTTTTTTTTGGGTTGCATCACTTTTTTGTCACCATTTTTTGCATTTTGTTTAAATAATTTTTTCAATATTGTTGTAGGGATTTGGGGTTAGCGCAGGGGTTAATATCACGTTGATGCTTTTTTTTTATTATTATTATTATTCAGGATTTATATAGGACCAACAGTTTACGCAGCGCTTTTACAATATAAAAGGGAGACAATACAGTTATAATACAATAAAATACAAGAGGACCCTGCTCAGAAGAGCTTACAATCTAATAGGGTGGGGCAGGTGAGAGATGAGATGAGTTTTCAGGGATCGCCTGAAGGTAGGAAGAATAGGGGATAGCCGGACAAGTGGAGGTAGCGAGTTCCAGGGGATGGGAGAGGATCTGGAGAAATGCTGGAGACGAGCATGGGAGGAGGAGACTAGAGAGCTTGAGAGTAGGAGGTCTTGAGAAGAGTGGAGAGGACGATTTGGGTGATATTTGGAGACAAGATTAGTGATGTAGCTCGGGGCAGAGTTGTGAATGGCTTTGTATGTTGTGGTTAGTATTTTGAATTTAATTCGCCTGGGTGATTGGGAGCCAGTGTAGGGATTGGAGGAGAGGGTTGGCAGACACTGAGCGGTTGGTAAGGTGGATAAGTCTGGCAGCAGCATTCATGATAGACTGAAGAGGGGAGGAGCCTATGAAGAGGCAGGCCAATGTGAAGGGAGTTGCAATAGTCAAGGCGAGAGATAACAAGGGAGTGAATGACGAGCTTGGTGGTTTCATCTGTTAAAAAGGGGCGAATTTTAGAGATGTTACGGAGGTGAATTCTACAAACTTTTGACAACAATTGGACTTGAGGCTAAAATGACAAGTCAGAGTCTAGGATTACACCTAGTACCCTGGCGTGAGGGGAGGGACTGATAGTTGCATTGTTGATTTTGATGGAAAAGTCATGGAGGGGGGCACGGGCGGGGGGGAATATTAATAACTCAGTTTTAGAGAGATTTAGTTTAAGGAAGTGGTGCAACATCCATGCTGATATATCAGTTAGTTATGCGAGAGGAGACTGAGGGAGTGAGGTGAGTAGACAGATTTGGGTGTCATCGGCGTATAAGTGGTATTGGAAGCCGTGGGCGGTTATCAAGTGACCAAGGGAGGAGGTGTAGATGGAGAAGAGAAGGGGTCCAAGAACAGAGCCTTGGGGGACCCCCACACACTAAGCTTTTTATGTATTGATTTTCACCCCTTGTTTACCAAGGTACATTATTAAAAGGCTTGGTAAGCAGCTGTGCTTTTACACCAACCTTAACCGCTTCCTGACCGCCCCACGCAGATATACCACGGCAAGGCGGCCCGCCTGCGTGAAATCGTGTACCTCCTACGAGATCTGGGGCACACATGCACAACCCTCTCCCACTGTGATTGGGCACAGTGGGAGCCAATCAGCAGATCATCCGCCAGGACCCGCCAATTGTTCACAGGAAAGCCAGAACGGCGGTTTGCCTATGTAAACAAGGCAGATCGCCGTTCTGTGAGAAGGAAAGAGCGAGATTTTGTTTTTCTGCTAAGCAGAAAAACGGATCTTTCTTTCCACAGTCAAAGCACTCCCCCCACAGTTAGAAAGCACCCCCTAGGAATACACTTAACCCTTTGATTGCCCCTGATGTTAACCCCTTCCCTGCCAGTGTCAGTACAGTGACCGTGCATTTTTTTTTTTTTTTTTTAGCACTGATCACTGTATTAGTGTCCCCAAAAAGTGTCAGGTGTCCGATCTGTCCTCCACAATGTCGTGGTCCCGCTAAAAATCACTGAACGCTGCCATTACTTGTAAAAAAATAAATTCCATAAAAATAAACCATAGTTTGTAAATGCTATAACTTTTGCGCAAACCAATCAACGCTTATTGGGATTTTTTTCTTTACCAAAAATATGTAGCAGAATACATATTGATCCAAATTAATGAAGAAATTCGATTTTTATTTATATATATATATATATATATATATATATATATATATATATATATATAATAATTTTTTTTGGATATGTTTTGTAGCTGAAAGTAAAAAAAAAATTATTTTTTTTCAAAATTGTCTATTTTTTTTGTATAGCGCAAAAAATAAAACCCGCGCAGAGGTGATCCAATACCACCAAAAGAAAGCTCTATTTGTTCAGGGGAAAAAGGGGCATCAATTTTATTTGGGTACACTGTCGCACAGCCGCGCAATTGTCAGTTACAGTAAAAATAGTGCCGTGTTGCAAAAAAATGGCCTGGTCAGGAAGGGGGAGAACCTTCGGGGGCTGAAGCGGTTAAAGGATAAGTTCATTTGTTAAAAATAATAAATGCACAGATAAAACAAAAATGTGCATTTATTATTATTTTTTTATTTCTTTTACCAGAAGCCTGCAAAGCATTGCACCCGCAATTGGCAGATCGCAGATGTAATCTCAGGCTGCTGCAGACTGTCGGTGTGTCTGCTTGTACAGGCAGATAGTTGCACAAAGTATCAATGAACTAGAACTTGAGCGCTCAACAGCACGTTGAGCGTTAATTCATTTCCATTGGGCAGAATAAATTATTATTTTGGCCAACGAAATGAATTAATGTCCAAGCTCTTGACGCCTGTAAATGCATCTAAAAGCTTTAGAAACTTTTACAAGTGTCAGGCTTTTTTTCTGCCAAAACGTTACTGCCAGGAAGAAAAAAACCTTCTAGGAGAGTTTGCAAAACATCTTGTGTGCATGAGGCCTTACCTGTTGGAGCAGCCTGGTACAGGGGCAGACTAATGACTCATGGGGCCCCCGGGCAATAGGAGATTATGGGGCCCCCAGGCAATCAGAGATTATGGGGCCACACAGTATACACACACACAGTATACAATCACACAGTATACATGTACCCACAGTATACACAGACAGATGTAAAAAAAAACAGATTTATACATACTGTCCCTGGTTTTACTGAGGCTGGCAACCCTGATGGGGCCCCCAGGCAGTGCCCGAGTGGCTCATTGGTCAGTCCGCCCCTGCCTGGTATTTGACTGTAGGGCCTGGTTCACACCTATGCAGGTGGCAGTTTGCATATGTCATGTGCATTATGCGTTTTTCAATACACGTTTTTGATCCATTGAAGTCTATGGAACCAGAAAAAAAGTCCCTGGCCCTTTCCATAAAATGCACAGATGTGAATATGACCCATAGGAAACCATGTTAAATGGACTGTAGTGTGTTTCTGCAAAACTGAAAACCCACTAAAAATGCATAGGTGTGAACCAGACCTTAATAGACCAGCTAAAAGGCTCATGTCTGTGAAAATGTAAGGTCCCCTTATTATATTTCCTTGCACACACTAGAATAAAAATTGTCAAGTAAAAAAAAATTAATTTTTTTAAAAATTGTTTTTTTTTCTTCCAACTTTCTTTTTTTTGTGTGGGGAATAGCTAACATGCAAACCTTGGGATGAATAAATCAGTCCTCTAAACCAGTGTTTCTCAACTCCAGTCCTCAAGGCGCCCCAACAGGTGATGTTTTCAGGATTTCCATTATTTTGCACAGGTGATTTGATCAGTTTCACTGCCTTAGTAAATACCACAGCTGTTTCATCTGAGGGAAATCCTGAAAAAATGACCTGTTGGGGCGCCTTGAGGACTGGAGTTGAGAAACACTGCTCTAAACTGCTCAAAGGAAATTGTAGCCTCTAGCCACATGGTGGTGCTAAGCATGTGTCATTCTCTATTCTATTCACCTCCTATGTTTTCTGTATAAAGAAGAAAGCCATTTAAGTACCAGATATATTCATTCTCCATTTAGCACTGTTTTATTTATGCTGATGATGAAAAACTTATATATAAATGAGTAGTAGTGATTTTGACCAGACCAGGCGCCCAAAATGTTTATCTAAGTTATCCAGAAATGCCCTGAAATATTTTTCATAAAGGTAAATTACACCAAATGTGTATTTTTGCAGTTTAAACTTTTTAATCTCTCTGTTAATATTCGTTAACAAGTTCTCTTTATTATATGAAGACAGGAAAGAGTTAAACTGTGCAGTCTAGAGTCAGTCTGTTAGGTAGCGTATAGATTATTTGATTTTATGGTGGAAGGAAATTAAATTGCTCTATTTTCCCCCATCAACACAGTCAGTGTTGATGGGGGAATCGCTCCCACAGCGCGATTGTGTTCTGCCTTCTTGGCCAGCAGAACACAATGATTACTGCTAGTGGCTATAGTCACCAATATTAATCGCATGTAGAAACTTTGACAGGCTGGTTGTACCCAAGTCGATTGATGGATCAACTTGGGTACAACCAAGGCTGCCCATAGATGGATCAAATCTCGGCCAATCCCTGCTGAACCAGCTGAAATTCCATTCATCTATGGCCGGCTTTAGTTCGGAGAAGGGAGGAAGGAGGACGACAAGAGAGTGCCTTGCAATCCTAGGCTACAAGGTTGTGTTTCTATTGAAGCACACAGTGTAGCGAGACACAAATCTAGCCCCTGCATGCATGAATTGCTCCATAGGAGGATGCAAGAGAAGGGAAACCTGAAACTTGATTAAAAATGCTTGAAGGGGTTGTAAACCTTTTTTGTTTTTTCACCTTAATGCATCCTATGAAAAAACACCTGGCAGTGACCGCCCCCCCCCTCCCCCCGTTTTACTTACCTGAGCCCTGGAACTTGACCCAGCGGGGACGCGCTGTCTCTCTGCAGTGGGGTTCTCGGCTCTTGAGTGGATAGATTCATAGCAGCGCAGCCATTGGCTCCCGTTGCTGTCAATCAAATCCAATGAGCGTGGGAGGCGGGGCCTAGTCATACATTCGGTGTCTATGGATGCCGAATGCTGGACTTGGGTGCACGCCCGCAAGGTAACCCCCTCGGGAGAGCGCTTCTCTGAGGGGGTTATCTGATGTGGGGAGGAGCCACGAAAGCCTTCGGGGGACCACAGAAGACGAGGTTTGGGGCCACTCTGTGCAAAATGAGCTGCACAGTGGAGTTAAGTATCATATGTTTGTTATTTAGAAAAAAAAAAAACGAACCCTTACAATCACTTTAAATAAACTCATGGTTTAATATCCCTTTAAGAAGGAATGGACTACCTCCAAGCCATACCTATTGTCAGTTTTATCATTACTTTGTATGCGCAAAGGTGGGACCTTTGTTAGACAGGAGTTAGGAAACACACTTTGCAGACATGCAACAGTGTGGCTTTAAAGATGTACAGTACAGTGCAAAAGTTTTAGGCAGGTGTGAAGAAATGCTGTAAAGTAAGACTGCTTTCAAAAAACATTTTAATTGGTTATTTTTTTTTTTTTTTTTTATCAAAAATGCAAAGTGAGCAAAAATCTAAATCAAATCAGTATTTTGTGGTACTTTGGCTTTAAACCAACATCAGTTCTTCTAGGTACACTTGCACACAGTAGGGTTGATTTACTAAAGGCAAATAGACAAGTGCAGTTGCACCAGAGCGAAGTACATGAGGCAAAGCTTCACTTTACAAGAATATGCAATCACATGCATGGAAAATTAAAAAAAAAAAAAAAAACCTTTTTTTTTTGCTTGCACATGATTGGATGATGGAAGTCAGCAGAGCTGTACCTCAGTTGAAATTAGTCTGGAGCAATTGCACTTGCAGAGTGCAACTGCGCTGGCAAATATGCGGAGTCTATTTGCCTTTCGTAAATCAACCCCAGTTTGTGAAGGGACTTCTTGGCAGGTAGGTTGTTCCAAACATCTTGGAGAACTAAGCATAGATCTTCTGTGGATGTAGGCTGCCTCAAATCCTTCTGTCTCTTCATGTAATCTCAGCCAGACTCCATGATGCTGAGATCAGGGCTCTGTGGGGGCAAAACCATCACTTCCAGGACACCTTGTTCTTTACGCTGAAGATAGTTCTCAATGACATTGGCTGTATGTTTGGAGTCGTCCTCCTGCTGCAGAATAAATTTGGGGCCAATCACACGCCTCCCTCATGGATTGGTATGGTGGATAAGTATCTGCCTGTATTGCGCAGCATTGAGGACACAATTGATCCTGACCAAATCTCCAACTGCGGTGGACAGGTGGTCACACCAAATATTGATTTTTGAGTTCTCTTCTGTTCATTTACGTTGTTTTGTTAATTAATAATTGATCATTTATTTTAAACACTTCTATTTCTGACAGCATTCTTAATTTACAGAGTTTTTTCACACCTGACAAAAATGTTTGCACAATAATATATGTATCAAAAACTGCTGTTTTTATTGCAAATAGTTGAAAACGTTTAAAGTGGTAATAAAGTCTTTTTTTTTTGTATTTATTTTTTTTCTTTAAACTTGTACATACAGGAAAAGTTATTTAAGGCTTACCTGTAGGTTCAGTGAATATCTCCTAAACTTGCACAGTTTAGGTTAGGATATAGTCACACTGCATGCAGTCGGTGACGTCACCGGCACATGCACAGCATACCCATCCCTTCAGAGCTCTGTGCCACGGCTGTTACTCCTGCATGTGTGACGTCATTGTGGCTCAGCCAGTCAGAAGGCTGGAGCATGCAAACCTGGAAGGAAGACTGGGTAAAGATAGAAGCCCGGTCAGTGGTGACAGCGTGGCGTAGGAGGGCTTTGTTCTAAGCTAAGCATTTCATAATGTGCTAGTATGAAATGCGGGTGGGTTCTGCAAAGTGCAGATACTCGCCCACCCAGCCAATCAGGCATTGTCCTGCAGAATCCTCTCCTCTTCTGCCACCAATTGGAGCCCACGCCATCATCATTGGGAGGCTGCCTGCTCTTCTGAGCTCAGCTGGTGGGCCTCCTGATGACGCACCGCTAGGCCCCCCCTTTGTGAATTTAAGACGGTCTCCTGTGATATGTGATGTGCATATCCCAGGGAGCTCAGTGTGTGTTATTTGTCTAGGCGAGTGACATGCATGGGGGAGCAAAATTGAACGCTGTAAATTTTTTAAAAAAAGGAGTGGTGGAGGGAATTTGTTTTAGAGGGTGAAGATCTGCTTTAACCCGCCATTGATTGCCTGGACTTTATTCTCTTTTCTCCTTTGGCTCTGATGTTTTAAACATGGCATTCCCGGAGTCAAACCTGGACTGTCCTGTGACTTATTGGTATAACGTCCTGTATATTACAGCTGTGGTCACTGATCTGTCAATAAATGTACTTTGAGGAGGGAAGAGCATGGATGACAAAACACATTAAAATATGAGGGATGTACAAAAAGTAATGTAAAAGTGGGCATAACTTTTTATTCAATTTCACATGTTGGCAGAGTAATGCCCCATACACCCGATGAGATTATCGGACGAATGACTGTCTGTTTTTTTTTTTTTTGCATGCTAATCTCAGATCGAATCTGATGAGTTTACTAAAGTCACAAATTCCCACACGGCAGAAAAAAAAATTCGGAAGTGATGTCATGTGTTGTAATGCATTTGTATTGCATTTTCGAACGATGGCTGTACTGACTAAACGAAAATCGTACAATCTGGCATCGTACAAATTTTTTTTTTCTTGCATGTCCGATAGAATAATATCGGATGAACTGTCCTGATCGGCTCTCAAAAGCTCTGTACTAATGATCCGATTATCGTACGATCGATTCGAAAGCGGTATTTTCCGTACGATTTTCTGATCGTGTGTACGGGGCTTAACTCTTTCTCTACAGTAACTCTTCTATTTTTGCTGAAGGTAAATAATGGATTCCAAGCAGAAGCAACGTACTGTCTTTAAATTCTACTTGGCAAAGCAGGGGGTGCAGGTTGTCCAACATTCACAGAAGGCTGCAGAATGTTTATAGAGATGACACCATTGAGAACAGTCACCAAGCACAAGATGTTGGTCAATGGTGTCATCTCCAAAAAAAACCCTCTGTAGCCCTCTCTGGATGTCTGACAGCGTGCATCCCTTCTTTGTCGAGAAGAACTCAATGACAGCACATTGCTTCTGCTTAGAATCCATTATTTACCTGTAATGAAGAAGAAGTTAGATAGTTGCTATAGAACACATGGATCTTAGAACTACGGCCCTCCAGCTGTTGCGAAACTACACGTCCCATGAGGCATTGTAAAACTGACATTCACAGACATGACTAGGCATGATGGGAATTGTAGTTCCTGAACAACTGGAGGGCCGTAGTTTGGTGACCCCTCCTATAGAGGAATAGTTACTCTACCAACATGTGAAATTTGAACATCCAATGTAAGTTAAGGGCTAAAGGCTAAACCTAATTAGTCTTAAAAATGCTCCCTCCCCACTCCTAACACCTATGCGGACTAACCTGTGTAGGCAGAGGCGGCTCTAGGCCTGGTGAGGCCTTAGGCAAAACTTAGACATGAGGCCCCACTTACGCCCGTCATGAGAAAAATAATTTAAGCAATTAAAATTAACAATATAAATTACATACAGTGGGTATAGAAAATAATTCCCCCTTTAAAATAATCCCATTTTGTTGCTTTGCAGCCTGAAATTAAGACAGACACTGTTTTTGTTTTATCTAGCTGTATTTACTAGTGCAACTTCTAACATCAAATTGAAAGATATAACACTAACATGTCAGAAAAAAATTGCCGCCTGTCTGAAAGAGATTGCTCTGTCACTGCAGAGGACACTGGGCAGTGGCATGCATAAAACAACTGAAACAGGCTACATACTACGCTGGCTCCCCCCCCCCCTCCTCCCACCCTTGAACCTCCCTGCCACTTTATTACCCTTTCTTAAGTCCCTGCACACAAACCCGCCGACTTATCTCCCCTCCTGTAGCCTGCTTCCCTTCCAACGGGATCTCTGAGGCTTGGTGATTCTCTCCCTTTCCGCCAGTGCCTGTAAGCAGCAGCCGGCCCGGATTTATAGATGCTCCGCCTCCACCTCTGTTTCTTTTTCTTTTTTATTCAGCCAGCACTGCAGAACCATAGAGAAGAGGGAGGGAATGTTGGAAAGTGCTCGGGGAGATGGCGGCAGTGCTGGAGTGCCAGAGCTTACAAGAAGGGAGCACTGAAGAGTGCTGAGGAGACACAGAGGAAGCGCCGGGGTTTTGGATTTTTCCACCTCCACTATCCTGGCACCCTAAGTGGCTGCTTTATGCTGATGCTAGCCCTGGGTGTGTTTGCAGAGGAAGCGATGCGGCCTTTCTGTAATATACTGAACATACTGGTGAAACATGAAGAGGAAGGTCAGGAGCAGAGCTGGTCAGATGACTTCACTGGAAGATATGATAAAACAAGTTGCCATTGTGGTGCAGAGTATTATTCCCCTATAGTAAACTTATTCGTGCCTAATAACTTTTTCCTTCTTTTCAAATGACAATAAAATAGCTGTTCTTCTAGTGCCACCTCTTGGTTCCCGGGATTACAGAAAAATAAAGGCCTCCTTTTATTTAAAAAAAAGAAAATACAATGAAACATACAATTTTTATTTCATTTTATAATAATACAGAGGGACAACAAAGTCATTTTTAAGAGTAATTTTTTAAGCAATCAGTAGGAAAATAATGCTATGCAGTAAACAGTGCAGCTGTGCTAAAGTCATAAAGCTTGCTGTATTTCTTGTACTCTGAGCTCCTGCAACCAGTCTTCACTCAGATCCTCACAGGGTCAGTGGTGGTTTACCACCTGAAGCCTGTCCTGGGTTGTATAGTAAGTTATGGAGGTACTTGTGTGTGTATGAATAGGTGAACATTTTAAAATAAATTTCAGCTTTACTTTAACCCCTTCACACCTAAGGGTAAAACAAATATTAATGCCTAAGCACAATCAGGAAACTACGACACGTGTTAGTAAAATCGTACATATCATCACAACTACTTTTTGCATCCAGTTGGATTATACCACGTTTTTTCAGGACAAATTGGGCTTTCATTCGGTGGTAAATGGTAATTGATATCTCCTGATTTTTTTTTTTTATATATATCAACAGAAAACAGAAAAAAAAAAAACATTTTTTTTTAAATTTAGCAGTATATTTCTTGCTACTACTGTTACTACTTACTAGGGTTGCACTGATACCACTTTTTTAAGTACCGATACTTTTCTTCAAGTACTTGCCGATACCGATTACCAATTTTTAATGTTCTGTGACAGTGGCACTTATATGCAGCACTGATAGGTGGCACTGATGGGCACTTATGAGGTGTGGACTGTGTCAGTAGTTTTTTTTTTTTTTTTTAAATTATTACTTTATACAATTTATATATTTTTTGTTATTATTTTTTATTTTTATTTTTTAATGGAGGGTGTCAGTGTTTTTTTATTTTATTTTTTATTATCTTTACAATTTCACCTTTAAATATTTATTTATTACAATTCTTTCTTTTTTTTTTTTTTTTTGCAGCCCTGTTGGGGGGGGGGGGCTTTGGTGAGATATCAGGGATCTAAACAGACTCCCTTTGAGACAGAGAAAGGGACTGAGGGCACATATTCCCCAGTCCCTTTCTCTGCAGCCTCAGCTACACTGAAGATGAATGGAGAGGAGACAGAGTCTCCTCTCCATTCATAAACTGAAGCATCGTAAATACAGTTATGAATGGACAATGATCACTGACTCAGTTCAATCAGAAAAGGAAGTAGCCAGTAAATGACAGATTTACTGGCTCCTTCCTCCGCTTTCCATCCTGACAGATCCAGGATGAGGGGAGACCTGAGGAGGACCCGGGAAGCTGAGAGGGAGGAGGACACAGGGAGCAGAGAGGGAGGAGGACACAGGGAGCAGAGAGGGAGGAGGACACAGGGAGCAGAGAGGGAGGAGGACACAGGGAGCAGAGAGGGAGGAGGACACAGGGAGCAGAGAGGGAGGAGGACACAGGGAGCAGAGAGGGAGGAGGACACCGCTGAGAGGGAGGAGGACACGGCGAGTCGGGGACCCGGAGAGAGGGAAGAGGACACCGGATAGAGGGAGGAGGACACCGGAGAGAGGGAGGAGGACCTGGAGGAGGACAAAGGGGGACAGTCGGGGGTGATCGGTGGGGCGGGAGGGGGGGCAGTTAAAAGCACCGATATCCCTGTATAACTTTTAATAAAGCACTTCACAGCGTAGAAGGCTGTCAGAAAAGCCACACAGGGAGATCGGTGCTTTTAACTGACCCCACCGCCGCATCGATCACCTGTGAGGCTGCCCAGCCCCCCTGCTGAGCTTGAGGACACCTGGTCCGATACAACAATCCGAGCATTTGCACGAGTACCGATACTCGTGAAAATGCTCGGTATTGACACCGATACCAATACTAGCATCGGTATCAGTGCATCCCTACTACTTACCCTGATGGACAGTTGTGAGTGGAAGAGGTGTTCCCTTTTAGATGATTTCTCCTCCATCCCTAAAAAGACACTCCATCCAAAACAACAACAAAAAAAAAAAGTTGATTTTGGATACAGATTACAAATGCAGGAAAGGTTAGTATGAAGGTTAATGTTAGGTTTACGGTTACAGAGAAGGTTAGTATGAGGGTTAATGTTAAGTTTGGGATTACAGGGAAGGTTAGTATGAGGGTTAAGTTTGGTGTTACAGGGAGGGTTAGTGTAAGGTCTGACATTACAGGGAAGGTTAGTATGAGGGTTAGCGTTAGGTTTGGGATTACAGGAAAGGTTCGCATGAGGGATAGCATTAGGTTTAACGTACAGGGAAGGTTGGTGCTAGGGTTACAGGAAAGTTTAGTGTTAAGTCTGGCCAGGGGTCAAGTACTGGGAAAAAAGTGTGGGAACTCATCCAAGATTTCCCTCACTCTGCCCATCATTGTGGACTCACTGTGCCCATCAATGCAGACTCACTGTGCCCATCAACGCAGCCTCACTGTGCCCATCATCAATGCAGACTTGCTGTGCCCATCAACGCTGCCTCACTGTGCCCATCATTGCAGACTCACTGTGCTCATCATCAGTGCAGCCTCACTGTGCCCATCAATGCAGCCCCACTGTGCCCATCATCAATGCATCCTTACTGTGCCCTTCATCAATGCAGCCTCACTGTGCCCATCAACGCAGCCTCAATGTGCCCATCATCAATGCAGCCTCGCTGTGTCCATCATTGCAGCCTCACTGTGCCCCTCAAATGCAGACTCACCTGTGCCTGGGTTATACACAGCATGGATCTCCCACTGTGTCACGGAGCTTGGGTCTGTAATGTTCGGTGGCCGGCTACTGTAACAAAGTCCCACCTCCCAGACCGGCGGTGGCTCCGGTGATAGATGGAAGACTGATCCAATGGAGGGAAATTTAATCAGTGTTCTGTCTATCACAGGAGCTGGTCTAGGTGGCTGGACTTTGTTACAGTGGCCAGCCGCCGAACATTGCAGTGTGTGAGGTACACAAGAGGAGGAGGAGGGAGGAGAGGACTCTGCACCTGAGCCTCCCAGGATTGGCCCTCTGCAGCCACATAGCAAAACGGCCCCAGGGCAGACGGCCTACCAGGAAATTTCCAGGTATCCCTGTAGGCCCTGCTGCTAATAAGAACGGCGTTCCTGCTATGGAAAAAGTACGCTTTTCCAGTACGTTCCTGCAGGACTCGAGCCCTGGATCTGGCATTACAGAGAAGCTTAGTATGAGGGTGAATGTTAGGTTTGTGGTTACAGAGGTTATTATGAAAGATAGTGTTAGGTTTGGTGTTACAGGGAGGGTTAGTGTTAGGTCTGTAATTACAGGGAAGGTTAGTATGAGGGTTAATGTTAGGTTTGGAATTACAGGGAAGGTTTGTATGAGGGTTTTACATGGAAGGTTATTATGAAGGATAGTGTTAGGTTTGGTGTTACAGGAAGGGTTAGTATGAGGGTTAACGTCAGGTTTGGGATTACAGGGAAGGTTTGTATGAGGTATAGTGTTAAGTTTGACGTACAGGGAAGGTTAGTGCTAGGTTTACAGGAAAGTTAGTGTTAGAGCTACAGCCAAAATATTTGTAAGAGGGTTAGTGTTAGGTTTGGGGTTACAGTTACTGGGAAGGTATGAGGGTTAGTATTATGTTTTGGGTTAGAGGAAAGGTTAGTGTTAGAGTTACAGGGAAGAATAGTATGAAGGTTAATGAAAGTTTTAGAGTTACAGGGATGGTCAGTAATTGGGTTACAGAAAAGGTTCGTATGGGGATCAGTGTTAGAATTGAGGTTGCAGAAAACGGTTAGAATGAGGGTTAGTGTTAGGTTTGGGGTTACATGAAAAGTTAGCATGAGGGTTAGCTTTAGGTTTTTGTACAGGAAAGGCTAGAATGAGGGTTAGTGTTAGGTTTGGGGTTACAGGGAATGTTAGGATAATGTTACATAGTAGGTGAGGTTAAAAAAAAGACACAAGTTCATCAAATCCAACCTATGTGTGTGATTGTATGTCAGTATTACATTGTATATCCCTGTATCTTGTGGTCGTTCAGGTGCTTATCTAATAGTTTTTTGAAACTATCGATGCTCCCCGCTGAAACCAACACCTGTGGAAGGAAATTCCACATCCTTGCCGCTCTTACAGTAAAGAACCCTCTACGCAGTTTAAGGTTAAACCTCTTTTCTTCTAATTTTAATGACTGGCCGCGTGTATTATAAACTCCCTTCCGTGGAAAAGTTTTATCCTTATTGTGGGGTCACCAATATGGTATTTGTAAATTGAAATCATATCCCCTCTCAAACGTCTCTTCTCCAGAGAGAATAAGTTCAGTCCTCGCAAACTTTCTTCATAACTAATATCCTCCAGTCACTTTTTTTTAGCTTTGTTGCCCTTCTCTGTACTCGCTCCATTTCCAGTACATCCTTCCTGAGGACTGGTGCCCAGAACTGGACAGAATACTCCAGGTGCAGCCGGACCAGAGTCTTGTAGAGTGGGAGAATTATCATTTTATCTCTGGAGTTAATCCCCTTTTTAATGCATGCCAATATTCTGTTTGCTTTGTTAGCAGCAGCTTGGCATTGCATGCCATTGCTGAGCCTGTCATCTACTAGAACCTCTAGGTCCTTTTCCATCCTTGATGCCCCCAGAGGTTCTCCCCCCAGTGAGTAGATTGCATTCATATTTTTGCCACTCAAATGCATTATTTTACATTTTTCCACATTACCTCATTTGCCATGTAGTTGCCCACCCCATTAATTTGTTCAGATCTTCTTGCAAAGTTTTCACACCCTGCAGAGAAGTTATTGCCCTGCTTAGCTTAGTATCGTCCGCAAATACAGAGATTGAACTGTTTACCCCATCCTCCAGGTCATTTATGAACAAATTTAATAGGATTGGTCCCAGCACAGAACCCTGGGGGACCCCACTTTCCACCCCTGACCATTCCGAGTACTCCCCATTTATCACCACCCTCTGAACTCGCCCTTGTAGCCATTTTTTAATCCATGTACTCACCCTATGGTCCATGCCAACGGACCTTACTTTGTACAGTAAACGTTTATGGGGAACTGTGTCAAATGCTTTTGCAAAGTCTAGATACACCACGTCTACGGACCTTCCTTTATCTAGATGGCAGCTCACCTCCTCATAGAAGATTAATAGATTGGTTTGGCAAGAACGATTCTTCATGAATCCATGCTGATTACTGCTAATGATACTGTTTTCATTACTAAAATCTTGTATATAGTGCCTTATCATTCCCTCCAAGAGCTTGCATACTATTGATGTTAGGCTAACTGGTCTGTAATTGCCAGGGATGTATTTTGACCCTTTTTTAAATACTGGTGCTACATTGGCTTTTCTCCAATCAGCTAGTACCATTCCAGTCAGTAGACTGTCAGTAAAAATTAGGAACAATGGTCTGGCAATTACCTGACTGAGTTCCCTAAGGACCCTTGGGTACAAGCCATCTGGTCCCGGTGACTTATTAATGTTACGTTTTCCAAGTCTAGTTCTAATTCTGTCCTCTGTTAGCCATGAGGGTGCTTCCTGTGATGTGTCATGGGGATAAACACTGCAGTTTAGGTTACTGAAGCCCCCTGATTCCCTCGTGAAGACTTAGGAGAAGAATAAATTCAATACCTTCGCCATCTCCCCACCCTTTGTAACCAGATTTCCTTCCTCATTCTTTATGGGGCCAATATGGTATGTCCTCCCTTTTTTACTGTTTATATACTTAAATAATTTCTTGGGATTTTTTTTTGCTCTCCTCCACCATGTGTCTATCGTGTTCTATCTTAGCCGCCCTAATTGCACCCTTACATTTCTTTCGTAAAGTCTGAATGCTGATGATGATCCCTCAGCCTTGTATTTTTTGAAGGCCTTCTCCTGTGCTTTTTTATGCATTTTTACATTGAAGTTAAGCCACCCAGGACTTTTGTGCGCTCTTTTAAATTTATTACCCAATGGGATGCACTTATTTAATATGCTCTTAAAGCAAACCCATCTCTCCTCCGTGTTCTTTGTTCCTAAGATTTTATCCCAATTTATATCTTTTAGCAAGTTTCGTAGTTTAGGGAAGTTGGCTCTTTTGAAATTCAGTGTCTTTGTATTCCCCTTATGTTTCCTATTTGTGTGATTTATACTGAAGCTAATTGACCTGTAATAGCTGTTTCCTAAATTGCCCCTTATTTCCACATCCGTGATCAGGTCTGTATTGTTGGTAATCAGTAGGTCTAGTAACACTTTGTTTCTAGTTGGTGCATCTACCATCTGACCCATGAAATTGTCCTGCAAGACATTTTGGAACTGACGAGCCTTAGACTAATGTGCAGTTCCTTCAGCCGAGTCTACGTCTGGATAATTAAAATCCCCCATTATGATGACACTTCCCATCCTTGCTGCTAATCCAAATTGTGATAGGAGGTCCATCTCCCACTCCTCATTCAGGTTAGGGGGCCTATAGCATACTCCCAGTATTATTTTCCCCTTAGCTTCAGCCCTTTGTAGCTCTACCCATAAGGATTCCACCTCCTCCCTAGCTCCCTTAGTGATGTTATCTCTCACATTCACTTGTACAATATTCTTGATATACAGGCATACCCCTTCCCCTTTTTTACCCTCTCTATCCCTGCAATAAAGGGAATACCCTTGAATGGTTGCCAGCCAATCCTGAGAGCTGTTGAACCAAGTCTCTGAAATTCCCACAAAATCTAAATCCTCCTCGTACAACAGTATCTCTAGTTCTCCCATCTTGCCCGCCAGCCTCCTGGCATTGGTGAACATGCCATGTAATGCCATGGTTAGTGCTAGGTTTGGGGTTAAAGGAAAGGTTATGTTAGGGATACAGGACAGGTAATATGAGGGTTAGGGTTAAGTTTGGGGTTACATAAAGAGTTAGGGTTATAGGAAAGGTTACCATGGAGGTTGATGTTAGGTTTGGAGTTACAAGGAAGGTTAGTGTTAAGTTTGGGTTTGAAGGAAGGGTTTTTATGTAGGTAATTTTCTTGTTGAAAACTACCAGCATTATTCTTCTGGCACTGAAAGATAATGTATCAGTCAGCAATGTATCGCCCCATATTTATAATATGTAGGGTTTATTATAAGGGACATGCAGCCCTAAAGCTCCTATGTGACATTAGACATAGTCCTTATCTGCTATTCCCATTCTTCATATCTATGTTTCCCTGAGTGTTTTAACCATCTGAATGGGGTCTATAAAAAAGCCTGGAAGGAGCTCACCTCCGCTGCTTTTCACACATTAACAGCAGTAATCACAGAAGGAACATGAGCGTTCCCCAAGTGGTAATTCAAATAATCTCTCCTTCTTATGAGTTCACTTTAATATAGAAGGTATTCAGCTTACTCTGGCCAAGAGATAGCATCAGCTATTCAGTTTTAACTCAGCACTCCAGCAGCAGTTACATAGAAAAAAAAAAAAAAAAAGTGCTCCATTATTCACAAACGACTTCAGTCCGAGTAAAATAATCAATAGATCTCCTTGCTGTGCAGACTGTTCATTTAATGTTGCTGAGCATTTCCCCTTTATTTACCTCTTCCCCCGCTGCAATCCCTGCTGAATATTGACATTCTCGCATTGACCATATGTCTCCGGTTTCCACACTTCACTTTCTATCTTGCTGCACTAAACATTCTCTGGAGGAGAATAACCTCTTATATTTCTAGATCATGATCAATCTGAATCACTGTGTGCGGTGCAGAGGAGGTCAACGGCTACAGTTTGACGATTCTATGCTGGAGATTTCTTTGGCACCTGCCCAACTTTTGCAAAAGCATTTGACACAGTTCCCCATAAACGTTTACTGTACAAAATAAGGTCCGTTGGCATGGACCATAGGGTGAGTACATGGATTGAAAACTGGCTACAAGGGCGAGTTCAGAGGGTGGTGATAAATGGGGAGTACTCGGAATGGTCAGAGGTGGGTAGTGGGGTTCCCCAAGGTTCTGTGCTGGGACCAATCCTATTTAATTTGTTCATAAACGATCTGGAGGATGGGATAAACAGTTCAATCTCTGTATTTGCAGACGATACTAAGCTAAGCATGGCAATAACTTCTCCGCAGGATGTGGAAACCTTGCAAAAAGCCCTGAACAAATTAATGGGGTGGGCGACTACATGGCAAATGAGGTTCAATGTAGAAAAATGTAAAATAATGCATTTGGGTGGCAAAAATATGAATGCAATCTATACACTAGGGGGAGAACCTCTGGGGGAATCTAGGATGGAAAAGGACCTGGGGGTCCTAGTAGATGATAGGCTCAGCAATGGCATGCAATGCCAAGCTGCTGCTAACAAAGCAAACAGAATATTGGCATGCTTTAAAAGGGGGATCAACTCCAGAGATAAAACGATAATTCTCCCACTCTACAAGACTCTGGTCCGGCCGCACCTGGAGTATACTGTCCAGTTCTGGGCACCAGTCTTCAGGAAGGATGTACAGGAAATGGAGCGAGTACAAAGAAGGGCAACAAAGCTAATAAAGGGTCTGGAGGATATTAGTTATGAGGAAAGGTTGCGAGCACTGAACTTATTCTCTCTGGAGAAGAGACGCTTGAGAGGGGATATGATTTCAATTTACAAATACCGTACTGGTGACCCCACAATAGGGATAAAACTGTTTCGCAGAAGAGAGTTTAACAAGACTCGTGGCCGCTCATTAAAATTAGAAGAAAAGAGGTTTAACCTTAAACTACGTAGAGGATTCTTTACTGTAAGAGCGGCAAGGATGTGGAATTCCCTTCCACAGGCGGTGGTCTCAGCGGGGAGCATTGATAGCTTCAAGAAACTATTAGATAAGCACCTGAATGACCGCAACATACAGGGATATATAATGCAATACTGACACATACTCACACATAGGTTGGACTTGATGGACTTGTGTCTTTTTTCAACCTCACCTACTGTGTAACTATGTAACTGTCTCCATTTAGGAAAGAAGGGTCCTCTTTTGGGCTCAAACACCTTTGTTCTTCTTACAACTGTTCCTCTTTTAGGTGCGATCAATGGATCTGTATGATCATAAGAAGCCTAGCGAGGAGTTTGTAGTTAGGGTAGAACTTGGCATATGGTGATTGTAGCCTTCTTAGTGCACGTGCAACAACGCCATGGAGTATTGTCCTTAATACTATTTTATCATCACTCTCTGTTAGATTTTCAGGACAAGATTTCAAAGGTCTACCCCTTCCTTTTAGGCCCCAGCAGTATTGATAAATGGAGATCTAGCAATTTTGGATGATATGAATTGGGGTCAATGGGAGGGGCCTCTATTTACAGGTCTTATTTTGGACCCAGATGCCTTTGTTCTTCTGTCCAACAGAATTGTCGCCCTTTTAGAAGTGATCAATGGATCTGTATGACTACAGCAGGGGTCTCAAACTGGTGGCCCTCCAGCTGTTGCAAAACTACAAGTCCCATGAGGCATTGCAAGGCTGACAGTTACAAGCATGACTCCCACAGGCAGAGGCATGATGGGACTTGTAGTTTTGCAACAGCTGGAGGACCGCCAGTTTGAGACCCCTGGACTACAGGAAACCTGTTGAGAAGGGAATTTGAAGTTAGGATGGAATTTAGTATACAGCGTACAGCCTTCTTAATGCACTTGCAACAACAGTATTGAGTATTATCATTAATACTATTATATTATCACTAACTGTTATGCCGCATACAAACGGTCGGACTTTTCAACAACAAAGGTCTGACGGTCTTTCCGACGGACGTTCAACGGAGTTACGACGGACTTTAGATGGACTTTCAAACGACCGGACTTGCCTACACACGATCACACCAAAGTCCGACGGATTCGTACGTGATGACGTACACCGGACTAAAATAAGGAAGTTGATAGCCAGTAGCCAATAGCTGCCCTAGCGTTGGTCTTTGTCCGTCGGACTAGGATACAGACGAGCGGATTTTTCGACCGGACTCGAGTCCGTCCGAAAGATTTGAAGCATGTTCAAAATCCAAAGTCTGTCAGATTTTCCGCTGCAGGTCCGATGAAGCCCACACACAGTCGAATTGTCCGGTCGAAAAGTCCGCTCGTGTGTACGCGGCATTAGATTTTCAGGAGTCTACCCTCTTCTTTTAGGACCCAGCAGTACTAATACATAGAGGTTTTGCAATGTTGGGTGATATGCATTTGGGTCAATGAGAAGGGCCTCTATTTAGGAAGGACAGGTCTTAGTGTGGACCCAGATGCCTTTGTTCTTCTTTTCAACATAATTGTCCCCCTTTTAGATGTGATCAATGTATCTGTACGACCACAGGAAACCTATTGAGAAGGGAATTTGAAGGTAGGATGGAATTTGGAATTTCAAGGTCTTCCTTTAGGTCCTAGCAGTACTGATACACTGAGGTTTAGCAGTTTATGGTGATATGAATTGGGGTCAATGGGAAGGGTCTCAATTTAGGAAGGACAGGTCCCATTTTGGACCAAGATGCTTTTGTTCCTAATTACAACACAACCATCCCCTTTTTCAGTGTGATAAATGGATCTGTATGAATATAGGAAGTTAAGAGAGGAATTTAGTGTTTGTGTTATGATTGTAGCCTTCTTGGTGCACTTGTGGTAAGTAAAATGAATATCTCCTAAATGTGCATCATTTCTAGTGAGTAGCAGCCGGTGATGTCCCCGGCACATGCGCTCTAAAGGATCGGCATACTCTTGCCATTCCCTCAGAGCTGTGTGCCGCGACTGAGACGGGAGAGATGTCATCAGGGCTTGTTCAGTCAGCCGGCCAGAGTCCCGTAACCCGGAAGGAAGATCAGGTGAAGATGGAAGCCTCTGCAGTGGTGACAGCCCGCTGCTGGAGGGCTTTGTTTTAAGGTAAGTCTTTCATAATGTGCTAGTATGCGGTACATACTAGCACATTATGATATTGCCTTGCAGGTGGAAACTTTTTTTTTACTTTTTTCTTAAAGAGTTTACTACTGCTTTAATATAACAAGAACGGTTTGCATGACATCAATGTAACCTGGCAGCCAAGAAGAGTGGACTGGAATGCTCATGCGTGAACAAGATGGCTTTACTGTACTAGTCAGCGGGGACGCTAGACATCGTTGAGTGAGCATTCAAAATTCCTGAGCGAATAAAGCTGCGAATCTGCATCAAATTTTGCGTTAAGTTTAAATGTTCCTCCACAAACTATTTGGATGGTTCAGAAGGCTTTCGGGGACGATGCAATCAGTGCGCCACAAATAAAAGTGTGCCACAAATGCTTCAAAGATGGTCGGTAGTCTGTTGAAAGTGATACATGTTCTGGAAGGCCTGCACCAAGCAGAACACCCGAGAATGTTGAAAATGTACAGGTTAAAATGAACAAACATCGGCAAGTGACAGCGCGAGAACTAGAAGCTGATCTGGGATTCCAAAAACGACTGTGTCTGAGATTTGGACACGGGATCTTGTGGAAGAGATGCTGGGAGAACTGTGTGAGGTCCCAAAGTCACAGAGGAGCCCAGTGTGCTGCAAGGAAGAAGTGCTAACCACTAAGCCACAATTAAGGTGCCTTGGTGGTTTTCAAAGGTGCAATGGGCTTTAAATGGTCATGAGTTAAGCAAACACCTAAAAAAAAAAAAAAAAAAAAAAAAAAAAAAAAACCCCCAAAAAAAAAAACAAATGCAAAGGAATCGAAAAACAACTGAAAACAGAGAACATCCCAAAAGCTTGTCCTGAAAATTTGTATTTTAGTGCAAATAAAACAGAGTACTAAATAGTTTTGGTTGCAAGTGCACTAAAAGGGGTAAAAGCAGGATAAAGTGGGGTAAGATTAGGACCCTCCTCACCTGTTTCAACCCTGTAGATGCCGTACTATGCATTCACTTGAATGAGATGCATTCAGCAGAGGTACTACCTGTTGAACAAGAAAGGGAGGTATCATTTTTGCCGATGCATAAGCTCAATTGCCTGTTTTTACCGCCCCCTAACCAAGCGTGTAAACAAACCCTTAACAGAAAGATTTGTTACTTAGTGTCCTGGTGTAAATTGTTTCAGCAGACAAAAAAAAATTAGACAAAGATCGCCAGTAGCAACACAGACAAAATATTTATTTTCATACAGCAGAGAAAGCTAGGACCCCTCTCTGTGTTTTATTTCTGTCTGTGTCCATATAGCCCATTTTCCTTTACTTTCTGACTTGTGAAGCTGTTGACTGCAGAAGTTGTCTAGAAGTGTCAGTTAGTGAAGCAGCTTTCAGCAGTGTGTGCGGCAGGAGAGGTAAACACTTAACAGGCACATCTTTTATTTGGACTTTCAGTTTTGTAACAGGGTCGCTTTAGCCAATCCTAGTACATATTTACTTTAGCCTCATACTTCCCTGTGCTTGGACTGGCACTTGCTGCCTGAACGAAACAAATCAGCACTGAGACATCAGCAGAAAACATCAATGCTTTGGCTATTTTAATCCTGTGTTGTTTTTGGTAATTTTTTCAGGTGAGGGTTGGATGACCTAGGTACCTAGGTACCCAGAACACAACCATATGATGAATCCTGGGTGCATAAAGCACAAAATGCAGGGGTCAGGAAAGCATAACGCAAAGAGTGCAGGAGTCAGGAAAGCATAACGCACAGAGTGCAGGAGTCAGGAAAGCATAACGCACAGAGTGCAGGAGTCAGGAAAGCATAACGCGCAATGTGCAGGAGTCAGGAAAGCATAACGCACAGAGTGCAGGAGTCAGGAAAGCATAACGCGCAATGTGCAGGAGTCAGGAGAGCATAGCGCACAGAGTGCAGGAGTCAGGAGAGCATAGCACACAGCAAGCAGGAGTCAGGAAAGCATAAAACACAGAGTGCAGAAGTCAGGAGAGCATAGCACACAGAGTGTAGAGTCAGGAAAGCATAACGCACAGAGTGCAGGAGTCAGGAGAGCATAACGCACAGAGTGCAGGAATCAGGAGAGCATAACGCACAGCAAGCAGGAGTCAGGAGAGCATAGCGCACACAGTACAGGAGTCAGGAGAGCATGGGAGCATAATAGATAAAGTGCATGAGAGCATAAAGGACAGAGTGCACAAGAGCATAATGGACAGAGTATAATGGACAGAGTGCAGGGGTCAGGAGTGTGTATTGCACCAAGGTCAGGGTTAGTTATTGCATAACGCACAGACTGCATGTATCAGCAGAGTGTAACGAACAGAGGTCAGGAAAGCATAACACACAGAGTGCAGGGGTCAGGAGTGTGTATTGCACTTAGTGCAGGGGTCAGGGGTATTTATTGCACCAAGTCAAGAGGTCAGGAGAGCGTAATGCACAGAGTGCAGGAGTCAGGAGAGCGTAATGTGCAGAGCGCAGAGATCAGGATAACATAACGCACAGAGTGAAGGAGGCCAGAAGAGTAATGTACAGCGTGCAGGAGTAACGCGTACATTTCAGGGGTCAGGAGAGTAACGCACAGAGTATAGGGGTCAGGAAAGTGTAACATGCAGAATGCAGGGGTCAGTAGGCAGAGTACAACAAAAAATTACCTTCCACCTGAAGCTCTATCTGCTCTGTGATTGCAAGGTTCCAATCTTTGTACATGGACCCTCTAGTATTCTGGCTGATTACAGTGATATCATTTATATTACTATAACAGTGCAGAGACTGGGAGTTTGCAATCAGAGAAAGTAGAAGTAGCTAGTCTAGTAATATAAACATGGTTTTTCTAGCTCTTTTTGGAGACTCTATGACTCCAAGCTACCAGTCTCCGCACTGATTCCCCCCAGTATTCTGGCCCATTATAGTAATAGTACTATACTAATACTAATACCATATACAGAGACAAATTAGGTCCTTATAACACCACTGGTGAGCCCAGCAGGTAGAGGATGGGGTGGGGATCGAGCCACACACACAGTTATTGTGGGACGGGCCTGGAACAGTAGGGCACCAAGAGCAGAGTCCGCAGCTAGCCTGTGTTCCGCCCTGGTCACAGAGGGTGGGACCTAAGCAGGAAGTGATGTCACAGAACACTCCCCCTGTGTTGCTAAACAACATTCTGGGCCTGGAAGTTCTGGTGAGAGTTTGGACCCCCTACCCCTCCCCCTACGCCCTTGCTCATGTTCAAACATTCAAACCATACTATAGAACCACATTTAGCACGGTAAAAAAAGTCACACTTGCAAGAACAAATTACCAAGTTAAAGTCAAATGTGTGAATTGGCTCATTAGAAATAACAGAATATTACAGTTTATTATGACCTCCTTTGTGTTGAATGTTAATGATAGCTGCATAGATGCCGTATGAGATATGAAATTTGTTCATGAATAACGTCCACCCAATCGTTTAGCAGCGGGCAGCATTATTAACGTCAATTGTGTCTGTAATCAGATTAACTGCAATTGGTTCATTGCTCTAATAAATCTTAACAATTCCATTGTTAATTAACAGGATGCTTATGGCGCTCACGGTGTCTTTGTACCATAATTTAACTCTCTTTACTGCCTAGTAACACTGATCCTGACCTCCTGCATTATTGGCGGAATTCAGAAATCTCACAGCCCATCGAGTCTCTCATAAAGCAATCTGGCTGCAATTCAAGCTGAGTTTTAATATTGTCAGGCATGTCTTAATGTAAAGCTCCATCAGGGAAAGCCATGGGAATACACAATTGTAATGTACAGCTCACAGCATAATAGAACAGGAATACATTGATGTCAAAGAGAAGATTGCAATGCATAGCATGGACACTTTTCAGCATGCGATACTATTAATTGCTGCCTTAATTAGGCCATAGCTGCAAAAACTTGAATTTAAAGGGATACTTCTGATAGAAAGGCCTGCACAATGCAGTATAGTAGGTGGGGGTTAGTGCCAGATCTCTGACTTTGTAACAAGTCATAATTTGCATACAATGCTACTCTGTAAGGGTTCATTCACATGTGTGATGCTCTCTGAAGAGCGAGTCCCTGATCACCACCACACCAGTCACGGTTTCCCTGATCATTACCACATCAGTCACAGTGTCCCTGATCACCACCACATCAGTCACAGTGTCCCTGATCACCACCACATCAGTCACAGTGTCCCTGATCACCACCACACCAGTCACGGTTTCCCTGATCACCACCACATCAGTCACAGTGTCCCTGATCACCACCACATCAGTCACGGCATCCCTGATCACCACCACATCAGTCACGGCGCCCTGATCACCATCACATCAGTCACGGCGTCCCTGATCACCACCACATCAGTCACGGCGTCCCTGATCACCACCACATCAGTCACGGCGTCCCTGATCACCACCACAGTCACGGTGTCCCTGATCACCACCACATCAGTCACAGCGTCCCTGATCACTACCACAGTCACGGTGTCCCTGATCACGACACACCAGTCACGGCGTCCCTGATCACCACCACATCAGTCACGGTGTCCCTGATCACTACCACAGTCACGGTGTCCCTGATCACCACCACAGTCACGGTGTCCCTGATCACCACCACATCAGTCACAGCGTCCCTGATCACTACCACAGTCACGGTGTCCCTGATCATGACACACCAGTCACGGCGTCCCTGATCACCACCACATCAGTCACGGTGTCCCTGATCACTACCACAGTCACGGTGTCCCTGATCACGACACACCAGTCACGGCGTCCCTGATCACCACCACATCAGTCACGGTGTCCCTGATCACCACCACATCAGTCACGGTATCCCTGATCACCACCACATCAGTCACGGTGTCCCTGATCACCACCACATCAGTCACGGTGTCCCTGATCACGACACACCAGTCACGGTGTCCCTGATCACCACCACATCAGTCACAGCATCCTTGATCACTACCACAGTCACGGTGTCCCTGATCACCACATCAGTCACGATGTCCCTGATCACCACCACAGTCAGCGTGTCCCTGATCACCGCCACATCAGTCATCGTGTCCCTGATCACCGCCACATCAGTCATCATGTCCCTGATCACCGCCACACCAGTCACCATGTCCCTGATCACCGCCACAATTGTCACAGTGTCCCTGATCATTACCACACCTGTTAGTATCCCTGATCACCACCACACATGGTACAGTGTCTCTGATTACCGCCACACTTGTCACAGTGTCCCCGATCACCGACACACCATTTACAGTATCCCGATCATTGTCACACTTGTCACAGTGTTCATGATCACTGCCACACCGGTCATATTGTCCCTGATCACCACCACACTTGTCATAGTGTCACCATAAGGACTTGTTCAGATGGTCGATACCCTCTGAAGAGCTATGTTCGGATTGATCTTCAGAGAGCAATTGACAAGCAGTGAGGAGGTGTTGTATTGACTCCTCACAGCCTGCTTTAACTCCATGGACCCTGCACTGGCACAACACAACTGTATGCAGGGTGCTTGCAGACGGGCCCCATTCAGCTACTTACGGCTTGTTCACCTGTGAGGTTGGGGTGCAGCAAATCTCCATCGATTTACCGCCCCCAAACCAATACCCCCTTTAGCTGCAGCAGTAGCGGCCTGGGGTGTACACATGCTACTGCAGGAATTATATTCCCTGTGTATTTTCGGTGCACGGTACCACTTGGCGATCGCGACCTATTCGAGTAAATAGGGCCATTCTGCAACTAGGGTTAAACCAATACCGTTTTTTTTACTGGCGAGTATGAGTACCAATACTTTCGGTAATTACTCACCGAAACCGAGTACCAATACCTTTGCGGTGCAATTTGAGCCCATACAAAATGATTGGGCTCAAATCGCACTGCAAAGAATCACATTTGAACAGGAATGAAGAGCAATTCCTATCTGAATCGCATGCAGTTTCCTGCATTGCTGCTGTGTGAACCCAGGCTGAAGTCACTATGACAAGCCTGGGTTAACACAGGAGCAGTGCAGGAGCCCCCATGTGATTCAGATAGGAATCGCACTGCATTCCTGTTCAAACCGTATACGATTATTTGCAGTGAGATTTGAGCCCATTCATTTATGGGCTCAAATCACACTACAAAGGTATTGGTTTGGGTATTGGAGCATTTGCAGGAGTACGATTACTCCTGCAAATGCTTAGTATTGGTAGTGATACATGTGCAACCCTACCTGTAACGTCATGCAATGCACATGGTTGCAGTGTGCTAGTTGTGGGGTCCAAGGGGTGACAATCCTCAGTGCCTGTTAAATTTTCTCTGAAGAGCAATCTACACATGGATCGTTATTCGGAGAGCCCTTAGGGTTTGTAAATGTTCAAAAATTTAGAGAGCGCTAAAAGCCCAACTCCAGCTTCTGAATTCCCCACCACCTGTCGCTGCAGTACACACCTTCTCCCCTGAGCTGTCCCACTGAAGATAGCATGCAGGGTCCAATAGCTGCCTCCCTTCTTCAGGGTTGACTGTCGCCCTATCTACACAGTGACATGTAGACTCAAGTGTCCTTTGCACATAACATCACATATCTGTATATGACACATTGGAAACATTTCTTCACTTCCTGTCTAGCTAAAAGGTTGTCCCCCAGACAGGATCTTAGGGGAAATCTCTCTAACAGCAACAGTCAGAAGTAAACATTTTTTTTTTTTTTTATTTAAAGGGTAAGTTTACATTTTACAAAAATGTGAACTAACTCCTGTAGTGCAGCCCTTAAAGCATTTGTAAACCCTCTTTTTACATTTTTTTTTTTTAAAATAACAAAAATTGCATACTTACCTCCACTGTGCAGCTCGTTTTTGAAACTTGTCTTCTGGGGTCCCCCCCGGCGGCTCCTCCCCGCATCAGATAACTCCCTAGGAGAAGCGCTCTCCCGGGGGGTTACCTTGCGGGCACGCTCCCGAGTCCAGCATTTGCGTCCATAGACACGAATGCCGGAGTCGGCCCCGCCCCCGGGTCATTGGATTTGATTGACAGCAGCGGGAGCCAATGGCTGCGCTGCTATCAATCTATCCAATCCAGAGCCGGGACCCCGTGGAGAGAAGGAGAGCACGTCTCTGCTGATGGAGATAAGGGGATCAGGTAAGTAAAACGGGGGGGCGGTCACTGCCAGGTGTTTTTCACCTTAATGCATAGGATGCATACAGGAGGTGTGTTACTGGTCAGATCACCAGGTGAAAACAGAGGGGGGAAAGAAGTAAAAGAAAAGAAAATGCAGCCACCACATCTAGAGGATTGGTAAGCTGCAATATACGACATTTTTGGTTTTCCCTCACTTCCTATCTGTCAAAACATTGAGCCCAAAACAGAAAGTATATGGAAACCTAACTAACAGATTCCCAGTTAGCAAGAGATTGTCAATTTGCCCTCCGTCTCTTTTATTATTACATCTGCATGTAAATGTATTTCTATGAAGGTAATGTGATTGAAGTGCATGCTAATGCTTGTAAATGGCCAAAACCCCAAAATGTTGCTTCTTTCTGTAGCGCACGTCTACATGCTGAGAAAAAGTACTTATATGTGAATAAAAACCTCAATCGTGACAGAATCACGCTGAAGGAGGAAAAACAAAAAAAGGAGTGTTTTGACCTTTTTTTGTACTTCTACACTTCATGAAATGCATTAAAAAACATGTTAAAGAAAAATGTATAGTTTTAACTTTATGTTCAGGACTAAAAAGTACCTTTAAAAATATTTTCACATTTCTTACAAGCTAAATACTCTAAAATAAAAATTTAGCAGTAACATATTTACCATCTGTAAAGAGCAGGTGTTACACTGGCGGAAACACTCCAACACTTCACTGATTTACTACTATGCCATGAATAGCCTTTCATTTGATCTCCTGTTTCTCAAGTTTAGTTAGACCCCTTTCACACGGAGGCGCTTGAAAACTGCCTATAAAGCGGCGAGTGATTTTGCGGGACTTTTGAGGAGTTAGTAGTGGTGTGCTTTTGTGAAGGGCACATGACTCAAAAAAACTGCTGCAAGAACCATTTTGAAGCGCTTTTCAGGTGCTTCCCATTAATTTTCAAATGGAGGGGGGGTGCTTTTGAGGCGCATTTTTTAGCGCTCCAAACATGCTGCTTGCAGGAGTTTTTTCCCCTCCCCGCTAGTGCACCGCCCCAGTGTGAAACCATCCATTGATTTTAATGGAAAGCAGTTTGTGAGCTTTTCAGACGCTTTTTTCTTTTTTAACGCAAACGCGCTTGAAAAACTCCTCAGTGTGAAAAGGGCCTTACATCACATAAGTAGATGAATTAAAGTAGAACTCCAAGCTAAACTTAACTAGTCTTAAAGGTGCTCCTTTCCACCTCCTAACACCTATGCTGACTAACCTGTATAAGAAAGATGTATATTAACCCCTTCGCACCCAAGGGTAAAACATACCTAAATGCCTAAGCACAATTCTGCAACCTTGACATGTGTTAGGAAAACCGTACATATCATCACAAATACTTTGTGTATCCAGGTGGATTATATCACATTTTTTCTGGATAAATTGGGCTTTCATTTGGTGGTAAATGGTAAAGGATTTTTTTTTATTATCTAAGGATAACTGGCACAAAATAATAAAAAAAAAAACAAAAAAAAAAACATTTTTTTTAAATGTAGCTGTATATTTCTGGCCCATTAAGAGCTATGGGCGGAAGTGATGTTTTGACGTTGCTTCCGCCCTGCAGTGTCATGGAGACGGGTGGGGGCCATCTTCCCCTCACTTGTCTCCATGCACAGCCATGGGAAGTATCCGATTGCGTCCGCCGCTGCCTCTGGTAAGCGGCAGAGAGTACCGGATCGCGGCAGGAGGGGCGGCCCTCTCCCGCCGCCGATAAAAGTGATCTTGTGGCGAATCGGCCGCAGAGACCACTTTTATCTTGTACCGGACTGCCGGCCGAACACGTGGATATGGCAGCTAGCTGCTGCCATTACAAAGATATCCGTCCTCAAAGTAAGAACGTACAATGGCGTGCGGCAGTCCGGAAGTGGTCAAGCAGGCTACACATCTTTCTTACACACAGAGGTGGCTCTTTAATTAGGTGGCCGCCTTAAGCTTCGCCCTCATGGGGGCCTCGCAGCCACCTAATTTGCCTAACGTGGTATGGAATGTCCCCCGGTTGGCAGCAAGGCCATCTTTAAAAAGCAGTTGCCAGCGGTTTGTGTGGAGGGAGTCCGACAGTTGGAAGCTCAGCGGCAGGTATCCACCGCTGCACACAGTGCCCAGCTGAATAGGTAGTGGAGGGGATTGTTTGACACTGCGGGGCTGCAACAGTGACGATTGCTCCGCCCCTGCCACCTCTCAGCCACTCAGCATTCTGCACTATACTGTAACCCTCCCCCCTTCCCCAGACCTCCACTTGTTACTCAGAATAGGCGACGGGAGTGGGCTGGATCGGAACGGGCGGGGAACGAGACTGTTCCCTGTGCTTTCTTGTTTACCTGAAGTACTGCACCTGAAAAACATTTGAGTTTGCTTTTTAGAAGCTGTATATTGCAATAAGGTAGAATTGTTTTAAATGGCTACTTAGTTGTTCCTGCAAGTTATTGCAGAGCTGATTGTATTTACCAAAATGGTTTTCATATAAGGGACAGTTTAACTATATGGGATGAAGGTGCCTCCAGATTGCTGACATTATTGATATAGTATATATTCGATCATCTCCTGTATACTATGTGCAGTCTCCGATCATCTCCTGTATACTATGTGCAGTCTCTGATCACCTCCTGTATACTATGTGCAGTCTCCAATCACCTCCTGTATACTATCTACAGTCTCCGATCACCTCCTGTATACTATGTGCAGTCTCCAATCATCTCCTGTATACTATGTGCAGTCTCCGATCATCTCCTGTATACTATGTGCAGTCTCCAATCATCTCCTGTATACTATGTGCAGTCTCCGATCATCTCCTGTATACTATGTGCAGTCTCCGATCATCTCCTGTATACTATGTGCAGACTACGATCATCCCCTGTATACTATGTGCAGTCTCCGACCATCTCCTGTATACTATGTGCAGACTCCGATCATCTCCTGTATACTATGTGCAGACTCTGACCGTCTCCTGTATACTATGTGCAGTCTCCGATCATCTCCTGTATACTATGTGCAGTCTCCGATCATCTCCTGTATACTATGTGCAGTCTCCGATCATCTCCTGTATACTATGTGCAGTCTCCGATCATCTCCTGTATACTATGTGCAGACTCCGATCATCTCCTGTATACTATGTGCAGTCTCCGATCATCTCCTGTATACTATGTGCAGTCTCCGATCATCTCCTGTATACTATGTGCAGTCTCCGATCATCTCCTGTATACTATGTGCAGTCTCCGATCACCTCCTGTATACTATGTGCAGTCTCCAATCACCTCCTGTATACTATCTCCAGTCTCCGATCACCTCCTGTATACTATGTGCAGTCTCCAATCATCTCCTGTATACTATGTGCAGTCTCCGATCATCTCCTGTATACTATGTGCAGTCTCCAATCATCTCCTGTATACTATGTGCAGTCTCCGATCATCTCCTGTATACTATGTGCAGTCTCCGATCATCTCCTGTATACTATGTGCAGACTACGATCATCCCCTGTATACTATGTGCAGTCTCCGACCATCTCCTGTATACTATGTGCAGACTCCGATCATCTCCTGTATACTATGTGCAGACTCCGATCATCTCCTGTATACTATGTGCGTTATCCAATCATCTCCTGTATACTATGTGCAGTCTCCGATCATCTCCTGTATACTATGTGCAGTCTCCGATCATCTCCTGTATACTATGTGCAGTCTCCGATCATCTCCTGTATACTATGTGCAGACTCCGATCATCTCCTGTATACTATGTGCAGTCTCCGATCATCTCCTGTATACTATGTGCAGTCTCCGATCATCTCCTGTATACTATGTGCAGTCTCCGATCATCTCCTGTATACTATGTGCAGTCTCCGATCACCTCCTGTATACTATGTGCAGTCTCCAATCACCTCCTGTATACTATCTCCAGTCTCCGATCACCTCCTGTATACTATGTGCAGTCTCCAATCACCTCCTGTATACTATCTACAGTCTCCGATCACCTCCTGTATACTATGTGCAGACTCCGATCATCTCCTGTATACTATGTGCAGACTCCGATCATCTCCTGTATACTATATGCAGACTCCAATCATCTCCTGTATACTATGTGCGTTATCCAATCATCTACTGTATACTATGTGCAGACTCTGACCGTATCCTGTATACTATGTGCAGTCTCCGATCATCTCCTGTATACTATGTGCAGACTCCGATCATCTCCTGTATACTATGTGCAGACTCCAATCATCTACTGTATACTATGTGCAGACTCTGACCGTATCCTATATACTATGTGCAGTCTCCGATCATCTCCTGTATACTATGTGCAGACTACGATCATCTCCTGTATACTATGTGCAGACTACGATCATCCCCTGTATACTATGTGCAGTCTCCGACCATCTCCTGTATACTATGTGCAGACTCCGATCATCTCCTGTATACTATGTGCAGACTACGATCATCCCCTGTATACTATGTGCAGTCTCCGACCATCTCCTGTATACTATGTGCAGACTCCGATCATCTCCTGTATACTATGTGCAGTCTCCGATCATCTCCTGTATACTATGTGCAGTCTCCGATCATCTCCTGTATACTATGTGCAGACTACGATCATCCCCTGTATACTATGTGCCGTCTCCGACCATCTCCTGTATACTATGTGCAGACTCCGATCATCTCCTGTATACTATGTGCAGACTCCGATCATCTCCTGTATACTATGTGCAGTCTCCGACCATCTCCTGTATACTATATGCAGACTCCAATCATCTCCTGTATACTATGTGCAGACTACGATCATCTCCTGTATACTATGTGCAGACTCCGATCATCCCCTGTATACTATGTGCAGACTCCGATCATCTCCTGTATACTATGTGCGTTATCCAATCATCTACTGTATACTATGTGCAGACTCTGACCGTCTCCTGTATACTATGTGCAGTCTCCGATCATCTCCTGTATACTATGTGCAGACTCCAATCATCTACTGTATACTATGTGCAGTCTCCGACCATCTCCTGTATACTATGTGCAGACTCCGATCATCTCCTGTATACTATGTGCAGACTCTGACCGTCTCCTGTATACTATGTGCAGTCTCCGATCATCTCCTGTATACTATGTGCAGACTCCGATCATCTCCTGTATACTATGTGCAGACTCCGATCATCTCCTGTATACTATGTGCAGTCTCCGATCATCTCCTGTATACTATGTGCAGTCTCCGATCATCTCCTGTATACTATGTGCAGTCTCCGATCATCTCCTGTATACTATGTGCAGACTACGATCATCCCCTGTATACTATGTGCAGTCTCCGATCATCTCCTGTATACTATGTGCAGACTCTGACCGTCTCCTGTATACTATGTGCAGTCTCCGATCATCTCCTGTATACTATGTGCAGACTCCGATCATCTCCTGTATACTATGTGCAGTCTCCGACCATCTCCTGTATACTATATGCAGACTCCAATCATCTCCTGTATACTATGTGCAGACTACGATCATCTCCTGTATACTATGTGCAGACTACGATCATCCCCTGTATACTATGTGCAGTCTCCGACCATCTCCTGTATACTATGTGCAGACTCCGATCATCTCCTGTATACTATGTGCGTTATCCAATCATCTACTGTATACTATGTGCAGACTCTGACCGTCTCCTGTATACTATGTGCAGTCTCCGATCATCTCCTGTATACTATGTGCAGACTCCGATCATCTCCTGTATACTATGTGCAGACTCCGATCATCTCCTGTATACTATGTGCAGTCTCCGACCATCTCCTGTATACTATATGCAGACTCCAATCATCCCCTGTATACTATGTGCGTTATCCAATCATCTACTGTATACTATGTGCAGTCTCCGATCATCTCCTGTATACTATGTGCAGACTCCGATCATCTCCTGTATACTATGTGCAGACTCCGATCATCTCCTGTATACTATATGCAGACTCCAATCATCCCCTGTATACTATGTGCGTTATCCAATCATCTACTGTATACTATGTGCAGTCTCCGATCATCTCCTGTATACTATGTGCAGACTCCAATCATCTACTGTATACTATGTGCAGACTCTGACCGTCTCCTGTATACTATGTGCGTTATCCACGGCGTCTCTGATCACCACCACATCAGTCACGGCGTCCCTCGTCACCATCACATCAGTCACGGCGTCCCTGATCACCACCACATCAGTCACGGTGTCCCTGATCACCATCACATCAGTCACGGTGTCCCTGATCACCACCACATCAGTCACGGCGTCCCTGATCACCATCACATCAGTCACGGTGTCCCTGATCACCATGATCACCACCACATCAGTCACGGCGTCCCTGATCACCATGATCACCACCACATCCGTCACGGTATCCCTGATCACCACCACATCAGTCACGGTATCCCTGATCACCACCACATCCGTCACGGTATCCCTGATCACCACCACATCAGTCACGGTGTCCCTGATCACCACCACATCAGTCACGGTGTCCCTGATCACCACCACATCAGTCACGGTGTCCCTGATCACCACCACATCAGTCACAGCGTCCTTGATCACTACCACAGTCACGGTGTCCCTGATCACCACATCAGTCACGGTGTCCCTGATCACCACCACATCAGTCACAGCGTCCCTGATCACCACCACATCAGTCACAGCGTCCTTGATCACTACCACAGTCACGGTGTCCCTGATCACCACATCAGTCACGGTGTCCCTGATCACCACCACATCAGTCACAGCGTCCCTGATCACCACCACATCAGTCACAGCGTCCTTGATCACTACCACAGTCACGGTGTCCCCGATCACCACATCAGTCACGGTGTCCCTGATCACCACCACATCAGCCACGGTGGTTTAGTATTGGTAGTGATACATGTGCAACCCTACCTGTAACGTCATACAATGCACATGGTTGCAGTGTGCTAGTTGTGGGGTCCAAGGGGTGACAATCCTCAGTGCCTGTTAAATTTTCTCTGAAGAGCAATCTACACATGGATCGTTATTCGGAGAGCCCTTAGGGTTTGTAAATGTTCAAAAATTTAGAGAGCGCTAAAAGCCCAACTCCAGCTTCTGAATTCCCCACCACCTGTCGCTGCAGTACACACCTTCTCCCCTGAGCTGTCCCACTGAAGATAGCATGCAGGGTCCAATAGCTGCCTCCCTTCTTCAGGGTTGACTGTCGCCCTATCTACACAGTGACATGTAGACTCAAGTGTCCTTTGCACATAACATCACATATCTGTATATGACACATTGGAAACATTTCTTCACTTCCTGTCTAGCTAAAAGGTTGTCCCCCAGACAGGATCTTAGGGGAAATCTCTCTAACAGCAACAGTCAGAAGTAAACATTTTTTTTTTTTTTTATTTAAAGGGTAAGTTTACATTTTACAAAAATGTGAACTAACTCCTGTAGTGCAGCCCTTAAAGCATTTGTAAACTCTCTTTTTAAATTTTTTTTTTTAAAATAACAAAAATTGCATACTTACCTCCACTGTGCAGCTCGTTTTTGAAACTTGTCTTCTGGGGTCCCCCCCGGCGGCTCCTCCCCGCATCAGATAACTCCCTAGGAGAAGCGCTCTCCCGGGGGGTTACCTTGCGGGCACGCTCCCGAGTCCAGCATTTGCGTCCATAGACACGAATGCCGGAGTCGGCCCCGCCCCCGGGTCATTGGATTTGATTGACAGCAGCGGGAGCCAATGGCTGCGCTGCTATCAATCTATCCAATCCAGAGCCGGGACCCCGTGGAGAGAAGGAGAGCACGTCTCTGCTGATGGAGATAAGGGGATCAGGTAAGTAAAACGGGGGGGCGGTCACTGCCAGGTGTTTTTCACCTTAATGCATAGGATGCATACAGGAGGTGTGTTACTGGTCAGATCACCAGGTGAAAACAGAGGGGGGAAAGAAGTAAAAGAAAAGAAAATGCAGCCACCACATCTAGAGGATTGGTAAGCTGCAATATACGACATTTTTGGTTTTCCCTCACTTCCTATCTGTCAAAACATTGAGCCCAAAACAGAAAGTATATGGAAACCTAACTAACAGATTCCCAGTTAGCAAGAGATTGTCAATTTGCCCTCCGTCTCTTTTATTATTACATCTGCATGTAAATGTATTTCTATGAAGGTAATGTGATTGAAGTGCATGCTAATGCTTGTAAATGGCCAAAACCCCAAAATGTTGCTTCTTTCTGTAGCGCACGTCTACATGCTGAGAAAAAGTACTTATATGTGAATAAAAACCTCAATCTTGACAGAATCACGCTGACGGAGGAAAAACAAAAAAAGGAGTGTTTTGACCTTTTTTTGTACTTCTACACTTCATGAAATGCATTAAAAAACATGTTAAAGAAAAATGTATAGTTTTAACTTTATGTTCAGGACTAAAAAGTACCTTTAAAAATATTTTCACATTTCTTACAAGCTAAATACTCTAAAATAAAAATTTAGCAGTAACATATTTACCATCTGTAAAGAGCAGGTGTTACACTGGCGGAAACACTCCAACACTTCACTGATTTACTACTATGCCATGAATAGCCTTTCATTTGATCTCCTGTTTCTCAAGTTTAGTTAGACCCCTTTCACACGGAGGCGCTTGAAAACTGCCTATAAAGCGGCTCAGTGATTTTGCGGCACTTTTGAGGAGTTAGTAGTGGTGTGCTTTTGTGAAGGGCACATGACTCAAAAAAACTGCTGCAAGAACCATTTTGAAGCGCTTTTCAGGTGCTTCCCATTAATTTTCAAATGGAGGGGGGGTGCTTTTGAGGCGCATTTTTTAGCGCTCCAAACATGCTGCTTGCAGGAGTTTTTTCCCCTCCCCGCTAGTGCACCGCCCCAGTGTGAAACCATCCATTGATTTTAATGGAAAGCAGTTTGTGAGCTTTTCAGACGCTTTTTTCTTTTTTAACGCAAACGCGCTTGAAAAACTCCTCAGTGTGAAAAGGGCCTTACATCACATAAGTAGATGAATTAAAGTAGAACTCCAAGCTAAACTTAACTAGTCTTAAAGGTGCTCCTTTCCACCTCCTAACACCTATGCTGACTAACCTGTATAAGAAAGATGTATATTAACCCCTTCGCACCCAAGGGTAAAACATATCTAAATGCCTAAGCACAATTCTGCAACCTTGACATGTGTTAGGAAAACCGTACATATCATCACAAATACTTTGTGTATCCAGGTGGATTATATCACATTTTTTCTGGATAAATTGGGCTTTCATTTGGTGGTAAATGGTAAAGGATTTTTTTTTATTATCTAAGGATAACTGGCACAAAATAATAAAAATAAAAAAAAAAAATAAAAATTTTTTTTAAATGTAGCTGTATATTTCTGGCCCATTAAGAGCTATGGGCGGAAGTGATGTTTTGACGTTGCTTCCGCCCTGCAGTGTCATGGAGACGGGTGGGGGCCATCTTCCCCTCACTTGTCTCCATGCACAGCCATGGAAAGTATCCGATTGCGTCCGCCGCTGCCTCTGGTAAGCGGCAGAGAGTACCGGATCGCGGCAGGAGGGGCGGCCCTCTCCCACCGCCGATAAAAGTGATCTTGTGGCGAATCGGCCGCAGAGACCACTTTTATCTTGTACCGGACTGCCGGCCGAACACGTGGATATGGCAGCTAGCTGCTGCCATTACAAAGATATCCGTCCTCAAAGTAAGAACGTACAATGGCGTGCGGCAGTCCGGAAGTGGTCAAGCAGGCTACACATCTTTCTTACACACAGAGGTGGCTCTTTAATTAGGTGGCCGCCTTAAGCTTCGCCCTCATGGGGGCCTCGCAGCCACCTAATTTGCCTAACATGTGGTATGGAATGTCCCCCGGTTGGCAGCAAGGCCATCTTTAAAAAGCAGTTGCCAGCGGTTTGTGTGGAGGGAGTCCGACAGTTGGAAGCTCAGCGGCAGGTATCCACCGCTGCACACAGTGCCCAGCTGAATAGGTAGTGGAGGGGATTGTTTGACACTGCGGGGCTGCAACAGTGACGATTGCTCCGCCCCTGCCACCTCTCAGCCACTCAGCATTCTGCACTATACTGTAACCCTCCCCCCTTCCCCACACCTCCACTTGTTACTCAGAATAGGCGACAGGAGTGGGCTGGATCGGAACGGGCGGGGAACGAGACTGTTCCCTGTGCTTTCTTGTTTACCTGAAGTACTGCACCTGAAAAACATTTGAGTTTGCTTTTTAGAAGCTGTATATTGCAATAAGGTAGAATTGTTTTAAATGGCTACTTAGTTGTTCCTGCAAGTTATTGCAGAGCTGATTGTATTTACCAAAATGGTTTTCATATAAGGGACAGTTTAACTATATGGGATGAAGGTGCCTCCAGATTGCTGACATTATTGATATAGTATATATTCGATCATCTCCTGTATACTATGTGCAGTCTCTGATCACCTCCTGTATACTATCTACAGTCTCCAATCATCTCCTGTATACTATGTGCAGTCTCCAATCATCTCCTGTATACTATGTGCAGTCTCCAATCATCTCCTGTATACTATGTGCAGTCTCCGATCATCTCCTGTATACTATGTGCAGTCTCCGATCATCTCCTGTATACTATGTGCAGTCTCCGATCATCTCCTGTATACTATGTGCAGTCTCCGATCATCTCCTGTATACTATGTGCAGTCTCCAATCATCTCCTGTATACTATGTGCAGACTCCGATCATCTCCTGTATACTATGTGCAGACTACGATCATCTCCTGTATACTATGTGCAGACTCCGATCATCTCCTGTATACTATGTGCAGTCTCTGATCACCTCCTGTATACTATGTGCAGACTCCGATCATCTCCTGTATACTATATGCAGACTCCAATCATCTCCTGTATACTATGTGCAGACTCCGATCATCTACTGTATACTATGTGCAGACTCTGACCGTCTCCTGTATACTATGTGCGTTATCCAATCATCTACTGTATACTATGTGCAGACTCTGACCGTCTCCTGTATACTATGTGCAGTCTCCGATCATCTCCTGTATACTATGTGCAGTCTCCAATCATCTCCTGTATACTATGTGCAGACTCCGCTCATCTCCTGTATACTATGTGCAGACTCCGATCATCTCCTGTATACTATGTGCAGACTCCGATCATCTCCTGTATACTATGTGCAGACTCCAATCATCTCCTGTATACTATGTGCAGACTCCGATCATCTACTGTATACTATGTGCAGACTCTGACCGTCTCCTGTATACTATGTGCAGTCTCCGATCACCTCCTGTATACTATGTGCAGTCTCCAATCACCTCCTGTATACTATGTGCAGTCTCCGACCATCTCCTGTATACAGGGGGTCCCCGGGTTACAAACAAGATAGGGACTTTAGGTTTGTTCTTAAGTTGAATCTGTTTGTAAGTCGGAACAGGTACATTTTTTAAGTGTAGCTCCAGCCAAAAAATCTATTTTTAAGTTTTGTAGATAGCATAGGGAAGGGTTATCACCCCTGTAACATTTGTTTTGCTGTCTGTGCCCCTGTTCAGAAGATTTCACCTCACTTTCTGTCCCAATGACAATTGGATTTTGAAAATTTGGGGTTATTAGGGAAATAAGGATTGGTGATAAAGCATCAGTGGAGACACCTTTTTCCCATATTAACTCTTACAGGAGTGAATTTCCCTTCCTAGGGGTAGATTTCATCTCACTTCCTGTTGTCTCCTTCCGTTTGTAAGTAGGAGTCGTTTGTAAGTCGGATGTTTGTAAGTAGGGGACCCCCTGTACTATGTGCAGACTCCGATCATCTCCTGTATACTATGTGCGTTATCCAATCATCTACTGTATACTATGTGCAGACTCTGATCATCTCCTGTATACTATGTGCAGTCTCCGATCATCTCCTGTATACTATGTGCAGTCTCCGATCATCTCCTGTATACTATGTGCAGACTCCGATCATCTCCTGTATACTATGTGCAGACTCCGATCATCTACTGTATACTATGTGCAGACTCTGATCATCTCCTGTATACTATGTGCAGTCTCCGATCATCTCCTGTATACTATGTGCAGACTCCGATCATCTCCTGTATACTATGTGCAGACTCCGATCATCTCCTGTATACTATGTGCAGTCTCCGATCATCTCCTGTATACTATGTGCAGACTCCGATCATCTCCTGTATACTATGTGCAGACTCCGATCATCTCCTGTATACTATATGCAGACTCCAATCATCTCCTGTATACTATGTGCAGACTCCGATCATCTACTGTATACTATGTGCAGACTCTGACCGTCTCCTGTATACTATGTGCAGTCTCCAATCACCTCCTGTATACTATGTGCAGTCTCCGATCATCTCCTGTATACTATGTGCAGACTCCGATCATCTCCTGTATACTATGTGCGTTATCCAATCATCTACTGTATACTATGTGCAGACTCTGACCGTCTCCTGTATACTATGTGCGTTATCCAATCATCTACTGTATACTATGTGCAGTCTCCAATCACCTCCTGTATACTATCTACAGTCTCCGATCATCTCCTGTATACTATGTGCGTTATCCAATCATCTACTGTATACTATGTGCAGACTCTGACCGTCTCCTGTATACTATGTGCAGTCTCCGATCATCTCCTGTATACTATGTGCAGACTCCGATCATCTCCTGTATACTATGTGCAGACTCCGATCATCTCCTGTATACTATGTGCAGACTCCGACCATCTCCTGTATACTATATGCAGACTCCAATCATCTCCTGTATACTATGTGCGTTATCCAATCATCTACTGTATACTATGTGCAGTCTCCGATCATCTCCTGTATACTATGTGGGTTATACAATCATCTCCTGTATACTATGTGCAGACTCCGATCATCTCCTGTATACTATGTGCAGACTCCGACCATCTCCTGTATACTATATGCAGACTCCAATCATCTCCTGTATACTATGTGCGTTATCCAATCATCTACTGTATACTATGTGCAGTCTCCGATCATCTCCTGTATACTATGTGCAGACTCCGATCATCTCCTGTATACTATGTGCAGACTCCGATCATCTCCTGTATACTATGTGCAGACTCCGATCATCTCCTGTATACTATGTGCAGACTCCGATCATCTCCTGTATACTATGTGCAGACTCCGATCATCTCCTGTATACTATGTGCAGACTCCGATCATCTCCTGTATACTATGTGCAGACTCCGATCATCTCCTATATACTATGTGCAGTCTCCGATCATCTCCTGTATACTATGTGCGTTATCCAATCATCTCCTGTATACTATGTGCAGACTCTGACCGTCTCCTGTATACTATGTGCGTTATCCAATCATCTCCTGTATACTATGTGCAGTCTCCGATCATCTCCTGTATACTATGTGCGTTATACAATCATCTCCTGTATACTATGTGCAGACTCTGACCGTCTCCTGTATACTATGTGCAGTCTCCGATCATCTCCTGTATACTATGTGCAGACTCCGATCATCTCCTGTATACTATGTGCAGACTCCGATCATCTCCTGTATACTATGTGCAGACTCCGATCATCTCCTGTATACTATGTGCAGACTCCGATCATCTCCTGTATACTATGTGCAGTCTCCGATCATCTCCTGTATACTATGTGCAGACTCCGATCATCTCCTGTATACTATGTGCAGACTCCGATCATCTCCTGTATACTATGTGCAGACTCCGATCATCTCCTGTATACTATGTGCAGACTCCGATCATCTCCTGTATACTATGTGCAGACTCCGATCATCTCCTGTATACTATGTGCAGCCCCCAAAATCTCAGCAGTTGGATATACTGGAATGCAGTCTCCAAAACAAGCTATACTGTATGTTTGCAAAATAGAGTCAGATCAAGAAAATGTTTTCCCAAGGTCCAATCAATATTAAAGATGGCCCCGTTCCCTGTAAAAGGCAGAGGCGTATCTAGGGTATGGCAGCCATGGCATGTGCCATGGGCGCCATAGGGGGGGGGCGGCAAAAAAGCACAAAAAATAAAGTCCCACTACCCGTCCTCTCGCGGCCGCCTCCCGCTATACTCTTGTCCCCGGCGCCACGACCGGCCTGCTGGAGCGCAGCGCCGGCACAGCAAATTAGCAAGTGAGGAGGCCAGGAGGGAAGCCAGTGACAGGCGCCCCCCCTGACGGCCGATGAGTTGGTCTGGCCAGAGTGACCGCCCCTGGGTCATCTACGCAGAGATAGAGTAACTGGCGGAGGCGGAGCCTAATGCTCCGCCCAGGGCCGGATTAACATAGGGGCTGGTGGAGCTACAGCTCCAGGCCCCTCCCTCAATATAGGCCCATGGAAGTGGCTTGTCAATTCCTGTGTGCCTTCCTGAAGGAAGAGGAGCCCTCTGTGCACACATGGAGGAGACAAGTCAGTGCAGCCAAGTCCTGTCTCTGCCGATGCCTGACCCCTATCACAGGATCTGTTCACTCACACAGATCCTCCATGTCTGGGGGAGGGGCGCTGATGTCCTAACCAGCAGGAGCCCGGGAGGAAGGACATCTCCCATACTGTTATGATAAGGTCAGTACATTTGTTAGGGGGATGTTGTGTAATTATTGTGCTAGGGGACAGACTGCTGTTTCCCCCATGTAATGTGCTCTCTTGTGCCCAGTGCCCACCATGTCATGTGCCTTGCAGTGCCCACTATGTAATGTGCTGTGCCCACCATGTCATGTGCCTTGCAGTGCCCACTATGTAAAGTGCTGTGCCCACCATGTCACGTGCATTGCAGTGCCCACTATGTAATGTGCTGTGCCCACCATGTCATGTCATGTGCCTTGCAGTGCCCACTATGTAATGTGCTGTGCCCACCATGTCATGTCATGTGCCTTGCAGTGCCCACTATGTAATGTGCTGTGCCCACCATGTCATGTCATGTGCCTTGCAGTGCCCCCATGTAATGTGCTGTGCCCACCATGTCATGTCATGTGCCTTGCAGTGCCCCCATGTAATGTGCTGTGCCTACCATGTCATGTGCCTTGCAGTGCCCCCATGTAATGTGCTGTGCCCACCATGTCATGTGCCTTGCAGTGCCCCCATGTAATGTGCTGTGCCCACCATGTCCTGTCATGTGCATTGCAGTGCCCACTATGTAAAGTGCTGTGCCCACCATGTCATGTGCCTTGCAGTGCCCCCATGTAATGTGCTGTGCCCACCATGTCATGTCATGTGCCTTGCAGTGCCCACTATGTAAAGTGCTGTGCCCACCATGTCACGTGCATTGCAGTGCCCACTATGTAATGTGCTGTGCCCACCATGTCATGTCATGTGCCTTGCAGTGCCCACTATGTAATGTGCTGTGCCCACCATGTCATGTCATGTGCCTTGCAGTGCCCACTATGTAATGTGCTGTGCCCACCATGTCATGTCATGTGCCTTGCAGTGCCCCCATGTAATGTGCTGTGCCCACCATGTCATGTCATGTGCCTTGCAGTGCCCCCATGTAATGTGCTGTGCCTACCATGTCATGTGCCTTGCAGTGCCCCCATGTAATGTGCTGTGCCCACCATGTCATGTGCCTTGCAGTGCCCCCATGTAATGTGCTGTGCCCACCATGTCCTGTCATGTGCATTGCAGTGCCCACTATGTAAAGTGCTGTGCCCACCATGTCATGTGCCTTGCAGTGCCCCCATGTAATGTGCTGTGCCCACCATGTCATGTCATGTGCCTTGCAGTGCCCCCCATGTAATGTGCTGTGCCCACCATGTCATGTCATGTGCCTTGCAGTGCCCCCCATGTAATGTGCTGTGCCCACCATGTCATGTCATGTGCCTTGCAGTGCCCCCATGTAATGTGCTGTGCCTACCATGTCATGTGCCTTGCAGTGCCCCCATGTAATGTGCTGTGCCCACCATGTCCTGTCATGTGCATTGCAGTGCCCACTATGTAAAGTGCTGTGCCCACCATGTCATGTGCCTTGCAGTGCCCCCATGTAATGTGCTGTGCCCACCATGTCATGTCATGTGCCTTGCAGTGCCCCCCATGTAATGTGCTGTGCCCACCATGTCATGTCATGTGCCTTGCAGTGCCCCCCATGTAATGTGCTGTGCCCACCATGTCATGTCATGTGCCTTGCAGTGCCCCCCATGTAATGTGCTGTGCCCACCATGTCATGTCATGTCATGTGCCTTGCAGTGCCCCCCATGTAATGTGCTGTGCCCACCATGTCATGTCATGTGCCTTGCAGTGCCCCCCATGTAATGTGCTGTGCCCACCATGTCATGTCATGTCATGTGCCTTGCAGTGCCCCCCATGTAATGTGCTGTGTCCAGTATGTCATTTGCTGTACATTGCAGTGCCCACCATGTAATGCGCTGTGCTGACCATGTCATGTGCTGTGCATTGCATTGCCCTTCATGTGATGTTCAGTGCCCACTATGTCATGCTGTGCCTTGCAGTGCCCACCATGTCATGTGCTGTGCCTTGCATTGCCCACCATGTAATGTGCAGTGCCCACCATGTCATGTGATGTGCCATCCAGTGCCAACCATGTCATGTGCAATGCCCACCATGTCATGGCTGTGCCTTGCAATGCCCGCTATGTAATTTGCAGTGTCCACCATGTCATGTGCTGTGCCATACAGTGATCCCACCATGTAATGTGCAGTGCCCACCGTGTAATGTGCAGCGCCCACCATGTCATGTGCACTTCCCACCATGTCATGTGCTATGCTGTGCCCACCCTGCCATGTGTTGTGCCCAGCATGTAGTGTGTTGTGCCCACTGTGTAATGTGCTGTGCTGTTCAACAGTGCCCACCATGTCATGTGCAGTTCCTAACATGTAATGTGCAGTTGCATTTCCCACCATGAAACGTGCTATGCCATGCAGTGCCCACCATGTAATGTGTTGTGCCCACCATGTAATCTTATGTGCCATTCAGTGCCCACCATGTAATGCGCTGTGCCCACCACGCCATGTGCTGTGCCATGCAGTGCCCACCATGTAATGCGCTGTACCCACCATGTAATGTGCTGTGTCATGCAGTGCCCACCATGTCATGTGCAGTGCCCATCATGTAAATTGCTGTGCAGTGCTCACCATGTCATGTGCTGTGTTGTGCCCACCATGTCATGTGCTGCACCATGCAGTGCCTACCATGTAATATGCTGTACTCACCATGTAATGTGCTGTACATTGTCTACCATGGCATGTGCCGTGCAGTACCCACAATGGAATGTGGTGTGCAGGGCTCATCATGTCATAAGCAGTGTCCACCATTTAATGTGCTGTGCTCACAATGTAATGTGCTGTGCTGTGTCATGCAGTGCCCACCTTGTCATGTGCTGTGCAGTGCCCACCATGCTATGTGCAGTACCCACTATATAATGTGTTGTGCCCACCATATAATGTTCTGTGCAGTGCCCACTTGTAATGTCCAGTGCCCACCATGTAATGTGCTCAGCTGTGCCTGCCATGTCATGTGCTGTGCCCACCATATAAGGTCCTGTGCCCACTGTGTGCATGTGCTGTGCCCACCATGCAATGTGTTGTGTTGTGCAGTACCAACCATGTCATGTGCTGTGCCCACCATATAATGTACTGTGCCTACCTTGTAATGTGCTGTATTGGGCAGTGCCAACCGCGTAATGTGCTGTGCCCACCATTAAATGTGCTGTATCCATGTATCCACCATGTAATGTGTTGTGCCAACCATGTGATGTACTGTGCTATACCCCCCCCCCCCCGTGTAATGTACTATGCTGTGCCCCCCACACACTCACCCCCTCACTCCCACCCCCCTCTCTCTCTCATCCCCTCTCTTTCACCCTGTTCTCTCACTCACCCCCTTCACCCCCTACCACCCTCTCTCTCTTTCACCCTCTCTCTGTTCCCCTTTTTCTCTCTCTCTCTCTCTCTCTCTCTCTCTCTCTCTCTCTCTCACCCCCCTCTCTCTCTTTAATTTAAATTTAACAAAAAATTGTTTGCGTTTTCATTTTATTTATTTTCATAAAAAGGCCCACCAACATCCTTAGCACCAGGCCCATGATGCTCTTAATCTGGGCCTGTCTATAGGGGAACATGGAGGCTGGCGACCAGGAGAAGAAAGAGACATCAGAGTAGAAAACCAATTGAACCCCCCCCAGGCAGCAGCAGCAGGTACTAGTACTGTACAGCACCTGTCACCATGATATTGATCATCTTGTGCATGTGTACCAGTAACCAGCACCAACTTCAAAGCAAGCAATCAAATATAGTGCTCAAACAATTTGGATTAAATAAATATGCTTAGCCATAGATATCATAAAGTGTAAAAAAGTGATTTGTGTTAGTAGTACCTGCTTTTGCACAAATCACTTTATTACACTTTATTTATGATATCAATGGCTAAGCATATTTATTTAATCCATATTGAGCACTATATTTGATTGGCTACTTGCTTCTGCTTGGGCCTGGCATACACACACACACACACACGCACATGATGATGACTTAGACCCCTTTCACACTGAGCCGCCCCGGGCGTCAGCGGTAAAGCAGCGCTATTGTAGCGCCGCTTTACCGTTGTTTTAGCAGCGCTATTCGGCTGCTAGCGGGGGCGGTTTAACCCCCGCTATCGGGCAAAAAAAGGGTTAAATCCACAAAATGCCGCTGCAGCAGAGCTTTGCCGGCGGTATGGCAGCACTGCCCCATTGTTTTCAATGGGCAGGAGCGGTGGAGAGGTGTATTCACCGCTCCTCCACCGCTGCAAAGAAGCTGCTGGCAGGACTTTTTGTGACATCCTGCCAGCACAGCGCCCTCAGTGTGAAAGCACTCAGGCTTTTACACTGGGTTTGTAGCTGAGGCTTTTTTCAGGCGCTATGCTGGCGCTATTTTTAGCGCTGTAGCACCTGAAAAATGCCTCCAGTGTGAAAGGGGTCTTAAAGTCATCATGGGCAATTCTGCGTGTGTGCCAAGCAGACTGGGCCGGCGCTACCACTAGGCAAACTAGGCAGCCCAGAGCACCCGGTCGCTGGTGATTCTACTCCCTTTCTACCTCTGTACAGTGTCAGAGGCGATGGCACTGCATTTTTGGGTGCTGGTAAGGCCGCATTTATGGGTGCTGATGTTACTGTATTTATGGGTGCTGATGTTACCGAATTTTTGGGTGCTGGACAGGGGCGCAGTTTCAGGTCTTGCCATAGGCGCCATTTTCACTAGATACGCCTCTGGTAAAAGGCCGCATCGCTTCCTCTGCAAACACACCCAGGGCTAGCATCAGCATAAAGCAGCCACTTAGGGTGCCAGGATAGTGGAGGTGGAAAAATCCAAAACCCCGGCGCTTCCTCTGTGTCTCCTCAGCACTCTCCAGTGCTCCCTTCTTGTAAGCTCTGGCACTCCAGCACTGCCGCCATCTCCCCGAGCACTTTCCAACATTCCCTCCCTCTTCTCTATGGTTCTGCAGTGCTGGCTGAATAAAAAAGAAAAAGAAACAGAGGTGGAGGCGGAGCATCTATAAATCCGGGCCGGCTGCTGCTTACAGGCACTGGCGGAAAGGGAGAGAATCACCAAGCCTCAGAGATCACGTTGGAAGGGAAGCAGGCTACAGGAGGGGAGATAAGTCGGCGGGTTTGTGTGCAGGGACTTAAGAAAGGGTAATAAAGTGGCAGGGAGGTTCAAGGGTGGGAGGAGGGGGGGGGGGAGCCAGCGTAGTATGCAGCCTGTTTCAGTTGTTTTATGCATGCCACTGCCCAGTGTCCTCTGCAGTGACAGAGCAATCTCTTTCAGACAGGCGGCAATTTTTTTCTGACATGTTAGTGTTATATCTTTCAATTTGATGTTAGAAGTTGCACTAGTAAATACAGCTAGATAAAACAAAAACAGCGTCTGTCTTAATTTCAGGCTGCAAAGCAACAAAATGGGATTATTTTAAAGGGGGAATTATTTTCTATACCCACTGTATGTAATTTATATTGTTAATTTTAATTGCTTAAATTATTTTTCTCATGACGGGCGTAAGTGGGGCCTCATGTCTAAGTTTTGCCTAAGGCCTCACCAGGCCTAGAGCCGCCTCTGCTTACACAGGTTAGTCCGCATAGGTGTTAGGAGTGGGGAGGGAGCATTTTTAAGACTAATTAGGTTTAGCCTTTAGCCCTTAACTTACATTGGATGTTCAAATTTCACATGTTGGTAGAGTAACTATTCCTCTATAGGAGGGGTCACCAAACTACGGCCCTCCAGTTGTTCAGGAACTACAATTCCCATCATGCCTAGTCATGTCTGTGAATGTCAGTTTTACAATGCCTCATGGGACGTGTAGTTTCGCAACAGCTGGAGGGCCGTAGTTCTAGGATCCATGTGTTCTATAGCAACTATCTAACTTCTTCTTCATTACAGGTAAATAATGGATTCTAAGCAGAAGCAATGTGCTGTCATTGAGTTCTTCTCGACAAAGAAGGGATGCACGCTGTCAGACATCCAGAGAGGGCTACAGAGGGTTTTTTTTGGAGATGACATCATTGACCAACATCTTCTGCTTGGTGACTGTTCTCAATGGTGTCATCTCTATAAACATTCTGCAGCCTTCTGTGAATGTTGGACAACCTGCACCCCCTGCTTTGCCAAGTAGAATTTAAAGACAGTACGTTGCTTCTGCTTGGAATCCATTATTTACCTTCAACAAAAATAGAAGAGTTACTGTAGAGAAAGAGTTAATCCCCGTACACACGATCAGAAAATCGTACGGAAAATACCGCTTTCGAATCGATCGTACGATAATCGGATCATTAGTACAGAGCTTTCGAGAGCCGATCAGGACAGTTCATCCGATATTATTCTATCGGACACGCAAGAAAAAAAAAATTTGTACGATGCCAGATCGTACGATTTTCGTTTAGTCAGTACAGCTATCGTTCGAAAATGCAATACAAATGCATTACAACACATGACATCACTTCCGAATTTTTTTTTCTGCCGTGTGGGAATTTGTGACTTTAGTAAACTCATCAGATTCGATCTGAGATTAGCATGCAAAAAAAAAAAAAACGGACAGTCATTCGTCCGATAATCTCATCGGGTGTATGGGGCATTACTCTGCCAACATGTGAAATTGAATAAAAAGTTATGCCCACTTTTACATTACTTTTTGTACATCCCTCATATTTTAATGTGTTTTGTCATCCATGCTCTTCCCTCCTCAAAGTACATTTATTGACAGATCAGTGACCACAGCTGTAAAATACAGGACGTTATACCAATAAGTCACAGGACAGTCCAGGTTTGACACCGGGAATGCCATGTTTAAAACATCAGAGCCAAAGGAGAAAAGAGAATAAAGTCCAGGCAATCAATGGCGGGTTAAAGCAGATCTTCACCCTCTAAAACAAATTCCCTCCACCACTCCTTTTTTTAAAAAATTTACAGCGTTCAATCTTGCTCCCCCATGCATGTCACTCGCCTAGACAAATAACACACACTGAGCTCCCTGGGATATGCACATCACATATCACAGGAGACCGTCTTAAATTCACAAAGGGGGGGCCTAGCGGTGCGTCATCAGGAGGCCCACCAGCTGAGCTCAGAAGAGCAGGCAGCCTCCCAATGATGATGGCGTGGGCTCCAATTGGTGGCAGAAGAGGAGAGGATTCTGCAGGACAATGCCTGATTGGCTGGGTGGGCGAGTATCTGCACTTTGCAGAACCCACCCGCATTGCATACTAGCACATTATGAAATGCTTAGCTTAGAACAAAGCCCTCCTACGCCACGCTGTCACCACTGACCGGGCCTCTATCTTTACCCAGTCTTCCTTCCAGGTTTGCATGCTCCAGCCTTCTGACTGGCTGAGCCACAATGACGTCACACATGCAGGAGTAACAGCCGTGGCACAGAGCTCTGAAGGGATGGGTATGCTGTGCATGTGCCGGTGACGTCACCGACTGCATGCAGTGTGACTATATCCTAACCTAAACTGTGCAAGTTTAGGAGATATTCACTGAACCTACAGGTAAGCCTTAAATAACTTTTCCTGTATGTACAAGTTTAAAGAAAAAAAATAAATACAAAAAAAAAAGACTTTATTACCACTTTAAACGTTTTCAACTATTTGCAATAAAAACAGCAGTTTTTGATACATATATTATTGTGCAAACATTTTTGTCAGGTGTGAAAAAATTCTGTAAATTAAGAATGCTGTCAGAAATAGAAGTGTTTAAAATAAATGATCAATTATTAATTAACAAAACAACGTAAATGAACAGAAGAGAACTCAAAAATCAATATTTGGTGTGACCACCTGTCCACCACAGTTGGAGATTTGGTCAGGATCAATTGTGTCCTCAATGCTGCGCAATACAGGCAGATACTTATCCACCATGCCAATCCATGAGGGAGGCATGTGATTGGCCCCAAATTTATTCTGCAGCAGGAGGATGACTCCAAACATACAGCCAATGTCATTGAGAACTATCTTCAGCGTAAAGAACAAGGTGTCCTGGAAGTGATGGTTTTGCCCCCACAGAGCCCTGATCTCAGCATCATGGAGTCTGGCTGAGATTACATGAAGAGACAGAAGGATTTGAGGCAGCCTACATCCACAGAAGATCTATGCTTAGTTCTCCAAGATGTTTGGAACAACCTACCTGCCAAGAAGTCCCTTCACAAACTGGGGTTGATTTACGAAAGGCAAATAGACTCCGCATATTTGCCAGTGCAGTTGCATTCTGCAAGTGCAATTGCTCCAGATCAATTTCAACTGAGGGACAGCTCTGCTGACTTCCATCATCCAATCATGTGCAAGCAAAAAAGGTTTTTTTTTTTTTAATTTTCCATGCATGTGATTGCATATTCTTGTAAAGTGAAGCTTTGCCTCATGTACTTCGCTCTGGTGCAACTGCACTTGTCTATTTGCCTTTAGTAAATCAACCCTACTGTGTGCAAGTGTACCTAGAAGAATTGATGTTGGTTTAAAGCCAAAGTACCACAAAATACTGATTTGATTTAGATTTTTGCTCACTCGCATTTTTGATTAAAAAAAAATAACCAATTAAAATGTTTTTTGAGAGCAGTCTTACTTTACAGCATTTCTTCACACCTGCCTAAAACTTTTGCACTGTACTGTACATCTTTAAAGCCACACTGTTGCATGTCTGCTAAGTGTGTTTCCTAACTCCTGTCTAACAAAGGTCCCACCTTGGCGCATACAAAGTAATGATAAAACTGACAATAGGTATGGCTTGGAGGTAGTCCATTCCTTCTTAAAGGGATATTAAACCATGAGTTTATTTAAAGTGATTGTAAGGGTTCGGTTTTTTTTTTTCTAAATAACAAACATATGATACTTAACTCCACTGTGCAGCTCATTTTGCACAGAGTGGCGCCAAACCTCGTCTTCTGTGGTCCCCCGAAGGCTTTCGTGGCTCCTCCCCACATCAGATAACCCCCTCAGAGAAGCGCTCTCCCGAGGGGGTTACCTTGCGGGCGTGCACCCAAGTCCAGCATTCGGCATCCATAGACACCGAATGTATGACTAGGCCCCGCCTCCCACGCTCATTGGATTTGATTGACAGCAACGGGAGCCAATGGCTGCGCTGCTATGAATCTATCCAATCAAGAGCCGAGAACCCCACTGCAGAGAGACAGCGCGTCCCCGCTGGGTCAAGTTCCAGGGCTCAGGTAAGTAAAACGGGGGGAGGGGGGGGGGGGGCGGTCACTGCCAGGTGTTTTTTCATAGGATGCATTAAGGTGAAAAAACAAAAAAGGTTTACAACCCCTTCAAGCATTTTTAATCAAGTTTCAGGTTTCCCTTCTCTTGCAGCCTCCTATGGAGCAATTCATGCATGCAGGGGCTAGATTTGTGTCTCGCTACACTGTGTGCTTCAATAGAAACACAACCTTGTAGCCTAGGATTGCAAGGCACTCTCTTGTCGTCCTCCTTCCTCCCTTCTCCGAACTAAAGCCGGCCATAGATGAATGGAATTTCAGCTGGTTCAGCAGGGATTGGCTGAGATTTGATCCATCTATGGGCAGCCTTGGTTGTACCCAAGTTGATCCATCAATCGACTTGGGTACAACCAGCCTGTCAAAGTTTCTACATGCGATTAATATTGGTGACTATAGCCACTAGCAGTAATCATTGTGTTCTGCTGGCCAAGAAGGCAGAACACAATCGCGCTGTGGGAGCGATTCCCCCATCAACACTGACTGTGTTGATGGGGGAAAATAGAGCAATTTAATTTCCTTCCACCATAAAATCAAATAATCTATACGCTACCTAACAGACTGACTCTAGACTGCACAGTTTAACTCTTTCCTGTCTTCATATAATAAAGAGAACTTGTTAACGAATATTAACAGAGAGATTAAAAAGTTTAAACTGCAAAAATACACATTTGGTGTAATTTACCTTTATGAAAAATATTTCAGGGCATTTCTGGATAACTTAGATAAACATTTTGGGCGCCTGGTCTGGTCAAAATCACTACTACTCATTTATATATAAGTTTTTCATCATCAGCATAAATAAAACAGTGCTAAATGGAGAATGAATATATCTGGTACTTAAATGGCTTTCTTCTTTATACAGAAAACATAGGAGGTGAATAGAATAGAGAATGACACATGCTTAGCACCACCATGTGGCTAGAGGCTACAATTTCCTTTGAGCAGTTTAGAGGACTGATTTATTCATCCCAAGGTTTGCATGTTAGCTATTCCCCACACAAAAAAAAGAAAGTTGGAAGAAAAAAAAACAATTTTTAAAAAAATTAATTTTTTTTTTACTTGACAATTTTTATTCTAGTGTGTGCAAGGAAATATAATAAGGGGACCTTACATTTTCACAGACATGAGCCTTTTAGCTGGTCTATTAAGGTCTGGTTCACACCTATGCATTTTTAGTGGGTTTTCAGTTTTGCAGAAACACACTACAGTCCATTTAACATGGTTTCCTATGGGTCATATTCACATCTGTGCATTTTATGGGAAGGGCCAGGGACTTTTTTTCTGGTTCCATAGACTTCAATGGATCAAAAACGTGTATTTAAAAACGCATAATGCACATGACATATGCAAACTGCCACCTGCATAGGTGTGAACCAGGCCCTACAGTCAAATACCAGGCAGGGGCGGACTGACCAATGAGCCACTCGGGCACTGCCTGGGGGCCCCATCAGGGTTGCCAGCCTCAGTAAAACCAGGGACAGAATGTATAAATCTGTGTTTTTTTTACATCTGTCTGTGTATACTGTGGGTACATGTATACTGTGTGATTGTATACTGTGTGTGTGTATACTGTGTGGCCCCATAATCTCTGATTGCCTGGGGGCCCCATAATCTCCTATTGCCCGGGGGCCCCATGAGTCATTAGTCTGCCCCTGTACCAGGCTGCTCCAACAGGTAAGGCCTCATGCACACAAGATGTTTTGCAAACTCTCCTAGAAGGTTTTTTTCTTCCTGGCAGTAATGTTTTGGCAGAAAAAAAGCCTGACACTTGTAAAAGTTTCTAAAGCTTTTAGATGCATTTACAGGCGTCAAGAGCTTGGACATTAATTCATTTCGTTGGCCAAAATAATAATTTATTCTGCCCAATGGAAATGAATTAACGCTCAACGTGCTGTTGAGCGCTCAAGTTCTAGTTCATTGATACTTTGTGCAACTATCTGCCTGTACGAGCAGACACACCGACAGTCTGCAGCAGCCTGAGATTACATCTGCGATCTGCCAATTGCGGGTGCAATGCTTTGCAGGCTTCTGGTAAAAGAAATAAAAAAATAATAATAAATGCACATTTTTGTTTTATCTGTGCATTTATTATTTTTAACAAATGAACTTATCCTTTAACCGCTTCAGCCCCCGAAGGTTCTCCCCCTTCCTGACCAGGCCATTTTTTTGCAACACGGCACTGTTTTTACTGTAACTGACAATTGCGCGGTTGTGCGACAGTGTACCCAAATAAAATTGATGCCCCTTTTTCCCCTGAACAAATAGAGCTTTCTTTTGGTGGTATTGGATCACCTCTGCGCGGGTTTTATTTTTTGCGCTATACAAAAAAAATAGACAATTTTGAAAAAAAATAATTTTTTTTTTACGTTCAGCTATAAAACATATCCAAAAAAAATTATTATATATATATATATATATATATATATATATATATATATATATATATATATATATATATATATATATATATATATATATAAATAAAAATCGAATTTCTTCATTAATTTGGATCAATATGTATTCTGCTACATATTTTTGGTAAAGAAAAAAATCCCAATAAGCGTTGATTGGTTTGCGCAAAAGTTATAGCATTTACAAACTATGGTTTATTTTTATGGAATTTATTTTTTTACAAGTAATGGCAGCGTTCAGTGATTTTTAGCGGGACCACGACATTGTGGAGGACAGATCGGACACCTGACACTTTTTGGGGACACTAATACAGTGATCAGTGCTAAAAAAAAAAAAAAAATGCACGGTCACTGTACTGACACTGGCAGGGAAGGGGTTAACATCAGGGGCAATCAAAGGGTTAAGTGTATTCCTAGGGGGTGCTTTCTAACTGTGGGGGGGGAGTGCTTTGACTGTGGAAAGAAAGATCCGTTTTTCTGCTTAGCAGAAAAACAAAATCTCGCTCTTTCCTTCTCACAGAACGGTGATCTGCCTTGTTTACATAGGCAAACCGCCGTTCTGGCTTTCCTGTGAACAATTGGCGGGTCCTGGCGGATGATCTGCTGATTGGCTCCCACTGTGCCCAATCACAGTGGGAGAGGGTTGTGCATGTGTGCCCCAGATCTCGTAGGAGGTACACGATTTCACGCAGGCGGGCCGCCTTGCCGTGGTATATCTGCATGGGGCGGTCAGGAAGCGGTTAAGGTTGGTGTAAAAGCACAGCTACTTACCAAGCCTTTTAATAATGTACCTTGGTAAACAAGGGGTGAAAATCAATACATAAAAAGCTTAGTGTGTGGGGGTCCCCCAAGGCTCTGTTCTTGGACCCCTTCTCTTCTCCATCTACACCTCCTCCCTTGGTCACTTGATAACCGCCCACGGCTTCCAATACCACTTATACGCCGATGACACCCAAATCTGTCTACTCACCTCACTCCCTCAGTCTCCTCTCGCATAACTAACTGATATATCAGCATGGATGTTGCACCACTTCCTTAAACTAAATCTCTCTAAAACTGAGTTATTAATATTCCCCCCCGCCCGTGCCCCCCTCCATGACTTTTCCATCAAAATCAACAATGCAACTATCAGTCCCTCCCCTCACGCCAGGGTACTAGGTGTAATCCTAGACTCTGACTTGTCCTTTTAGCCTCAAGTCCAATTGTTGTCAAAAGTTTGTAGAATTCACCTCCGTAACATCTCTAAAATTCGCCCCTTTTTAACAAATGAAACCACCAAGCTCCTCATTCACTCCCTTGTTATCTCTCGCCTTGACTATTGCAACTCCCTTCACATTGGCTTACCTCTCCATAGGCTATCTCCTCCTCAGTCTATCATGAATGCTGCTGCCAGACTTATCCACCTTACCAACCGCTCAGTGTCTGCCAACCCTCTCCTCCAATCCCTACACTGGCTCCCAATCACCCAGGCGAATTAAATTCAAAATACTAACCACAACATACAAAGCCATTCACAACTCTGCCCCGAGCTACATCACTAATCTTGTCTCCAAATATCACCCAAATCGTCCTCTCCGCTCTTCTCAAGACCTCCTACTCTCAAGCTCTCTAGTCTCCTCCTCCCATGCTCGTCTCCAGCATTTCTCCAGATCCTCTCCCATCCCCTGGAACTCGCTACCTCCACTTGTCCGGCTATCCCCTATTCTTCCTACCTTCAGGCGATCCCTGAAAACTCATCTCATCTCTCACCTGCCCCACCCTATTAGATTGTAAGCTCTTCTGAGCAGGGTCCTCTTGTATTTTATTGTATTATAACTGTATTGTCTCCCTTTTATATTGTAAAAGCGCTGCGTAAACTGTTGGTCCTATATAAATCCTGAATAATAATAATAATAAAAAAAAAGCATCAACGTGATATTAACCCCTGCGCTAACCCCAAATCCCTACAACAATATTGAAAAAATTATTTAAACAAAATGCAAAAAATGGTGACAAAAAAGTGATGCAACCCAAAAAAAACTTGAATATCCAGTTTTGTAAAATAGTGAATAAAATCAGGTGCACTACTGATGCCAAAACACACTGGTTAAAGGTGTACCTTCAACCTAAAATTCGTATTATTCAGACATTGAGTGTAAATGGATTGATTATTCCAATAATGTGCAGTCCACCTAAAAAGTGAATAACTAATAAAAAGTCCTGAAAAATGGATGGAGCCACGGGACCTGACGTCACCACACATCAGCTGGCTAGCTTCACCGCTAGAACATGTTCTCCGCTGATTATCTCATTTTCATAAACTGGTAATGAGCTGAGATCAGCGGTGAGACTCGGGATCGCTGCTGATCTCAGTTTCATAAAAGGACACCTATGTGACACGTTTTTACCTGAGAGAGATACTGCCAGGACTTGGCTTTAAATTAGGGTTGTGATGAGCATCGCACAAGTGTGAACTGGGCCTAAAAGTTAACACCCCCAAATCAGTTTGCATATCGCAGTGTGATCTGCAAACTCGGACAGTAATCGAATCGCATGGGTGTGAACACCCATGCGATCCGATTCTGCTGTGGACCAAAAAAAGGGTCCTGTAAGAGTTTGGTCCGAGTGCAATGCAAATTTAGCAATACTATCTGTATGGCTGAAATCGCATTGCACAGAGATCGGATGTGATTTTGCACTGCAGTGCGGTGCGAATCACATCCGATCTCGGACACCGCAGCAGTGGGAACTGGCCCTAAATCATATTGCATTTGCACCAAAATGGTACAGGACCCTTTATTTGGTCCGCACTGGAATCGGATCGCATGGGTGTGAACACCCATGCGATCCGATTCCTGCACCATTATATAGTTCACACTGCGATCTGTGAAATGATCTGGGGGTGTCATTAACTTTACATCGACACCCGCAGTGGTGCGCAGATGTCAATGTAGGTGCGATGTGAAAACCCACTTAGGAATCACGCTGGTTCACGCATCGCACAAGTGTGAACCCAGCCAGAGACGTGAACATCTAAAAAAAAAAACATATACATATATCTATATATATCTCTATATAGAGATATATATATATATATATATATAATATATATATATATATATATATATATATATAGAGCTATATAGCTATCTATATCTATATATATATATTATATTATATTATATTATATATATGTAAAAATATATATAATAGATGTATCTATATATAGATATATCAATAGACAGATATAGTCTATATATATCAATAAATATCTATATATATATATATATATATATATATATATATATATATATATATATATATATACATATACATATCTATATATAGATATATACATATCTATATATAGATATATATATATATATATATATATACACACACACACACTATAAATTTCACCAGTTTCACGCTTCTCACTCTGATTCTCCACTTCTGAAATGGTGAATCAGAAAGTGAGAATTCTGTCACAGATCGCCAGTGAGGTGCTGAGATCGCACCTTTATAAACTAGCCGTTTCTATGAAGTCAGTTACAAATTCTCACTGTGCTGAGATAATCAGCGGAGAACATGTTCTCCGCTGATTATCTCAGTTTCATAAACTGGTAATGAGCTGAGATCAGCGGTGAGACTCGGGATCGCTGCTGATCTCAGTTTCATAAAAGGACACCTATGTGACACGTTTTTACCTGAGAGAGATACTGCCAGGACTTGGCTTTAAATTAGGGTTGTGATGAGCTCTTTGAAATAAATTGAAATAAATAGAAGATACTTTTTTGTACCAGTGCCAAGTTCTTTAGGTTGGCAGGTAGGACTTCATCAACTGGTTGCTAAACTCTACACCTCCCATATTTAGATTGTACTCCGGAAGTTTTTTGTTTTAGTACTGAGGTATTCTGCTGGCTTTTATCACACCGTCCTACAGAGTGGTTTGCTGGCTGGTGGTTCTTCGCATTTCTGGGATGCATACCTGTATGTGCAAAGTCTATGTAAGTTAACCCCTTCCCGCGGACAGTACGCATATCTGCGTACTCGGCTTTCGGGGGTTATACCGGGATGATGCCCGCAGCTGCAGGCATCATTCCGGTACCGTTGTTTCGAGCGGGCGATTGGCTATCCGTATATAACAACCGATGCGGCTAAAAGCCGCTCGGCTGTTATACCGGAGGAGCGGGAGGGGACATCCCCCCCTCCCGCCGCTCTTACTGGGCCTCCCGATCGTGTCCAATCGGGTGCCTCCGGCGGCTGTGGGTGGGCTGGAACGAAGCTGTGGGCGGCTTCGTTCCAGCCTTCTCAATGTAAACGCAGAAGCGTCGTCATGACGTCACTTCCCGTTTACTCAGCTGCCAATGGCGCCGAATTTAAAAAAATACATAGTATTCAGAATCGCCATTTTTGGCGATCTGAATACTTTGAAGTGCAGAGGAGGGATCGGGGGTCTTTTAGACCCCCGATCCCTCCATAAAGAGTACCTGTCACCACCTATTAAAAAAATTTAAAGCGTCGCCTATGGAAATTCATAGCTACCATAGTTTGTCGTCATTCCACGAGTGCGTGCAATTATAAAGCGTGACATGTTTGGTATCTATTTACTCGGCGTAACATCGTCTTTCACATTATACAAAAAAATTGGGGTAACTTTACTGTTTGGATTTTTTAAAACTCATGGAAGTGTCCCTTTTCCAAAAATTTGCGTTTAAAACACAGCTGCACAAATACCGTGTGATATGAAATATTGCAACAATCTCTGGCGAACATTTTTAAAAAATTTTTTTGCATCCTAGCATTATTGCTAATGAAATTTCAAAAGAGACTATACAATGATCAAGATTGCTTGTTAAAAAAAAAAAATATCTTACGGTTCTTTTTTATGCCTCCGTTTGTGGCCGTTTCCATCCTTAATGTGGGCATGTGATGCCCAATCGAGATCACTTCCTGGAATACCTTGGGAGAGGTGCATGCTGGGTAACCAGCATGCACCTCTCGATCTCATGCGCGATTCAACGGCGGCCGTAGCGCCGAGGACAGTACTGCCCACAGAGTCCTGGAAAATTATGTGTCATCATTTCCCAGGAGCACAGGCGAGGGAGGAAGTCTCTAGGAGCTCCGTGGACCAGGAAGTGGCAGATTACGAGGACTACATAGCAACAGGCCCTTTCTGGTAAGTATAAAAAAAAAATAAAAAATTCCTCCAAATTATTTTTTCTAGGTTAAAAGGAGTCTTTTAATGTAAATTTTTTTTTTAGGGTGGAACTCTGCTTTAAGCATGTGGATCTCTGAACACACACTGTCTACGTTTAGGGACCTGCAGGAGAGCATTTGCTACGTCCTAATTGACGTGAATGGGACTGCTTGCATATGCATTGGGCGTACACGTGAGTAGGTCCCACTGATGAAGCAGGGTAACGTGTGAAACACCTCTAGGATTTACACACGTTTTCCCCAGAACTAGAATACTGTATTTCATGATGAAGTAACAGAATGCACTGTTAGATACTGAGACTCTGGGGTACTGTATGGGCAATGTCTGTGGTTACAGTGTGACTAAACAACAAGTAAAGAACTGAATGAAATTCTAGGGTCAAATTATAGTGCAGGGGTGACCAACCTTTTTAAGAGTGAGGACCACTTCAGCGACTTGGTAACCGGTTGCGGGCCACAATGAGTGGAGCGGGCGGATAACAAGATACAGCCCACTCTACGCTATGGGCCCTCCAATCCTATCCGCCCAAACAGATCCCCCTTCTGTGTGTTTTTATTTTTATTTTTTTAGCAGATCAGATTGTAGGTAGGTGGGTGTAAACACACACAAATCTGTTTACATCTGCCGCTCCATAGAGGTGAATGGAGGGTCCGATTAGGTCCGCCTGAAAAGCAAATGGGCAGACCTGATCACCCTGCTCGTGTGAAAGGGGCCTAAGGCTGCTGTCACACTGATGCTCTGCGGTTTACCCGTACAACGGGTGCAGCACAGTGTACCTGTGGCTTTTCTGTAGGTTAGCTGCACTTTGCCATAGAATTCTATTATATCTTGCAGGTGTGGTGCACTTTCTGAAAGCGCACCAAACCCGCAGGTAACAGAAATCTATGGGTTTTTTTTACTAAAGGCAAATCCACTTTCCACTACAAGTGCACTTGGGAGTGCAATCTCTGTAGGTCTGAGGAAAATAAAAAACTAAGTTATTACCTGTTAACTTGATTTCCAGGAATCTTCCAGGACGGCTTTATGAGAGAGTGGCAACACAAACCCACGTTAGTATAAAAGGACAGGCACTATGCATTGTCCCTCGGTAATAACAAATAATAGAAGGCCTATAACGTACACCCTTAAAAACCATTAATTGCAATTACATAATCATAAGGTGGTAATAACTTCGTTTTCCTAAGTCATCTTCCAGGAAAGCCTTAGGAGAGCGACATCATAAAATAACTGTTAGGGAGAGACTACTGCCTGAAGCATTTTTCTACCAAAAGCCTAGTCGATTGATGACAGCAGTGCCAGACGTTAGTGTCTTACGAAGGATCTAGAAAATCGACCAGGTGGCTGCTTTGCAGATCTAGATCGGGGTAGCCCCTGCTTTCTCCGCCCAAGAGGTGGCTAAGGCTCTAGTGCAATGCGCTCTAAGTTTTGGTGGCGCTTGCAGTCCTGCTATGGAATAGGCATCCTCAGTAGTGGATTTCATCCACCTATAAATAGTTGTTTTTGAGGCGCCTTGTCCTTTCCTAGGTCCTGAGTACAGTACAAACAGATTGGGTACCGTTTTCCATCCTTAGTTCTTTCGCTGTAGCATAACAGGCATCTCCTGACAGACAATTTGTGAAAATTTTCTTCTTTTACATTGCGTGCTTGCCTGCAAAAATATGGAATTACTATGTCCCGAGACCTGTGAAAATGCGTGGACACTTTAGGTAGGAACCCTGGGGTCCATGGACAAAATTACCTCGTTGGGAAAATTAGAGCAATAAAAGGTTCAGCTATTAATAAAGCTTATAATTTACCAATTCTCCTGGCCGACTACAGGGCTATAAGGAGTACTGTTTTGTAGGTTAGAGATTTTAAAGAGCTTTCTTCCGGAGGCTCAAAATGGTTCTTTTATGAAACTCTCCAGTACTGCTGATAGGTCCCAAGGGATAAATCTCCTTTGTTGAGGTATGTTCCTGGAGACTGCCTCAATGAACCACTTTATCAGAGTTGTCTGCTAATCTTAGGTCTAAAAAATTGGATAATGCCGCTACTTGCACTTTAAGGGTATTGGGTGCAAGGCCTAAATCTGTAGTGTCCTGTAAAAAATCAAGTATGGCTGGAATTACAGACCCAAAGACCTTACAGACCTTTTCCTTCCAGCTGCTGCAGAACTTCTTCCAAATTTTGGAGTAAATTAAGTTTGTGGACTTTTTTCTACTATCCAATATAGTACCGATCACTTTCTCTAACATATTTATTTATTTTTTTGTAATTCTTCCTCAGTAGCTAGGTGGTCAGAGAAAGACAGCCCGGTTGTGGGTGATGCAATTCTCCTTGTACTAGTAAGTCCTCCCTCACTGGAAGTTTCCAGGGGTATGGTCTAGAGGTTCTGGAGCGCAGAAAAAAAAAAAACACGCTCTTTTCGACCAGAACGGGGCTATTACGATGACCTTTGCTTCTGTGGCTTGGATCTTCTGTAATACTTTCTGAATGAACCTGAAGGCAGTAAATGTGTACAGTAGCTTCCCTGACCAGGGGTGGGCTAACACATCCAAGACTAAACTGCTCGGATCCATGTATTGAAGCATTTTTGAAGAAGCAAAAAAGGTCCATCTCTGGATAAAACGAGCGATCAGCATGAACACTGCTTTGTTTAGACTCCATTCTGTATGTGAGATCCGTTCTCTGCTCAGAAAATCTGCTTTAACTTTCCTTTGATGTGCACTGCTGCAAGGGAAATAACCTTCTCTTCTGCCCGCGAAAATATTAACCCCGGTATTTCTAAGAGGATTGCTGAGCACGTGCCTTCTTGTTTGTTTACATAGGATACCGCGGCGATATTGTCTAAATAGATTAATACATGTCTTCCCCTTAGGATGGATGCGAAGGTGCATAGAGCTTCCCAGGTGGCCCTCAGTTCTCTTGCATTTGAAGACTTCTCGGTCCAAGACTGATCCCATCTTTCCTGCGCTGCCTGGTGGTCTATGTGAGCTCCCTAGCCCCGTGCACTTGTGTCTGTTGTAATCCTTAACGGGTTTACTTGTGTCCAGCAGCATCCCAGGGACTGATTCTTTTCTTGCAGTCACCACTGTAAGGACTCCCTCACTTGACTTGGCAGTTCCAGAAGCTTGTTTAGTGATTGTTGGTGACCATCCCATACGCATAACTTGAACCTCTGAAGAGCTCTCATGCGAGTCTGAGCCCAAGTTACTGCCCGAATCGCTGCTGTCATGAGTCCTAATAATCTCATTATCTTCCTGATGGACACTGAGGGGTTCAGTATGAGCCTGTCGGTTTCTGGTATCAGCGTTGCTCTTTTTTCTTCTGGTAAAAAGATTTGCCTTTAGGGAATCCACTATGTAACCCAAATAAATAACTCTGTACAGGGAGAAAATTTGATTTTTCTGTGTTTAAAATCCATCCCAGATTCTGAAGGTGTTTTCGTGTTATGTTTAACCACTTCAATACAGGGCACTTAGACACCTTCCTGCCCAGACCAATTTTCAGCTTTCAGCGCTGTCGCATTTTGAATGACAATTGCGCGGTCATGCTACACTGTGCCCAAACTAAATTTTTATCATTTTGTTCCCACAAATAGAGCTTTCTTTTGGTGGTATTTGATCACCTCTGCGGTTTTTATTTTTTGCTAAACAAATAAAAAAAGACCGAAAATTTTGAAAAAAATAAAAGTTTTGCTTTTGTTTCTGTTAAAAAAAATTGTAAATACATAAGTTTTCTCTTTCACTGATGGGCACTGATAAGGCGGCACTGACAGGCACTGATACGGCAGCACCGATGAGGTGGCACCAATGAGCGGGCACTGATATGCGGCACTGATGGGCACTGGTAGGCGGCACTGATGGGTGGCACTGATATGCAGCACTGATGGGCATTGATAGGCGGCACTGATGGGTGACACTGATGGGCAATGAAAGGCGGCACTGCTGGGCACTGATAGGGTGGCGCTGATAGGCGGCACTGATAGGCGGCACTGCTGGGCACTGATAGGGGGCACTGCTGGGCACTGATAGGGGGCACTGCTGGGCACTGATATGAGGCACTGATGGGCATCCCTGGTGGCGCTGGCAGTGGTAGGCTTTGAAGTGGGCACTGACTGGCAGCTGCCTGGGCACAGATTGGCAGCTGCCTGGGCACACAGTGGCATTTCCCTGGTGGTCTAGGGGCATACCTGGTGGTCCAGTGTGGATCGCTTTCCTGGTGGTCCTTAGCGGCTTCCCTGGTGGTCCTGGGTAGGATCCGAGGGGGGGCTGTGCTGATAAACAATCAGCACAGACCCCCCGTCAGGAGAGCAGCCGATCGGCTCTCCTCTACTCGCGTCTGTCGTGTCTTCCTATTTACATCGTGATCAGCCGTGATTGGACACGACGGAGACTCTTTACCTAGATCGGTGTTGCAGGGTGTCAGTCTGACACCCCGCAACAACGATCGCCGCGATGCGTGCCCCCGGGGGCACGCAGCGGCTCGATATTCCTGATCACGTCATATGATGTCCGATCAGGAATATCAAACCACTTTGCCGCCGTCATTCTGTAATAGGGCGTGCGGCAAGTGGTTAAAGACCTTTCCAATTCCGCTGCTGTTTTTGCAAACAAGAGGTAGGTCCTCTAGGTACAATATTATCAAGATCCCTTCTATCCTCAAGGTCTGTAGTGCCTCTGCTAACACCTTTGTGAATATTCTCTGAGCTGAAGCTAACCCGAAAGGTAACGTGTTGAATTGAAAATAGGTTGTCCGTTTTAGACCTTAGTCATAAGCACCTGTAGAGTGGTGTGAAACGCGTCAGTTTGTGCTTTTATTCCCATTGCTGTATGGACTGTTTTTCAATAAACGAATATATTATGGTGTGCGACCATCTGGACTTTTCTTTTTGCTCACATTACCTTGTATACTGAGCCGGCACCCTATCTAACGGGGAAGGTGAGATGAGGCTATTGCCATCCTGAGCGGTATATTTCTCCATTGGTTGATGTGGCTTGCCACTGAGTTAGGAAAGCCCCCAGCCTCCCTCCTACCCGGCAAAGGGAGTCATTGCCATTTTTCTTTAGGCTGCGAGGAGTTAAACAGAAAACCCCCTTTTCCTATTTTGCCATGGCTTTTTCTGCTCTTGCTTGCCACCTCCTTTTGGACCCATTTTCCTGAAAGGACGAAACCCTTTTTCGATTTTCTGTTTTTTTTGGGGAACAGAAAACCTCGCTTCTTGTCTGACGAACGTTCCAACACCGAATCTAAATCTTCTCCAAAAAGACTAAATGGTAGGGAGCACAACTTTTCCTTGGAAGAGGCATCCTCTGCCCATGTTTTCTACCAAATAGCCCTTCTTGCTTGGTTGATTGATTATAGCTGTGCATCTAGCCGAAAATCTGATTGCTTCAGCTGAAGCGTCAGCAATATAGGCAACCGTTTTGTTAAGTACCGTAAGTGAATCCAGCTCTTCTTTTGGGGTATCACTCTCCAGTAAAATTTTTAGCTGTCTTAACCATAGGTCAAGGGTCCTGGCAATGCAGGTAGAAGCAATGGCAGGTTCGAAATTTGCTGCTCCGGCGTCCCATGCCTTCCTAAGGTAGGCTTCTGCCTTTCTGTCCATAGCATCTTTGAGCAATCCTGCATCTTCAAAAGATAAGTCTGAACTCCTCGCTACACTGGACAGGGCTGCATCCAGTTTTGGACACTTCTCCCATAGGGACGCATCCTCCTCTTTAAACGGAAACCTCCCTTTGAGGCTTCCAGGGATAAATGTTAGTTTCGGGCTCTTTCCATTCATGTAAAATCGTATCCTTCAATGCTGCATGAACTGGAAAAGATCTTGAATCTTTTGTATGTAACCCCACATATAATTTGTCATGGATAGATAAATCCTCTTCCAGCTCTAAAGTATCAAATTAATTTCAGGAGCTCCTCTGTTTCATCGGAAGGAAAAAGGAATTTCTGAACCCGACTACCTTTTTTTTTCCATGAGTTCTTCCTCTTCAGGGCTAGATTTCCCGCTGGACCCTTCTCCCATCTCCTCTAGCACCCCCTGCTTCCCTACTGCTGTCACAGGGGTGGGAGTCAGAGTTGCTAAACTAGCACCTGAAGTACTAGGAATAGCAGTATCTGGAGGTCCTGAATCTTGGAGAGGATCTGAAGGATTCAAACGTTTTAACCATTTCTGTCTTCATTGTATCTAGAAGCTTCTTGAACATAGCTCTTGTTTGTTTCTTTCTTGGCTAAGGCGTTTATGCAATCCTGGCATAATGATTTTTTTCCATGAGGATGATAACGTATGTTTACAAGAGGCACATCTCTTTTTAGGGACTTCTGCCGGCCCTGCTTCATCCTTATCTTCACAGCTCTTCCCCTGGGGATGCAGATACAAGGAGCTTTTTTTAAAAGAATTCTTTATTTAAGGCAAAGTTCCTTGACATACAGTGGTCACATCTTTTTTATACATATATATTATTCAACAAAGTCCGTGAATTAAGAGATATGTCAAGACTCACCAATAATGTTGTTAACAGATCAAGGATTACTTTGTCTATGTGAAAACCTTTATAGAATTATCATGTTAACTAAAACATAAAGTTAATATAACAGAGTTAATCGATCAAGTGTGTAGATCATGTACCGTCATCCTAACACCAGAAATTGCGTAATCTTTATGGGTCCTATGATCTCTACAGTTGTGATACAGCCGTGCAGCGGCTGAGGTATCTAAGCATGATTAGGATGTAAGGAAGAGAAAGAGAGAAAAGAACGTGAAAATAGAGGGAAGGGGGGGGGGGGGGGGGTAGGTGGGATCCATTCCCATACAGTTTATAAATGCACATTCCAATCTTACTTGTTCCTCCGTATTATGGAGAGTAGCAGTCAATTCCTCCATGCGGAGTATACAATTGACTTTGGAGTACCACAGGACCCTGGTAGGCGGATGGGGTTGCCTCCAGAGCGTGGTAATACATGCCCTCGCTGCATTGAGGAGTTGCATTGTCAGAGTCTTTTTATATTTCCGAATGGGTCTCTCCGTCAGGTGTAGGAGGCATGCAGCCGGGTTGCCCTTCAATTCCACTGAAGTTAAGCTTTTAATGGTTGTTGCCACCTCCTCCCAGAACAATCTCAGTACCGGATAGGCCCAAAAAATGTGGATAATGGTACCAACTTCCGTATCCCATCTCCAGCACTTATCCGAAACGGCTTTATTCATCTTATGGAGTATGTAGGGGACTCTTTACCATCGGGACATAATTTTGTACCCCATTTCCTAGGGGTGCAACGGATCATTGCCGATCCGTGATCCGTACGGATCACCCGTGATCCGCGGAGCACTCTGCGGCCTCAGCCATAGGAAAGGCCGCGGCTTCGGCCTTGCTCCGGAGCGGCGGCCATCTTGGTACACCCGGAAGTGACAGGAAGTGACGTTTCGTCGCCGCCATCTTGCTACACCCCACACTCCTGCACAGTACAATAATGATAGAGTGAGAAGGGGGCAAGCGGACATCTTGTTACACCCACCGGAGTTTTAGATTTAAAAGCTATTTTCAACACAAAACCGAGCTTATATGCATAAATACAGTATTTGTAGATCGGACAGACTGACTGTTTAGATGTTAGATTTTAAAAGCAACAGCAAACCTGCTGACCTTACATGGTTGCTAATGTGACAGAACACCTCTGATTTTCACATTTAATGTTAAATGTGAAAATCAGAGGTGTTCTGTCACATTAGCAACCATGTAAGGTCAGCAGGTTAACTGTTGCTTTTAAAATCTAACATCTAAACAGTCTGTCCGATCTACAAATACTGTATTTATGCATATAAGCTCGGTTTTGTGTTGAAAATAGCTTTTAAATCTAAAACTCCGGTGGGTGTAACAAGATTTGTGTGTTTTTTTGTTTTTTTTTTTGCTGATCCGAAAATGATCCGATCCGTGACTGATCCGAGGATCGATCCGATCCGTGAGATTTTTGATCCGTTGCACCCCTACCATTTCCTGATATTGGTTTGCGATGGAAGACTTGTGTGTCAGAGTTAGGATTTTATCTACTTGTTGCGGTGAAAACAGTCTCCAAATCCTTTTCCTATTTTTGAATAAAAGTGAGGGTCGGCTCTTCGGTCTGGGTAGTCAAGTAGTTGTATAGCAAAGAGAGCGTATGTCGAGAGGGTTCCCCTGCTTTGCAAAGCAATTCGAAGGGGGTAAGGTCACGTGGAGTGTATAATGTCTTCAAGGGAGACTGTAAAAAATGTTGGAGTTGGCAAGTGCTGAGAGTGTCTAGCGGTGGGTCTGTGAGGTTAGAAATGGCTGATGGCAAGGGGAGCTCCCCCCGCGGCCAAACATCCATCAGACGACATTTTCCCGGTCACGGTCAATTGTCTCAACTTCAACTCGTGAGCCCCGGTATAAAGTCAGGGTTGCCTATTACCGGCGTCATAGGGGAGGGTAGCGGTGAGAGACCGGTAGTGTGGATGGTTGACCTAGCTACCCTTAAGAGTGACACCTATCAAAGGGTGATTCCTCATGTCTTCTGGTGGAGGGGAGGTGAGCCATGGAGAGGTCAGGAGGGGAATGGAGGCATCTTCAATTTCCATCCCTACCCACTGTTTGAATTCCATATTGCAATGCCAGTCCACAATCCTCGATAAATGCACTGCTCTATAATATTTGAGGAAATCTGGGAGGCCAATGCCCCCTTTCTCTTTCGGTCTAGTCAGTATTTGCATTTTCGTCCTGGGCGACTTATGCGCCCAGATTAAGTCCCTAACTATCGTCCTAAGCTGTTTGAAAAAAAATCAGCGGGACCCGGATTGGTATGGTTTGGAGTATGTACAAAATCCTTGGTAAGACTGTCATATTCAAGGCGTTGCACCGTCCGAACCACGTCAAGGTCAGGGTGTGCCAGTTGTGGAGGTCAGCTTTCAGTCTATGTAGCAGGGGTATATAATTAAAGGTGTACAAGTGTGCCAAGTCCAGTGTGATGTCGATACCCAGATATTGTATAGATTTATCCGCCCAATGAAACACGAAGGACGTACGCATACTGTGGACCTCCGATTCGGGGATCGTTATATTTAGCACTGCGGACTTGGCACAGTTGACCCTAAAATTTGACAGCTCGCCATATTTCCGTAGAGCTGCCAAGATATTGGGGAGCGATACCCGAGGATTGGAAACGAAGAAAATCAGGTCGTCGGCATAGACCGCAATTTTGTGATGTCCCGAGGGCTTCCGCACACCTGTGATATTTGAGTCATCCCTTATGTGGCACAGAAACGGTTCCAGGGTCAGGATGAATATAAGGGGGGACACAGGGCAACCATGTCTTGTCCCGATTGCTATTGTAAAAAACTTGGAGCGCCACTCGTTTACCCGTACTGCCGCCGACGGTTTGGAGTAGAGGGACAGAATCCAGCTGAGCATGTTGGGGCCAAGTCCGATGTGTGCCAGGGTGGCCCGCATAAAATGCCAGGCCACCTCCATGATGCACATGCAGTGATGATCAGCGCAAGGTCCTTTTAAATAGGCTGGGCCACCCAGCTTAGCCCACGTCCTTCCTGTGGATCCTGGCCTGGCATGTATGGTTCGGCATGCTCAGGCAACCTGCATTCCCCCTCCAGCCTGCTGGAGTACTCGGGACTCCATTTCGGCGTCTGCCCCATCCAAGATGGCCGCCGGGCATCCCTGCCGCATCACTTCTGCTGGAAATACGTCATCGCCTGGACCGAATGTGACCTCAGGATGCCTCCCTTGGCTTCCTCACACGATCAGGAAATCATGGCTTACTGCTTAGCACACGTGGGGAAACAGCAGGTAAGTGCACTGTACTACATCCACCAGGACAGGGTTAAGCCTCCTACCATGGCTGCCCTGAGGACTTGCAACAAATACAGGGGAGAGAGGGTCCTCCAGCCTCCCCTGGGCTTTCCCAGGCTAATCCTTTTGTCTGTCCCAGGGGAACAAAACTTTAGCCTGGGAGGCCCCTGCTATCTGTCAGGCCCCTGCCACCTAGCACGAGGGCCTGACAGATGAGCAAAAAATAAAAAAAACACACTGGTGATCCTGTCTGGCCAGAGGAAACACATAAAACTGAGGGACCATGCATAGTGCCTGTCCTTTTTATAACATGGATTTGTGTTTCCTGTGCTAAGTGGGAGGAGCTACTCTCTCATTAGGCCTTCCTGGAAGATGACTTGGAAAAACAGCATTTTTGCTTGTACATGACAGAAATCAGCAGAGCTTCCCCTCACTTCAGATCTTCCCCCAAGATCTACAGTGAGTGCACTTGTAGTGCACAGTGGATTTGCCTTTAATAAGGCAAAAATAAATAAAAAATAAATAAACCCCCCATGACTCAGTGCACTGCACCTGCGAATCAGTTTGAAAGCAGCCCAGTGAAGCTAGTGTACCAGTGAAAAGAACAGATATGCCCATTGCTGTTTGATTTTAATTTAAAAACTGACCTCAATCTTCACTTTTTCCTTTAGGATTTCTGCACTTATCGTTGGCTGCTGCTGTGACCCAGGGCAGGTATGCTTGGTGGCTGCTTTCCGAGGAGGCGGTGTGCATTTGGTATTAACCTGAAAAATCCAATTTTTGTTTGGTTATCTTGGATGGATGAAAACGTAACCATCCCATTTATCCTTTTCACTGCCAAAGCCATTTTCTGTATTTTTGCACAAAATGCTTAAAAAATCATTTTAGGCCTAAAGATTACATAACACCCCAGATTATATATTTTCTGAAAGCAGACCCCCCATCGAAAAAAATAGTAGTAGTTCAAATTTTTTTTGTCACACAATATTACTGCAAAGGTCTGGGAAATGCAAAATATACATTGAAGTTAATTTTAGGACACACAAACATAAATTACCCATTTCTTTTGGTAAAATCTAAAAGATGAGGTTGCACCGAGTAAATAGATACCAAACGTGAAATGGTTAGGTTATTATTATTATTATACAGGATTTATATAGCGCCAACAGTTTGCATTACGCTTTATAACATGAGGGCAGACAGTACACTTACAATACAAATCAATACAGGAGGGATCAGAGGGCCCTGCTCGTTAGAGCTTACAATCTAGAAACGAAAAAACAGTTATTGTTAGGTGTGGGTAGGGTAGGCTTCTCTGAAGAGAAGGGTTTTCAGGGATCGTCCAAAAGCTAATAGAGTAGGAGATAAGCGGACAGATTGGGGTAGGGCATTCCATAGGATTGGAGAGGCTTTGGAAAAGTCCTGGAGGCGAGCATGGGAGGACGTCATGAGGGAGCTAGAGAGCAGAAGGTCTTGAGAGGAACGAAGTGAACGAGTAGGTTGGTATTTAGAGACTAGGCTAGTGATGTAGCTGGAGGCTAAATTGTGGATGGCTTTGTACGTAGTTGTTAGTAGGCCCCCATCATATTGCCATCAAAACTGCCCCATCAGAATTGCCCCATCAGAACTGCCCCATCATATTGCCACCATCAAAACTGCCCCATCATATTGCCACCATCAAAACTGCCCCTTCATAATTGCCCCATCAAAACTGCCCCATCATATTGCCACATCTGAATTGCCCCATCAAAACTGCCCTATCATATTGCCACCATCAAAACTGCCCCCATCATATTGCCACCATCAAAACTGCCCCCATCATATTGCCACCATCAAAACTGCCCCATCATATTGCCACCATCAAAACTGCCCCATCAGAATTGCCCCATCAAAACTGCCCCATCATATTGCCACATCTGAATTGCCCCATCAAAACTGCCCTATCATATTGCCACCATCAAAACTGCCCCCATCATATTGCCACCATCAAAACTGCCCCATCATATTGCCACCATCAAAACTGCCCCATCAGAATTGCCCCGTCAAAACTGCCCCATCATATTCCTCTATTATAAATCAGTACACGGTGTGTCTGTCCCCTCCCCTGGGCTCTGTAATCAGAGCTGAGATGCTCCAGACGCCTCCCCCACCACCCATCACTGTGTATAACAGAAGCTTTGGTAACCATGGCAACAAAAGCAGCCCAGTACACTCTGTTTAAATCAATAAAATTTCCTGAAATGACCACTAAACAAAAAGCTTAATATTTTAAAAAGTATATATAGTAGAAAAAAAGTTGAAGGAGAAGTCCCATCATTAGATGAAAGAAATGAACATTTTAAAAGTTAAATGGTTTTAATAGCTGAAAGTATGCAGAAGTTACGCAGAGCCAAAAAACGTACGGAATAATAAAATTAAAATTAAAAATAAATAAAAACAAATAACAATAGTGGGACTGCTGATGCATTGCCACTAATAAAAGCGGGACAGAAATTAAAATATATGACCTACAGGAAAGCTTTATATGATGTGATAAGACTCAATTCACAGTGCTAACATAGGAATAAATATCTTTATTTAAGCCATGGGACTGTAAATTTTAAATATCAATCAAAATAAATGTCATTTTAATAAAAAAATAAAAAATCATTTGGTATGGGAGATCTGTATACTGAGCCTAGAGACTGAATTCACAAAGCTAACACACCAGGATATATGTCAGTTATTCTTGGCTGGGTGCCAGAGATCTAAAAATAGAATGTCAGTTAGTCTTGGCTGAGTGCCAGAGATTTGAAAAAAGAAACAGGTAACCATGGTGATGGTGATGTCATCAGCTGCCCTGTTATAAGGAAGCTCTCAGTAGGATCCTGCCAGTCCCAGAGTGTTGACTGAACAGTGCAGACCTGTTTTTTTTCTCTGGCGATATTTTGCTTGCGATTTCATTCTAGTGATTTCGTGCGATTCAATTGTTTTCTAATTTCATTCTCTCACGCTTGGAGCGTGCTTGGATTATTCTTCAGAATGAGATTTTTTCGGTGTAAAAAGGCTGTTTATCACATTAACACCAAAGATAAACAGACCACTGGAAGACCACCTATGGAAGGAGGTATCATTGAACAGCCTGTAGATACCCCAAACAAGCCCACAAAAATGAAGAGGGCTCAAGTTTTTTTGCGCGGATGCTTTAGAGCCGCCGCTGCATGTTTTGGTGTTGGCTATAAAGTCTATAGCACAACCCAGAAGACCGAGGATTGGAGTGGTGAGTATTATGAATATTGATAGATTAATTTTCTACTTTTCCCCATTGATGACAGGTGACATATCTACAGTACATATGTATAGGGATGGCCATGGACAGGGCATAGTGAATGGCACACATGCTCCTGGATAGACATGCATTGGAACAAGCAGTGTGGGGAGTAAATCACATAGTGGATGGGAAGAAGACAAGCCTGGCCCACATTAGAATTGCTGGGTTGTGTCTTGTAAACACCAATCTGCAGATTTTTTTCAAATTAAGTGAAGCAAATCGTAAATCTTACAAAACACAACCCTGCAGTCTGATCCCTACAGATCCCTTTTCATTTGGACAGGTTTAGAACTGTTAGCAGCTCTCTGGTCTCCTTGGACTGTAGGATGATGGCTCTGTTCATTTCTAACAATGAAAGCCTCTTCCACAGATCATGAACAGTCACTGTCAGCGGGGCAGGGGGGTGTCAGTTAGGTGGCCCAGTAATTGGAATCTCATTGGTGGAGATTTGTGTCCTCCATGATTTCTATATCCTCACTTATGACAGATGACAGTCTGTGTGAGATATGGCGCTGAGAATTACACTCAATTCCTGATGTTGGGTATCATTGGAGTCCCGGGTATCATTGATCAGAGCTGTATACAGGGAGCCAAGTCTCATCCCTCTGCTCACCCCCACCTCTCTGCCAACCGACTATTTTTCAACAAGCTTTGCATGCCCTTTACTACAGGATGGGCTGAGGACCTCACTGCCAACCAATGAGATGGCGGTGCCAACCAGCCGCCAGAAACATGCAACATGGACATAAAAGAAACCCCGCATACAATACAATGTTTAAGAAAAATTAAAGCGGTATTACACCCACAACCAAAAATGTGATGTAATGCAGCTTTATTAGTTTCCATTTTTTTGTCTTTTTCACTTGGTTTTAAACCTGGTGATTTGGCCAGTAATACACCTCCTGTATTACAGTGTCTCCACTCTGGATGAAGGAGCACAGGGGCACAGCAGACAGCAGCACTGTCAGTCTAGGAGGTTGGAAGTGTTAGATATACTTTGCAGATTTAGATACACCAACAAATTGAAGCCAAACTCCACATCACACTGCATTTAAACAAACAGTTACTGTGACCCATCTCCTGTCCGATCTTAGGGAAAACATACACACTTTCTGAGCAATATTACCAGTTAACAAAGCCTTTCCTTTTCTTTTAAAATACATTTGTCATTTTTATTAGCTGGTCTGATGATTTACCAACCCCTGCCACAATGTACAGCCAGACAGGTGACACAACTACTTGCAACTTCACAACCTCATTTGTGACCTGCCTTCTAATTTAACTCTAAATCATCACACCACTTAAAATACTTGTTGCCGGCTTCAAGACTCGCCGACTTGTAGAACATATCACATCCAGTGGGTTGGATAAGTGCCAGGCAACCGGCATTTTTATAAGAAAGGGAAAAATAGTAGTCCCTGTGTCATGGCGGGTTTATTTATTGTTCCTGGTAATGGAGTTTTGAACTTTACTCCCTATCATTTTATGTTCTATAAAGAAGAATGTATCAAATGTAGGTGAATGTTCTAAATCTAAATCCTTTTTTAATTGCAGATGTACAAGGTATTTACCGCAGATGCAGCTCACACAGCAGGCCTGCCCCAGTGAGCGAGACCCAACGTGAAATCCACATCGAGACTCCACCAAGATTTGAAGTCCACATTAGGAATTCACCATGTGAAGTTTACATCGAGACTACACCAAAATGTGAAATTCCCATTGCGACGCCACCAGAAAGTGACCATCAGTGCCCCAGCACTAAGGGGATCATCCCAATGACATTGGATGGCTTCAGATTCCATAGCCTGCTCGGAAAGGGGGGTTTTGGAAAGGTAAGTGGTCAGATATTTTCTCTAATTTAAAATGTTCAGATATAGTGAGAGAGGTTCTGAGCCCCTGTCTGGCTTTATTGCTATCCAGGGCTACATAAGAGATTTCCTCTCACTTCCTGTCCTGCTGACAATGGTTTCACCAGACAGGAAGTGATGGAAAAGCTGCAACAAGGACACAGACAGATATCCCCTCCCTCTAACCAATAAAGAAAAGTATTTTTATTTCTGTCTGTGTGACTGTTGCAGAGCTGGACATACAATTTAAAGCCCAAAATAATCTTTTCATTGTATTCAGATAAATCCATTCCAGGTGCATTAACACAAAAGGTGTTTATACTTAGTTTTTTCTTTAGCAGCCAAGTAGAAAAGCCTGTCACTTTCCAGCATGTTACAGAGCAGAGCCTCTTGGAAAGCAGTGGTCTCTCTACAGTGGTTCAGCATGTCCCCTGATGAGTCAGAGCTAGAGCTCTCCAATCATCAAAGCTGATTGGAGAGCTCTGGGCTCTTATTCAGAAAGAGACATGCCAAAGCTCTGTAGAGAGACCACTACTTCAGGAGGACAGGGAACAGGCTTTTCTATTCAGGTTGTTGCTGCTTTTTAATTAAAATAAATGGTAAGATTTATATTAAACATATTTTGTTTTGATGCATCTGCAGTGTATTTAGCTGATTTCATCTAAAACAGGGGTCCTCAAACTTTTTAGACAGGGGGCCAGTTCACGGTCCCTCAGACTGTTGGGGGGCCACACTATAGTTTAAAAAAAATATGAACTAATTCCTATGCACACATCTTATTTGTAGTGCAAAAAAAAAAATAAAGAGCAATTGTAATCAATATAAACTTATCAGTATTTCACAGACTCCCCTCATTACAGAACCACTCCAATCACATACTTCCCCCATCACAGATCCCCCCCATATCAGTCCCCCACCATAGCACAGAGTCCCCCACATCAGTCCCCCACCATAGCACAGAGTCCCCCACATCAGTCCCCCACCATAGCACAGAGTCCCCCACATCACAGATCCCCACCATAGCACAGAGTCCCCCACATCACAGATCCCCACCATAGCACAGAGTCCCCCACATAGCACAGAGTCCCCCACATCACAGATCCCCACCATAGCACAGAGTCCCCCACATCACAGATCCCCACCATAGCACAGAGTCCCCCACATCACAGATCCCCACCATAGCACAGAGTCCCCCACATAGCACAGAGTCCCCCACATCACAGATCCCCACCATAGCACAGAGTCCCCCACATCAGTCCCCCACCATAGCACAGAGTCCCCCACATCACAGATCCCCACCATAGCACAGAGTCCCCCACATCAGTCCCCCACCATAGCACAGAGTCCCCCACCATAGCACAGAGTCCCCCACCATAGCACAGAGTCCCCCATATCAGTCCCCCACCATAGCACAGAGTCCCCCACATCAGTCCCCCACCATAGCACAGAGTCCCCCACATCAGTCCCCCACCATAGCACAGAGTCCCCCACATCACAGATCCCCACCATAGCACAGAGTCCCCCACATCACAGATCCCCACCATAGCACAGAGTCCCCCACATCAGTCCCCCACCATAGCACAGAGTCCCCCACATCACAGATCCCCACCATAGCACAGAGTCCCCCACATCAGTCCCCCACCATAGCACAGAGTCCCCCACATCACAGATCCCCACCATAGCACAGAGTCCCCCACACCACAGATCCCTACCATAGCACAGAGTCCCCCACATCACAGATCCCCACCATAGCACAGAGTCCCCCACCATAGCACAGAGTCCCCCACCATAGCACAGAGTCCCCCACATCAGTCCCCCACCATAGCACAGAGTCCCCCACATCACAGATCCCCACCATAGCACAGAGTCCCCCACACCACAGATCCCTACCATAGCACAGAGTCCCCCACATCACAGATCCCCACCATAGCACAGAGTCCCCCACATAGCACAGAGTCCCCCACATCAGTCCCCCACCATAGCACAGAGTCCCCCACCATAGCACAGAGTCCCCCACATCAGTCCCCCACCATAGCACAGAGTCCCCCACATCACAGATCCCCACCATACCACAGAGTCCCCCACATCACAGATCCCCACCATAGCACAGAGTCCCCCACATCAGTCCCCCACCATAGCACAGAGTCCCCCACATCAGTCCCCCACCATAGCACAGAGTCCCCCACATCACAGATCCCCACCATAGCACAGAGTCCCCCACATCACAGATCCCCACCATAGCACAGAGTCCCCCACATCACAGATCCCCACCATAGCACAGAGTCCCCCACATCAGTCCCCCACCATAGCACAGAGTCCCCCACATCAGTCCCCCACCATAGCACAGAGTCCCCCACATCAGTCCCCCACCATAGCACAGAGTCCCCCACATCACAGATCCCCACCATAGCACAGAGTCCCCCACATCACAGATCCCCACCATAGCACAGAGTCCCCCACATCAGTCCCCCACCATAGCACAGAGTCCCCCACATCAGTCCCCCACCATAGCACAGAGTCCCCCACATCAGTCCCCCACCATAGCACAGAGTCCCCCACATCACAGATCCCCACCATAGCACAGAGTCCCCCACCATAGCACAGAGTCCCCCACATCACAGATCCCCACCATAGCAGAGAGTCCCCCACATCAGTCCCCCACCATAGCACAGAGTCCCCCACCATAGCACAGAGTCCCCCACATCACAGATCCCCACCATAGCACAGAGTCCCCCACATTAGTCCCCCACCATAGCACAGAGTCCCCCACATCACAGATCCCCACCATAGCACAGAGTCCCCCACATCACAGATCCCCACCATAGCACAGAGTCCCCCACATCACAGATCCCCACCATAGCACAGAGTCCCCCACATCAGTCCCCCACATCAGTCCCCCACCATAGCACAGAGTCCCCCACATCACAGATCCCCACCATAGCACAGAGTCCCCCACCATAGCACAGAGTCCCCCACATCAGTCCCCCACCATAGCACAGAGTCCCCCACATCAGTCCCCCACCATAGCACAGAGTCCCCCACATCAGTCCCCCACCATAGCACAGAGTCCCCCACATCAGTCCCCCACCATAGCACAGAGTCCCCCACATCACAGATCCCCACCATAGCACAGAGTCCCCCACATCACAGATCCCCACCATAGCACAGAGTCCCCCACATCACAGATCCCCACCGCACAGAGTCCCCCACATCACAGATCCCCACCATAGCACAGAGTCCCCCACATCAGTCCCCCACCATAGCACAGAGTCCCCCACCATAGTACAGAGTCCCCCACATCAGTCCCCCACCATAGCACAGAGTCCCCCACCATAGCACAGAGTCCCTCACATCAGTCCCCCACCATAGCACAGAGTCCCCCACATCAGTCCCCCACCATAGCACAGAGTCCCCCACATCAATCCCCCACCATAGCACAGAGTCCCCCACATCACAGATCCCCACCATAGCACAGAGTCCCCCACATCAGTCCCCCACCATAGCACAGAGTCCCCCACCATAGCACAGAGTCCCCCACATCAGTCCCCCTCCATAGCACAGAGTCCCCCACATCAGTCCCCCACCATAGCACAGAGTCCCCCACATCACAGATCCCCACCATAGCACAGAGTCCCCCACATCACAGATCCCCACCATAGCACAGAGTCCCCCACCATAGCACAGAGTCCCCCACATCAGTCCCCCACCATAGCACAGAGTCCCCCACATCACAGATCCCCACCATAGCACAGAGTCCCCCACATCACAGATCCCCACCATAGCACAGAGTCCCCCACATCACAGATCCCCACCATAGCACAGAGTCCCCCACATCAGTCCCCCACCATAGCACAGAGTCCCCCACCATAGTACAGAGTCCCCCACATCAGTCCCCCACCATAGCACAGAGTCCCCCACCATAGCACAGAGTCCCTCACATCAGTCCCCCACCATAGCACAGAGTCCCCCACATCAGTCCCCCACCGTAGCACAGAGTCCCCCACATCAGTCCCCCACCGTAGCACAGAGTCCCCCACATCAGTCCCCCACCATAGCACAGAGTCCCCCACATCAGTCCCCCACCATAGCACAGAGTCCCCCACATCACAGATCCCCACCATAGCACAGAGTCCCCCACATCAGTCCCCCACCATAGCACAGAGTCCCCCACCATAGCACAGAGTCCCCCACATCAGTCCCCCTCCATAGCACAGAGTCCCTCACATCAGTCCCCCACCATAGCACAGAGTCCCCCACATCAGTCCCCCACCATAGCACAGAGTCCCCCACATCAGTCCCCCACCATAGCACAGAGTCCCCCACATCAGTCCCCCACCATAGCACAGAGTCCCCCACCATAGCACAGAGTCCCCCACCATAGCACAGAGTCCCCCACCATAGCACAGAGTCCCCCACATCACAGATCCCCACCATAGCACAGAGTCCCCCACATCACAGATCCCCACCATAGCACAGAGTCCCCCACATCAGTCCCCCACCATAGCACAGAGTCCCCCACATCAGTCCCCCACCATAGCACAGAGTCCCCCACATCAGTCCCCCACCATAGCACAGAGTCCCCCACATCACAGATCCCCACCATAGCACAGAGTCCCCCACATCAGTCCCCCACCATAGCACAGAGTCCCCCACCATAGCACAGAGTCCCCCACATCAGTCCCCCACCATAGCACAGAGTCCCCCACATCAGTCCCCCACCATAGCACAGAGTCCCCCACCATAGCACAGAGTCCCCCACATCACAGATCCCCACCATAGCACAGAGTCCCCCACATCACAGATCCCCACCATAGCACAGAGTCCCCCACCATAGCACAGAGTCCCCCACATCAGTCCCCCACCATAGCACAGAGTCCCCCACATCAGTCCCCCACCATAGCACAGAGTCCCCCACATCACAGATCCCCACCATAGCACAGAGTCTCCCACATCACAGATCCCCACCATAGCACAGAGTCCCCCACATCAGTCCCCCACCATAGCAGAGAGTCCCCCACATCAGTCCCCCACCATAGCACAGAGTCCCCCACATCAGTCCCCCACCATAGCACAGAGTCCCCCACATCAGTCCCCCACCATAGCACAGAGTCCCCCACATCACAGATCCCCACCATAGCACAGAGTCCCCCACATCAGTCCCCCACCATAGCACAGAGTCCCCCACCATAGCACAGAGTCCCCCACATCAGTCCCCCACCATAGCACAGAGTCCCCCACCATAGCACAGAGTCCCCCACATCACAGATCCCCACCATAGCACAGAGTCCCCCACATCACAGATCCCCACCATAGCACAGAGTCCCCCACATAGCACAGAGTCCCCCACATCACAGATCCCCACCATAGCACAGATCCCCACCATAGCACAGACTCCCCCCGCCGCCCTTACACTTACCTGTATCACGCAGGACACGAGGCATGGTAGGTCTGGACGGAGGGCGGGACTTTGGAAGTGAGGGGCAGGTGATTGGTTCCTGGGACCGCTCTGATGCCTAGTAACCAATCACCTGCTTCTTAGCACAGAAGGTCCTTTGCCCGGCCTGTCATGTTTCCCGTCCTGTGTGATGGAGGGAGCAGAGGGCAGGGGCAGTGCTGCAATTTTAAAGGGGCAGTCCGCGGGCCGGATCAAAAACGCTGGAGGGCCGGATTCGGCCCGCGGGCCGTAGTTTGAGGACCCCTGATCTAAAACATTTAATTAGGCATCTAACTTTATATAACAGAGAAGGAATGAGGGTGGTGAAACTTAGTTTCAAGAACAACTTCTTCATGAAGGAATGAGTTATAGTGAAATGGGATGATCTCACCTTTCTTGGTGGATTCTTCATTGACTTGTATCTCAAACCAGGAGTGAGAGAGGGTCCCAGAGTTTCAGCTGTGATGATAAAAAATGCCCTTATAGTGATTCTACCATTATTGTGGATCCATAAATAAAGTATTAAATGGCAAATAACATCTCTAATTGTCTAATTTCTCTCCCCGTTTCCTCCAGGTGGTTTTGGCATCACACACCTCTACTGATGAACCGTTGGCTGTCAAAATCCAGATCAAGAAAAGCGAAGACTACAAAGAAGCCCTCAACGAGAGCCACATACTGAAGGAAGTTTGTACCAGCCCATTCTGCCTTCGTGGATACGGTACCTTCCAGACAAAGGTAAGACTCTACCGTCTATTTTGTGGAAGAGGTTGGTGTTAAATGGTTATCCTCCCACAATACCATTGTAACTGACACCTACCTTTCTCACAATCTACCCAAAGTTGCATAGTGATTCGAATAGCAAATAATTTCTATAACCTGGATCTTTCTTTCCTCTGCACAGGATCACTTATTCTTCGTCATGGAATGCCTGAATGGTGGAGACCTAAGGAACTTCTTAAACAAAAGGGCACCATTAACTATTGAGATGACAAGGTAAGGCAGTGGGGTACTAAAATAATAGGAATGGGGGTATAACATAGTATTGTATATAGAGCACATCAATATGTAGCCTTGTTCTAGATATAAGATGGATAAGACAATAGGGTAGCATGACAATAGGGATGGAGGTAGAATATAGTAGAGTACATAGATTAAACAAAATATGGTATTTTCCAAGATATAAGTTAGGTAAATCAGTAGGGTACCATAATAAGAGAGATTGAGGTAGAACATGGTACTCTACATAGATTACATCAAAGTGTAAGCTTGTCCTAGATACAAGCTTGTGGCAGAAAGGTATAACTTTCAGTACATCTGTCCTACGAAAGCTCTGCCCATACATGTACAATAACACACAGCAGACGTCCCAGGCATCAGACATATCATAGCAAACATCCAGTGAGACTGATTCCGAAAAATAGAGTTAGTTTGTAAATGTAAAACATTTTTTGTAGCTTTGAATGGAGCGGGGAAACTTTTTTAATGCTTTCTGTTTAGGCCTTACATACACTTTAAGAGAGACTGTACAATTTCATTCAATCATTACTGAACACTTTTACCATCATAAAAAAAAAACTATTTGTGAGAAATCACAAAGCATATTTGTTAAATATTCATCAGTGATGTCAAATATCCCTATAAAACACTTCTATGTATTGTGCCAAATTCTACCATTATCATAATATTTTCTTTCAACACGATTTAGTTATTGCAAGTATAGATGACTACACCTGATAATTGGAGCATTAGAATCATGATTTGTTATTTTCTGGGTTAGATTACCAAAAAAATGCTTTATATCAACCTTTTCTATCTCTCCATTAGATTCCTCACTGCGGAGATCATTTGTGGCCTGCAGTCTCTTCATAATCGGGGAATTGTACATCGGGATATCAAACCAGAAAACATTCTGCTCGATAGCAGTGGACATGTCAGAATCTCTGATTTTGGCTTATCGGAAATGGATGTGTATTCCTCTCAGGCCCTGACATCCATAGTCGGCACTCCATGCTATATGGCACCAGAAGTGAGTATTGGATCATTTAGCTTTTCCCTTCTTCTTGTCAGTAAAGCAACCAGTAATGACTATTCTACTCTTTTTTGATATTTCTACAGATCTATTTGGAAATGCCATATGGATTTCCTGCTGACTATTTCTCCCTGGGAGTTATAGTCTACGAGATGGCGACTGGAGAATATCCATTTTCCTCCTCGGACACCGTCCCAGACACCGCCTCAGGCATCGTCCCAGACACCGCCTCAGGCATCGTCCCAGACACCGCCTCAGGCATCGTCCCAGACACCGCCTCAGGCATCGTCCCAGACACCGCCTCAGGCATCGTCCCAGACACCGCCTCAGGCATCGTCCCAGACACCGCCTCAGGCATCGTCTCAGGCACCGCCTCAGGCATCGTGTCAGGCACCGCCTCAGGCACCGTCTCAGGCAACGCCTCAGGCACCTACTCAGACACCGACTCAGACACCGGTTTTTACCTCGATGAGGTGCTCGCAGACTCAATCTGCAACCAGTATCCAAGATTCCCAGAGGATTTCAACATGGATCTCATGGACCTCATAGCGGACAAAGTAAGTGAACACCATCTGTTGCCAGACAGAAAATGGCTATTTTATTAATATTTATTAAAGAAGAATTGCATAGTTATTGCCTTTGTATCAAAGTTAACCTTTGTTAACCATTGTTTTGTATATTATTACAGCTTCTATGCAAATCACCAAACTTAAGAGAGATGCATGTTAAATATCTGCAAAGCCACCGGTTTTTTAACGGCGTAGACTGGGTAAAACTGAAGGCTGGGGAAGTAAGCCCACCATTCGACATGGAGACAGTAAGTATTTGAATCTTCTATATTCTGTGTGTGCATCAATATCTCAAATGGAAAGGCTAACATTGTACATATTCTTCAGCAATAATGTTTCTTCTCTTCACAGTTACCACCAATGGACCTAACGGCAGAGATGATGATGGAAGAAATCATAGATCCTGATGAAGAAGAACTGAAGCCTGAATTATCAGAAGAGGACCAGGAGCTTTATTGTGGGTTCTCTTTCACCAACAGCAGATGGGGAGAAATACAAAGGCCATAGGTGCCATCAACTCCCCCTGCAAAAGTTGCAGGACCGCAGATTTTTTTCCCCCACACTATGGAAGAGGTGCAAGCAGGGACGGACTGACAACTCATGGGGACATGTGGGTTGGAAGCTGTGCAGCAACTTTCTAATAAGGGAAAGAAGAAAGAAGAAAGAAGAAAGAAGAAAGAAGAAAGAAGAAAGAAGAAAGAAGAAAGAAGAAAGAAGAAAGAAGAAAGAAGAAAGAAAGAAGAGAAAAAATAGGATTTTTTATAACAGCTTACCTGTAAAATCCTTTTCTTTCGATGGACATCACGGGACACAGAGCCTCAGTAAATTACTGATGGGTTATATACAGTAGGTGACCGCGATATTGTGTCAATCTCGCCGCAGGAGCCAGCGCCGAAATGGCTCACTTTGTTTTCCTTCTGCGATGAGTGACAGGCAGTGCTGAAAGCTGTCTGGTATGAATCCTGAGGCGGGAACACCGCGCCAAATTTTAAATGAAAAAAACGGCGTGGGTTCCCCCCCAGGGGCGTACCGGGCCCTAGGGTCTGGCATGGATTGTAAGGGGAACCCCCTACGCCGAAAAATCGGCGTGGGGGTCCCCCCAAAATCTATACCAGACCCTTATCCGAGCACGCAGCCCGGCCGGCCAGGAAAGGGGGTGGGGAAGAGCGAGCGCCCCCCCTCCTGAGCCGTACCAGGCTGCATGCCCTCAACATGGGGGGGTGGGTGCCTTGGGGGAGGGGGGCGCCCTGCGGGCGTGCGGCCTGGTACGGCTCAGGAGGGGGGGGGGGGGGGGCGCTCGCTCGTCCCCACCCCCTTTCCTGGCCGGCCGGGCTGCGTGCTCGGATAAGGGTCTGGTATGGATTTTGGGGGGACCCCCATGCCGATTTTTCATTTAAATTTGGCGCAGTGTTCCCGCCTCAGGATTCATACCAGACAGCTGTCAGCACTGCCTGTCACTCATCGCAGAAGGAAAACAAAGTTTTCCTTTCCCGATGAGTGAGCCAGCGCGACATGCACAGTACCCTGTCGCCAAGAACCAGCGCGATGGTATTGCGCTGGAAACACAATCTCGCGGTCAGCTGTGCAGCAACTTTCTAATAAGGGAAAGAAAGAAAGAAAGAAAGAAAGAAAAAAAGAAAGAAAGAGAAAAAGAAAGAAAGAGAGAAAAAGAAAGAAAGAGAGAAAAAGAAAGAAAGAGAGAAAAAGAAAGAAAGAGAGAAAAAGAAAGAAAGAATTGAAAACTGGCTACAAGGGCGAGTTCAGAGGGTGGTGATAAATGGGTAGTACTCGGAATGGTCAGGGGTGGGTAGTGGGGTTCCCCAGGGTTCTGTGCTGGGACCAATCCTATTTAATTTGTTCATAAACAACCTGGAGGATGGGATAAACAGTTCAATCTCTGTATTTGTAGACGATACTAAGCTAAGCAGGGCAATAACTTCTCCGCAGGATGTGGAAACCTTGCAAAAAGATCTGAACAAATAATGGGGAAGGCAACTACATGGCAAATGAGGTTCAATGTAGAAAAATGTAAAATAATGCATTTGGGTGGCAAAAATATGAATGCAATCTAAACACTGGGGGAATCTAGGATGGAAAAGGACCTGGGGGTCCTAGTAAATGATAGGCTCAGCAATGGCATGCAATGCCAAGCTGCTGCTAACAAAGCAAACAGAATATTGGCATGCATTAAAAAGGGGATCAACTTCAGAGATAAAACGATAATTCTCCCGCTCTACAAGACTCTGGTCCGACTGCACCTAGAGTATGCTGTCCAGTTCTGGGCACCAGTCCTCAGGAAGGATGTACTGGAAATGGAGCGAGTACAAAGAAGGGCAACAAAGCTAATAAAGGGTCTGGAGGATCTTAGTTATGAGGAAAGGTTGCGAGCACTGAACTTATTCTCTCTGGAGAAGAGATGCTTGAGAGGGGATATGATTTCAATATACAAACACCGTACTGGTGACCCTACAATAGAAATAAAACATTTTCGCAGAAGAGAGTTTAACAAGACTCGTGGCCACTCATTAACATTAGAAGAAAAGAGATTTAACCTTAAACTACGTAGAGGGTTCTTTACTGTAAGAGCGGCAAGGATGTGGAATTCCCTTCCACAGGCGGTGGTCTCAGCGGGGAGCATCGATAGCTTCAAGAAACTATTAGATAAGCACCTGAATGACCACAACATACAGGGATATACAATGCAATACTGACACATAATCACACATAGGTTGGACTTGATGGACTTGTGTCTTTTTTCAACCTCACCTACTATGTAACTATGTGTGTTAAATCACCTAAAGGGGAGGTTGGAGGCTTGTATTTTTTTTAGGCGTGTGTTGGACTGGCTATAAGGGGAGGTCGGAGGCCAGTATTTTTTCAGATGTGTGTTGAATCAGCTAAAAAGGGAGGATGGAGGTTGGTAATTTTTTTTCAAGCATGTGTTGGGCCAGCTGTAGGAGAAGGTTGAAGGCTGGTATTTTTTTTTGTGTGTTGGACTGGCTAAAAAGGGGAGGTCGGAGGCTAGTAGTTTTTTTTTTACAAAAACAAAGGGAAGAATTTAGAGTGGGACTTTACATGAGGCATGTCAAAGGGTTGATATAAGCTTATTGATCAAAATCAAATTAAATTAACCAATACTAAATCTATGATCCATGGTATTAAAATTATATCAATAAACAATAGTTGAGACTGAATAGCGTAATCACAAAGGATTTACATAATAATATTCATATAAAATTGTTTAATATAATTAATCATTGGACATGATAAAGCAGATACAAACAAACAGTAAACATAATTGTACATACATTTTGTATATTAATGTCTCATTATCCTATTTTATAGTCACTATGCATCTGACTCCTGATGATTGGTTGAAAGCCAAGAAACGCGTTGAGTTACCAACTTATGGATGCCCAAAAACTTTCATATTCTACAATAGCCTTCTTTGTATCGATTTTGTACCAATTGTATCAATTATGTTTACTGTTTGATTGTTTGTATCTGCTTTATCAAGTCCAATGATTAATTATATTAAACAATTTTATCTGAATATTATTATGTAAATCCTTTGTGATTACGCTATTCAGTCTCCACTATTGTTTATTGATATAATTTTAATACCATGGATCATAGATTTAGTATTGGTTAAAGTTAATTTAATTTTATTTTGATCAATAAGCTTATAATCAACCCTCTGACATGCCTCATGTAAAGTCCCGCTCTAAATTCTTCCCTTTGTTTTCACATAAATAGGGATGGAGACATGTCATTGCGTAAACATTGGTGTTTTGGTGTGGACAGGTCACAACTTCTTTTTCACATCTTTTTTTTACAAGCATGTTTTGGACCAGCTATACGGGGAGGTTGGAGAACGGTACTTTTTTTAGGCGTGTGTTGGACTGGCTATAAGGGGAGGTTGGAAGTCAGTTTTTTTTTCTTTTTGCCATTTGGCACTAGTTGTGTGCAAACCAGCAATAATATATTGACTGGAATAATATGACTTTACGCACAATAAATAGTAAAAATAATGAAGTGCTAGTGACTTTCCAAACTTTATAAACATCATCCGTAGTTTCACTAAGAGCACCCAAGATTCAGAATAGATTATGTGATGTGTCACTGTGATCAAGTGCAAGCCATAAAGTAGATCCACATGCTCTGCTGTGGGAGTGCTGTGTAACTTCACATATGTTTGCAAATATATGCAACAAAAACCTCTGTTTTATCAACATTTTTGCACTAGTTTAGCTGCTAAATGTATTTATTGCCATGAATGTCTCAATTTAGAAATGACGTTAGAGTAGAGTTAGGGACCGCACTTTGCAGAGGGGCCTTGACGTGGCAGTGCGGCTTCACATATATTTGCAAATATATATACAATGTAAACCTAATACAAATTGTTGAAACATTTTAGACTTGTTTTATTTTGGTGGCTAGCTGGTAAGTGTGCTAGGGAATTTTGTATTGTATTGTTCTGTGAACTGCCATACTTAAGAAGAATCTTCAGTCTGGAAAAAAATAAGTCAGCAGCTATACTGTAAATACTGTCACTGCTGACTTTAAAATAAACAAGCACTTACCAGTCCAGTTATCCAGCGATGTCCTTACCCTGGCTGGTTGTTCACTGGTCTTTGGGTCCCCAGTGCTGCCATCTTGAGTGTGGGTAGCCAGCTGTGACTTCCTGTGGCTTCACAGCCGGCTTCCCACTGCACATGTGCGAGTCATGCTGTGCTTCTGAATGGGCCCACATTATGTGTCCCAGGAGGTTGCTTGGCAGAGACAGGGGGAGAACTTCTGTTTGGTTAGCCTAGGTGAGGCAACCAGAACTGGGAGTAGGTACCTGTCAAAACTAGGCACTTGCTCCCTAAAAAAGAAAACAAAAAATCCAAAAATGTTGGGGAAGCATGAGAGGAGGAAAAGAAGAACTTCCTTTTTTTGGGTGAAGTTCCGCTTTAAGTGCCAAAGCACACTTTTCTGCATTATTGCAAAGTATATTAACACATGTATGCATCTGTTGCCCACTACTCTCTGAATTTGTAAATGCCTATAAATAAATGATGTATACATTTCCTGTCCCTGAGCTGTTAGCTTTGAAACCCTGGAAGGGGGAAGTGGAGAGAGAAAGAAAGTCTCAGCTAAAACCCCTGCTAAACCCCAAGCCAGAAGAGACTATTATGCAAGTATTCTTATGATCTCATAGTTTATCTGCACCTGCTGAGTGTATATCTAAATCCATAAGACAGAATATCTCAGCTCTGTCCTTGTTATTATTCACATGAACAGTGCCAGATAGCTAGGGCTGAGCTACTGTTTGTCTTGTGGTCACTTTCCAGTATATTGGTAGGTGGACCTGTTTATTGTTATATAGTTTATATGCTAGTTAACCCTGTCCCTTCTCGTCTGGGATTGTCTTGCTAGTTTTAGCTTAGGGCTCGATAACCAGCATGGGCTAGAGCCAGGTTAGAGATCCAGGGACAACGTCAGGATCATATCTTAGAGGTCTGGTTGCATCCTAGAGTAGAAACTATTGGGGAGGGACTAAAGTGCAGAGTAGATAGGCTGACTGAGTTCCAATGCCACGTCATAGTTCCTGCCGGGGAGAAGCTCCAATCCAGGCTGGTTGGAGAACAGTTGAAGGATCTTCTCATGACTGCAGATCTTGTCTTCAGGTCTCAGACACCAAGACAGATACTGCACCACCCTCAGGGGCCCCTGCAACTGGACTTTGCTGCACCATTCATCGAGGGGATTCTGTATTAGTAACTATTAGAGATGAGCTCAATGTTCAAGTCGAACGTAAGTTCAACTCGAACATCGGGTCGGACCTAAGTTCGACTCAAACATCGGGTGTTCGCCCATTCACTGAACAGCGAACATTATGGGGCGTTCGCTCGAAAATTTGAGTGCCGCGGAAAGCCCCATAATGCACTGCGAGATCGCAGTGCATTAGCATCTGATGATTGGCCAAAGCATGCACCTGACCTGCATGCTTTGGCCAATCACTGCGTGCTCTGCTGAGAGAGCCATAATTGGCCAAAGGCAGGGTGCCTTTGGTCAATCATGGCTCAGGGGGAGTCCATGCCCCACACTATATAAGGCTGCTTATAGTGTTGTTGGCATGAACAGAGAGATAGCTTGAGCTAGATTAGGCAGGCAGGTTAGTTAGTGGCAGTGTATTTGAGAGAATATAAATATATATATATATTATATATATATATATATACACATATATACACACACACACACACACATACAGTCTAGTACAGGAGCGGACTGACCATTCGGGTACTTGGGCACTGCCCGTGGGCCCAGGACACTAGGGGCCCCATCAGGGTTGCCAGCCTCAGTAAAACCAGGAACAGATTGTAAAAATCTGTGTTTTTTTACATCTGTCCCTGAAATGTCTGACACCGACATCATTTTGATGTAAAATTCCGGAGGCTATAGCTGCTCCGTCCCTCTACTACCTGCTCAGCCAATGAGAACACATTGTACACACCCCCTTCCCCCTCACGTCTTCTTTGACTACATGGCAGGATATGCCGACAGCTGGAGGAGAGGAGAGGGAGGCAGGGACACAGCCTGCAGTGTGGGACGGGCTGCAGGCTGATACAAGGTAAGCTGACTAACTTGGCTGAGTTAAATGTAGTTTTATCAGTGCTTTCTCTGGTGAGCAGGAGGAGGAGGCTGTGTTTCCTCTAGCAGAGCTCCTTCTGTCTCTGAAGCTGTTAGATCGTTTTTCTGTGTGAGGAGTAGGGATGAGTTTTGTGTTCGAGTCAAACCCATGTTCGACTCGAACATCGCCTGTTCGACCATTCGTCGAATTGCGAACGATATGGGCTGTTCGCGCCAAATTCGAGTGACGCGTCATGGCCCATAATTCACTGCGCCACTATGACCCGCAAGCTTAGCCAAGGAGGCTTTGGCCAATTATGGCTCAGGGGGTTTAGTACACGCCCCACACTATATAAGGCCGCCTGCACAGCGGCCCTGTGTAGTGTGTTGCGGCGTTCAGCTAGAGACACACAGACAGTGCCATTTGATTTAAGTTAGAGTAGGCAGGTCGAGTCAGTTAGCTGCAGTTACAGTGTATATATATGCATCCCAGGTGTTGTATGTGTAACATTATATATTATATATACACATATACATACATACTGTATTCGGTTTAGCTAGATCCTGTTCTTCTCTTCCTAATATACAGGCAGGCGTTTTTACAGTATTTCCAGCTACTGTACTGTGTATCCTGCAGTCTCACCTACAGTATAGCTACCTGCAGTCAGGTGCTTGTGTAGGCTCATTGAAGTATTTCCAGCTACTGTACTGTGTACCCTGCACAGTCTCACCTACAGTATAGCAACCTGCAGCCAGGTGCTTGTGTAGGCTCATTGAAGTATTTCCAGCTACTGTACTGTGTACCCTGTACAGTTGCACCTACAGTATAGCTACCTGAAGACAAGTGCACGTGTTATCATACTAATAATACTACAGGCAGGCAGTTGATTCTGCTAGCTGCAGTATAATCGGTGTATATATATATATATATATATATATATATATATATATATATATATATATACACATACATACATACATACATACACACACACATCCCAGGTTTGTGCAGCTCACTGCAGGCCAACAAGGAGAGGCAGACAGTCACAAGCCAATAAAAGAGGGCAAGCAGGCTCTGTGTCTAGAGGCAACAGTGCTGGTCGTGGACACAGTGCATACTCATCAGCACGTGGCCGCGGGACACGCTTGGCCTTTTTTTCGGCAGCTGGCCGTGTTGAGCCGCAACATGCGGAAGACTTGGTCGAGTGAATGACCAAGCCGTCCTCATCCAGGCTCAGGTCTGGCAAAGCAGCTGCCAACGTGGCATCTTCCCTCGGCTCAATGGCATCAGTGACTCCTTCCCTAGCCCCACCATGTCCTCCTGAGGAGTCCCTCGAACTGTTTGACCAGTGTTGGGTACATGCTCCAGGAGGATGCCCAGCGTTTTGAAGGCTCTGATGATGGTACTGAGCTAGATGAAGGCAGTAACGTGAGCACGGACAGAGGGGGTGCCCAAGAAGGACAGCAATCTGGCAGTCATGTTCCCCCTGCTGCAGCATACTGCCAGGTTTGCTCCAGTGATGAGGAGGGAGGGGATGATGAGGTCACTGACTAAACGTGGGTGCCTGATAGGAGAGGGGAGGAGGCACATCACCAATGAGGCAGGATGCCCTCCAGGGGCCAGCCTAAGGGCAGCACACTGACTGCATCACACCGCAGAGCTCCGCATGTGCAGGGCGCTGCTGTCTCTGCGCGTTATTCCCAAAGTCCTTTGGTGTGGGCCTTTTTTGAGACGAGTGAATCAGATCACACCGCTGCTATTTGCAACATATGTCTCAAGCGTATCTCGCGTGGCCAAAACATCTCCCGCTTGAGCACCACATGCTTGACCAGACATATGTTGACCTGCCATGCAGTTCGTTGGCAAGCGTACCTAAAAGACCCACACCAAAGAACAAAGAGGACCTCTCCTTGCTCCTCATTAGCTTGGATCTCCAACCCCACTATACCTTCAGTCCTCTCTGAGACCTGCACTGAGAGGAATGAAGGTGTAGAATTAGGTGTGTCACAGCCAAGTATTTGCGGGCAATCTGCTATTGGTACACCAACGTCAGATTGCACCAGGCAAAATTTCCCTGCCCCAGCTGCTGCACCGCAGAAAGAAGTTCGCTCCCAGCCATCCACATGCCCAGCGGTTGAATGCTAGCTTGGCAAAACTGCTAGCACTTCTGCTAGCAAAACTACTACCTTTTCAGTTGGTAGCCTCTGCCCCCTTCCGTGAGTTTGTGGAATGTGCGGTTCCACAGTGGCAGGTTCCCAAATGCCACTTTTTCTCACGGAAGGCGATTCCAGCTCTCTACCGGCATGTGGAAAGCAATGTCTTGGCCTCGCTGGACAGGGCGGTCAGCGGTAGGGTGCATATTACCGCTGACTCATGGTCCAGCAGGCATGGACAGGGACGTTACCTAAGTTTCACGGCGCATTGGGTGACTCTGCTGGCAGCTGGGAAGGATGAAGGACAAGGTGCAGCAGTGTTGGAGGTTGTTCCACCACCATGCCTCCAAAATGCCACTACTGGTGATTCTGACACACCTCTCTCCTCCACCCCCTCCTCTTCTTCTTCCTCCATGGCCTCTTCCTGTGCTTTGTCCTCGGAACCAGCGGTGCTCCGTAGCCGTTCAAGGGGCTACGCAAGTACGCAGGCCAAAAGATGCCATGCGGTGCTTGAGCTGCTGTGCTTGGGGGACAGGAGCCACACTGGGGCAGAGATTCTGTCAGCTCTGCAGGGGCAGGTTCAGAGGTGGTTGACGTCACGCCAACTTAAGGCGGGAATGGTGGTTTGCGACAATGGAACCAACCTCCTCTCCGCCCTCCGACAGGGACAAATGACCCATGTGCCCTGTTTGGCTCACGTCCCTAACTTGATGGTGCAGCGGTTTTTGGGCAGGTACCCGGGCTTACAAGATGTCCTGAGGCAGGCCAGGAAAGTCTGTGTGCATTTCCGCCAGTCATATAATGCCAGTGCTCGGCTGGCAGACCTCCAAAAGGAATTTAACCTGCCCAAGAACCGCCTAATCTGTGACATTCCCACCAGGTGGAACTCAACGTTGGCCATGCTGCAGCGGCCGCGCACGCAGCAGAGGGCCATCAATGAGTACCTGTGCGACTATGGCACCAGGACAGGGTCAGGGGAGCTTGTTTTTTTCCCCACGCCAGTGGGCCATGATCAGGGATGCATGCACTGTCCTGTCACCATTTGAGGAGGCCATGAGGATGGTGAGCAGTGACAGTGCATGCATCAGTGACACTGTCCCCCTTGTCCACCTGTGGAGCACACGCTGTGTGGAATAATGGACAGGGCACTTGAGGCAGAACAGAGGCAGGAAGAGGAGGACTTCCTTAGCTCTCAAGGCCCCCTTTATCCAGACAGTGTTCCTGAGTGCCCACCGATCACACAGGAAGAGGACGAGGAGGAGGATGAGGAGGAGGATTGTGTCAGCATGGAGGTGGAGCCTGGCACTCAGCATCAGCAGCAGTCTTTAAGGGATCATTTACAGTCCCAAGAAACCCATGGACTTGTACGTGGCTGGGAGGAGGTGGCTGCGGCTCATGTCGTCCTTAGTGACCCAGAGGACTCCGGACCGAATGCCTCGGCAAACCTTTACTGCATGGCCTCCCTGATCCTGCTAAGCACACGGAAGGATCCTCGTATTCGTGGTATCAAGGAGAGGGATCAATACTGGTTGGCAACCCTCCCTGATCCACGTTACAAGGGTAAGGTTGCGGACCTTATCTTGCCGTCGCAGAGGGAGCAGAGGATGAAACATCTTCGGGAGGCTTTGCAGAAAGGTCTGTGCAACACGTTCCCAGAGACTGGGAGATTACAAACTCCTGTTCCTGGACAACGTGTTGCTGAGGCTTCGGTCAGTCAAAGAAGGAGCGGTGGCCGTCTGACCGATGCGTTCAGACAATTTTCTAGTCCGCAGCCCCAAGGTATGATCAGTTCCAGCAACCATCGCCAGCGTCTGTTTTACATGGTCCAGGAATACCTAGGGGCAAGATCTGACTTGGACACCTTTCCCACCGAAAATCCTCTGGATTACTGGGTCTTAAGGACGGATCACTGGCCAGAGCTTGCACAGTATGCAATTAAGCCACTGGCCTGTCCTGCATCCAGTGTTCTTTCGGGACGCACATTAAGTGCTGCTGGAGGCTTTGTAACCGATCACTCGGTCGATCGACTGACCTTCATAAAAATGAATCAGTCTTGGATCACCACCAGCTACCAAGCACCTGATGCTGATGTAACCGAATAATTTTTTTAAAAATCTCAGATCCCTTCAAAGACTGCCTATGCTGATGCTGAGTGACTATCCTGTTATGCTGAGTAATTATCCTCTTCCTCCTCAATGATCATGCTGATAGCTTGTAAGAATATTTTTGGTTCAGGGTGCCGCCACCAGTGCCTAAGGCCCAATTTTTCAGCCCGTTTAACAGGGGAGTGCAATTACAATTTTTGATGCAATTCTTTGCAGCAGGGCTAGTTCTTGCGCTCCAACTAGAGTATCTGTGAGGGGTTGCAGTGTTGTGGCACCAGTGCCTAAGGCCCAATTTTTCAGCCCCTGTTCAACAGGGACAAGTAATTAGAATTCTTGATGTAATATTTCACAGCAGGGCCTGTTTCTGCGCCCACCAAGAGTAACCGTGAGGACTTACGGTGTTGTGGCACCAGCACCACCACCAAAGGCCTAATTTTTCTGCCCCTGTTTAACAGGGGCATGTAATTACAATTCTTGAGCTAATATTCCACAGCAGGGCCCTGTGAGGGCTTACAGTGTTGTGGCAACACCAACACCAAAGGCCCAAATTTCTGCAGAGTATATAGGGCAGGCCCCTACTTTCAAACATCCAACTTACAAACGACTCCTACTTGCAAACGGAAGGAGACAACAGGAAGTGAGATGAAATCTACCCCTAGGAAAGGAAATTCTCTCCTGTAAGATTTAATATGGGAAAAACTTTTCTCCTTTACACTGATGCTTTATCACCAATCCTTGTTTCACTAAAACCCCCAAATTTTCAAAAAACATTTGTCATTGGGACAAAAAGTGAGGTGAAATCTTCTGAAGAGGAGCACAGACAGCAAAACAAATGTCACAGAGGTGATAAACCTTCCCTATGTTTTCCAAAAAGCTTAAAATAGATTTTTTGGCTGGAGCTAAACACGTTAAAAATGTACCAGTTCAAAATTACAAACAGATTCTACCTAACAACAAACCTACAGTCCCTGTCTTGTTTGCACCGCCTGTATACTGCTGTTCAGAGTATATAGGGCCTGGCGGCCCCACACCTTTCCTTTTTTTTAATTTGGGTGCGGAGTTCCCCTTAATATCCATACAAGACCCAAAGGGCCTGGTAATGGACTGGGGGGTACCCATGCCGTTGTCTCACTGATTTTCATCCATATTGCCAGGACCCGACATTACATTAAAGCCCCAAGCAGTTTTAAATGACTTTTATTCCTTTAAAAATGGCATTTTGTGCAGGAACTGTTCTAAGCACGGGAAACACGCGCCACTTTACAGGCATACTATAGACACCCCCCAGGTATGATATTTAACCACTTCCCGCCCGGCCCATAGCAGATGACGGGCGGGCGGTGGTTCAGTTATCCTGACTGGGCGTCATATGACGTCCAGCAGGATAACATATCGGTGTTTCAGTCTGACACACCGCTCCACCGATCTTGATAAAGAGCCTCCGGCCACTATGTTAGAGTAGCTGTGATTGTTGTCACAGGGTGCAGGAAGATGGGCAGCACAGGATGGGCCAGTCACCATGCAATGGTGTAAATGATCTTGGAGGTCTGCAGTTGGGAGCGCTTCTGTTCCTCTCTCTCGCTCTACAGTCCTGCCGGGTAAAGGACTTACCTGAGATTCTGAGTCTCCTGTCTGACTCTGGATGTGCTGTCCTGGCTCCCTTGCTATGCTGTGTACTTTTGTGGGTTTGACAGTCTGACTGGTTTTTGTCTCAGACTCTGACTGTGTCTTTGCCTCTGGAAATGCTGGCTGAGCTCACCTGCTGTGACTTCTGAAGTGAGTGGAGGAAGGCAGATGGGTCTTAAAGAGACGGGTACCATGTTTTTTGATAAGAGGTAATACCCCAAAGACATGCTGGTAGGTTAATTGGCTTCTGTCTAAATTGGCCCTAGTATATGAATGTGAGTTAGGGACCTTAGATTGTAAGCTCCTTGAGGGTAGGACCCAATGTGTATGTACAATGTATATGTAAAGCACTGTGTAACTTGATGGCGCTTTTCTCCATATATTTTGTGCAAATATGAGCTTGCCACACCTGTTAGTGGAACTGAAGATTAGCAAAGGTAGGAGGGGGGGGACGTGGGAGAGAACACTGGCTCCCCTTTCCCACCGGGGGAGCGGTTAGTATTTCCTGAATGTAATTAGGTAGGAGGGATGGGAGAAACGGTGAGGCCTGATGGTAAAGGGCTCTCACCAAGCTTTCAGAACTTCATCCTTCCTGGCTGGGGTGGGGGCTGCTGTGGTCTGGGTTGGGGGTCAGGGTTGCACGAAAAGCCAGTGGTGAATGTGTCCCTGAAGTGGCAGTTCAGGGGTGCCGTACAGTCACAGTGTTTAGGCACTTGATTTATAGCACCATGGTCATTTCACCACAATACACGTTTTTCGCACCTGCCTCTAGAGCCAAGCTTTTTGGCTAGGACTAGGAGAAATTTCTATTCCTGGCCAGAGGGCCGGCCATTGTATTACACAATGTTCACTTTTCACTCTCTCACTTCCTTTTCCCCCCCTTTCTTTTTATTTATCCCCGTGTTTGTCCTTTTTTTTTGCAACTTTTTGTTTGATGTGTATACACGTTTGTCACTGTGTGAGGAGTAGGGTGTGGGTCCTCGGGCCTACTCTGAAAGTCTTGGGAGGGGGTGGATATAGGCCTTCTGGCTTGGTTCGCCCTCTCTCATGGGGTCTCCCTTCGGGGAAGTCCCACCTAGTACTTGGGTGGGTCTGTTTCGGCAGACCTTCCAGAGAACAGGGGTATGTCTGGTTTCGGCCAGATGGACCCAAGTGAAGTACCTCAGTCCCCGTCTGGAGCCTAACGCCCCGGGGGATCAAGGTAAAGTCCTTCCCTAGTGGAGGATCAGTGTAACATCCGTTGTACGTTTTTGTGTGCCACTCTTTATGTGTGTGCACTTTTTTTGGCACCGGGTGGCAGTTTTTGGGTGTGTTTTGCACTCCACTGGCTTTTCAAAAAAAAAAAAAAATACAGTCTTCAGTGGCAGAGAAATGAAATTGCACTGGTTGTGGATGTGGTTGTGCAAAATTCTAAGCCCTATTAACCGCTTCAGCCCCGGAAGATTTTACCCCCTTCCTGACCAGAGCATTTTTTGCGATTCGGTACTGCGTCGCTTTGACAATTGCGTGGTTGTGCGACGTTGCACCCAAACAAAATTGACATCCTTTTTTTCCCACAAATAGAGCTTTCTTTGGGTGGCATTTCATCACCTTTGCGGTTTTTATTTTTTGGGCTATAAACAAAAATAAGAGCGACAATTTTGTCAGAAAGAGCGACAACAGCAGTGTCAGAGGAAGTTGCCGCCCTTAGCTATGGAAACCTTTCCTCCCCCTCCAGGAACCAGAAAGTTTATCTACATTAACAAAGATTATAAATCTAGAAATATAAAAAGCTCCTGCAAAAGGTAAATACTTTTTAAAAGATGCTAATTGTAAATGATATCCCTTGTTTCCGTATATACAGAAACAAGGGATATCATTTACAATTAGCATCTTTTAAAAAGTAATTACCTTTTGCCCCAACTTGCCCCCATCAAAACTTCAAAATCATACTGCCCCCATCAAAACTGCCCCCATAAAAGTTGCCCCATCATACTACCATCAAAACTGCCCCATCATACTGCCCCCATCAAAATTACCAACATCAAAACTGCCCCCATCAAATTGCCCCCCCCCCCAATCAAAATTGCCCCATCATACTGCCACCACCAAAATTGCCCCATCAAAACTGCCCCCATCATACTGCCCCATCAGCATCACTTAAACTCCCCTCCTGCTAAGACCATTTTTTTGCTTTCAGCGCTGTCACACTTTGAATGACAATTGTGCAGTCATACAACACTGTATCCATATGAAATTTTTATCATTTTTTTCACACAAATGGAGCTTTCTTTTGGTGGTATAAAATCACCTCTGGGGTTTTTACTTTTTGTGACCAAAAAATTTTGAAAAAAAAAAACATATTACATGGTTTGTTATAAAATTTTACAATTCTGCTGAAGCATTCCCACTAACTAGGGAAAACAAACACTTTTCAGTTTTCAAATCTGGGTGGATGGCAGTCAGTTGCAAACATACCTTAGCAATTTAGACTAGGGAAAACAACAACTTTTCAGTTTTCAATTCTAGGTGGATGACAGTCAGCTGCAAACATACCTGTGAAGAGACAGAGAAGAAATCTTCAGATAAGTGCAGAGTCAGACGTGCTCCCACTTATAGAAATAGCCCCACTTTGAGAAAGGGCCCCAGTTGCAAATGTGCCCCCTGCAGGTTATAAAAAAAATATCCCAAGCTTTGAACATCTCACGGAGCACTGTTCAATCCATCATCTGAAAATGGAAAGGGTATGGCACAACTGCAAACCTACTAAGACATGGCCGTCCACCTAAACTGACAGGCCGGGCAAAGGAGAGCATTAATCAGAGGAGCAGCCAAGAGGCCCATGGTAACTCTGGAGGAGCCGCAGAGATCCACAGCTCAGGTGAGAGAATCTGTCCACAAGACAACTATTAGTTGTGCACTCCACAAATCTGGCCTTTATGGAAAAGTGGCAAGAAGAAAGCCATTGTTGAAAGAAAGCCATAAGAAGTCCCGTCTGCGAGAAGCCATGTGGGGGACACAGCAAACATGTGGAAGAAGGTGCTCTGGTCAGATGAGACCAAAATTGAACTGTTTGGCTTAAAAGCAAAACACTGTGGTGGAAAACTAACACTGCACATCACCCCGAACACACCATCCCCACCGTGAAACATGGTGGTGGCAGCATCATGTTGTGGGAATGCTTTTCTTCAGCAGGGACAGGAAAGCTGGTCAGAGTTGATGGGAAGATGTATGGAGCCAAATACAGGCAATCTTAGAAGAAAACCTGCAAAAGACTAGAGACCGGGTCGGAGGTTCACCTTGCAGCAGGACAACGACCCTAAACATACAGCCAGAGCTAAAATAAAATGGTTTAGATCAAATGCATATTCATGTGTCTGAATGGCCTAGTCAAAGTCCAGACCTAAATCCAATTGAGGATCTATGGCAAGGCTTGAAAATTGCTGTTCACAGGCAAATGGGCAAAAATGTCACTCTCTAGATGTGCAAAGCTGGTAGAGACATCCCAAAAAGACTTGCAGCTGTAATTGAAGTGAAAGGTGGTTCTATAAAGTATTGACTCAGGGGGGCTCAATACAAATGCACGCCACACTTTTCACTTTGTGTTGGTCTATCACAAAAAATACATTTATGTTTTTGGTTGTAACATGACAAAATGTGGAAAATTTCAAGGGGTATAAATACTTTTTCAAGCCACTGTTTGTTTTTTTTTGTTTTTTTTTTTTTTTTTTAAAGCCACTGTGTACCTCATTTCATAACTCTGGTCGGCACTCATGTGACTGGCCACCTCTCTCCTCCTCCTGGCTGACGTCAGTGAGGGTTTCTCAGCCCCACCTGCTTTGCTGTCAGATCAAAAGAAGAAAGAGGCAGCCTGTCACGTGACAGCCGATCAGCGCTATGAAATGAGGTACACAGCAGAAATTTTTTTTTTTTTTAAACACACACTGGGGACATTAATACAGCAGAGCTGATTAGAAGAACGTCATTGAGTGGCTTAACAACCACTTTAAAATGAAGCCCTTCAGTGGCTAGCTGTCACCGCTGCAGAGTAGAGCTGCACAATTCTGGTCAAAATGAGAATCACATTTTTTTTTGCTTAGAAAAAATTAGATCACGATTCTTTCACATTTTACAAAAAAATTGGGCCAACTTTACTGTTTAGTTTTCTATTAATTCATTAAAAAGTGTATCTTTTCCAAAAAAATTGCAAAATTTGAAAGACCGCTGCGTAAATTAATGAAATGCGCAAATGAAAAAATTCAGATTGCAAACATGTGTCAGAAAAAGGTTTAGTCTTTAAAGTGGTTGTTAAGCCACTTGTATAAAAAGCTCCCATCTCCCCTATAAGAAAACAATACGTTACCCTGTGTCTGTGTTATATCATAAATATGCTTATCTGTACTGACAACACACTGTCTGTCTTCCTGCAATCAGTTGCCTCCTCTCTCCTCTGCCCGGCTGACAGTTCCAGCGGGCGGGGCAGAGAGAGGAAAGACAGAGCTGAGGAGTCACATGATTACAGGAAGACACAATTTTATCAGTACAGATAAGCATATTTATGACATAACACAGACACAGGGGAGCTTAGTGCTCTAATACAGAGGGGATGGCAGCATTCAATGTTAAGTATAAGAGCAGCGCAGAGGGGGGGGCGCTGACATGAGCAGACAGAGAGGGGAGGGTGTAGAGGACACAGGAGACAGAGCGGAGCCGCGTATGATGGAGGCACATATGAAGACAACGGTGTCAGGGCTCAGCAGCCCTGATATATTGTGGTCAGCATACAGGGGAAGGGCATAGCCAGGCAGGTATTACAGGTGATACAAGGGGCCAAATGACACAGCACAAGCACTGTGCTGTATAACATGCTTTAAGGGAACAGGATCTGTAGGTTTGTTTTTTGGGTTAACAAACACTTTAAGTGGTTAAACTTCCCTCATTTACAGACCAAAGTTCATTCCTTTCATCTAAAAGGATGAAGTGATACAGGTGTCCATTTATAAAGCAATGGAAAATATCCATTGCTCCATTCATAAGTGCCAGTTTATGAAGCAGTGTAGATCGCTTCTCCTTTTGTGAAGATCTACAAACGCTTCAAACAGTGGAGAATGGCCCCCGATACTGGAATCTCGTGAGACATAACGAGATTACCACAAATTCACCGAAACACCGAGGTGTCCGTTTATTAAGCACATGTTAATAAAATAAAAATAGTCCCCCTACATAAATTTATTAATTAATATGTGTGTGTGTGTGTGTGTGTGTGTGTGTGTGTATTTCCCCCTTTCTGATTTTTTTTTTTTTTGCATATTTGTCACACTTAAATGACAGATCAAACACAACAAATTGTATTATTACACAAAGATAACCCAAATAAATACAAAATGCAGTTTTAAATGATGGTTTCATTTATTAAGGAAAAAAAGCTGTCCAAACCTGCCTGGCTTTATGTGAAAAAGTAATTGCCCCCTAAATCTAATAACTGCTTGTGCCACCCTTGACGGCAACAACTGCAATCAAGCGTTTGCGATAACTGGCAATGAGTCTTTCACATTGCTGTGGAGCAATTTTGGCCCACTCTTCTTTGCAGGATTGTTTTAATGCAGCCACATTTTTCCAGCATGAACGGCCTGTGTAGTCATGATACAGCACCTTAATTCGATTAAAGCCCGGGCTTTGACTAGGCCACTCCAAAACCTAAATTTTGCTTTGTCTGAACCATTTGGAGGTGGACTTGCTGTTGTGTTTCGGATCATTGTGCTGCTGCATAACCCAAGTGCACTTGAGGTCACAAACTGATGGCCGGACATTCTCCTTTAGGATTTTCTGGTAGAGCTCAGAGTTCATGGTTCCATCAATTATGGTAAGTCGTCCAGGTCCCGAAGCTGCAAAGCAGCCCCAGACCATCACGTTACCACCACCATGTCTGACTGTTGGTATGAAATTCTGTATTCGTTTTATGCCAGATGTAACGAGACGCACACCGTCCAAAAAGTTAAGTTTTTGTCTTATCAGTCTACAGAATATTTGCCTAAAAGTCTTGGGGATAATCAAGATGTTTTTTGGTAAATGTGAGATGAGCCTTTGTGTTCTTTTGGGTCAGCAGTGGCTTTGGCCTTGGAACTCCCCCATGGATGCCATTTTTGCCCAGTCTCTTTCTTATTGTTGAATCATGAACACTGATCTTACGTGAGGCCTGCAGTTCTTTAGATGATGTTGTGGGTTCTTTTATGACCTCCTGGATGAGCCGTCCTTGTGCTCTTGGAGTAATGGATCATCTCAGTTTCATAAACTGTTTATGAGCGGAGATCAGCGGCGATCCTCAGAATCACTGCTGTTCACAGTTTCATAATCGGACACCACAATGTTATGTTTCTCCTTATCTCCGTCTAGAAGTGATGTTGTCATAAACTTGGCACGCTGCGAGCAGAGAACTCTGCATAGAATATGGAAAATGTTTGTTAAAGCGGAGTTCCACCCAAAAATTGAACTTCCGCTTTTCGGAATCCTCCCCCCCTCCGGTGTCACATTTGGCACCTTTCGGGGGGGAGAGGAGAGCTGATACCTGTATAATCCAGGTATTTGCTCCCACTTCCAGGCATAGATAGCCGCAGTATCCGCGGATATCTATCCCATATACGGTGCCTCCTCTGGGAGACACACAGGTACCAGAAGACAGCAGGGACCAGTGGGATCGCGCAGCATGACTCACGCATGCGCAGTAGGGAACCAGGCTGTGAATCTGCAAGGCTTCACTTCCTGATCCCCTTACCAAAGATGGTGGGTCCTCCACCCGAGAGAGAAATCGGCTTCGGGTGCTGACATGGTGGGTGACCTGGACAGGTAAGTGTCCATATTTTAAAAGTCAGCAGCTTTAAAGTGGTTGTAAACTCTGTTACACCTCTTGTACCTACAGGTAACCCTATAATAATGTAAGTACTGGAAATATCTCCTAAACTTACACAGTTTAGGAGATATTCACTATATACGACGCATGCAGAAACGGCCCGCTCGTGCTGTTTCTTCAGTACCTGTGCCGTGACCGACGGCACCCAGGCGCATGCCGCCAGTCACAGCATGCGCGAGAGTGGCATTATCGCGGCTCCGGCCAATCACAGCACTGGAGACCACAAACCCAGAAGTAACTCTGGTGAAAGATGTCGGCCGCGGAAGCGGACGGCACTGCAGGGCATCGATCGAAGGTGAGTATTTCATAATTAGCTGGTAAGCGATGCATACTAGCTCATTATGCCTTTGTCTTGCAGGGTTTTTTTTTTTTTTTTCCGGAGGTTTACAAACTCTTTAAGACTGCGAAGGGGGAAGAATCATCTGATTCTTTAGCGATCAATCGTGCAGCTCCACTGCAGAGGCTTCTATCTTCACCTGCTCTTCTTTCCAGGTTTGCGTGCTGCGGCCACTTGACTGGCCGAGTCACGATGACATCACTAGCTGCAGAGACACCAAATATTAGACATGTGCAATTTGTTTCGTTCCGAATTCGTTTTTTTAACGAATTTCGATAAATTCGTTAATTCGGAAATATCCGAATTAACGAAAACCCATTTAATGAATTTTTCCGAATATTCGTAAATTTGAATATTAGAAAATTTGTTCATTTGTACGTTCGTACACTCGTGAATCTGAAATAATACCGTAGTTAACTAATATTAACTTAAATATTAAATTATAGGTATTGTAATTTCCTTTCAAATTTGGCTGTTAGTGAACGTAACAAATACAAATTTATCTGAAGTTATGAATTATCCGAAATAACGAATGCCGTATCCAAACGAATGGAACGTAATGAATTAACAATAATAATAATAATAAACAACAATAATAATAAAAAACGTATTATTATTATTATTATTAATTTGTTCTGTTCCATTTGTTTAGATGCAGCATTCGTTATTTCGGATAATTCCTAACTTCGGATAAATTCGTCTTCGTTACGTTCACCAAGACCCCTTTCACACTGGAGCGTTTTTCAGGCGCTTTAGCGTTAAAAAAAAAGCACCTGTAAAGCGCCTGAAAGAAGCCTCATCCGCAATCCCAATGTGAAAGCCCGAGCCCTTTCACACTGCCAGCGCCCGAAAAACGCTGGTAAAGCGCCGCTTAAGACCCTTTTCACACTGGGGCGTTTTTCAGGCATTTTTCGGGCGCTGGCAGTGTGAAAGGGCTCGGGCCATCGCCGCACCCAGCCCGGTAGCAAAAACACGAAAGTGCTGCAAAGAAGCTGCTCGCAGGACTTTTTTTGACGCCCTGCCAGCGCAGCGCCCCAGTGTGAAAGCCCTCGGCGCTTTCACATTGGGATTGCAGATGAGGCTTCTTTCCGGCGCTTTTTTTTTAACGCTAAAGCGCCTGAAAAACGCCCCAGTGTGAGAGGGGTCTAACAGCCAAATTTGAAAGGAAATTACAATACCTATAAATTTAATAGTTACTATTTCAAATTTTCGGGTTTTCGGATTTTCAATTTTCGAATTTACAAATGTCTGAATTTTCTAATTTACAAAATGAACGAATTTACGAATTTTCTAATTTACGAACGTATGAATTTCCTGAATTGCGATTATAACGAATGACCTGAAAAGCGAAAAAAAAAAATTAAACGAATGAAACGAAAAATAAAGCGAACAAATTTTTTGGCAGTGCACATCTACCGAATATCTCCTAAGCGGTGCACGTTTAGGAGATATTCATTTTACCTACAGGTAAGCTAGTATATATATATATATATATATTTTTTTTTTTAAACTAATTAATTTATTAAGTTTGGAGGTTTTAAATCATTTCTAAAATACAATAAAAAAAAAAAAAAAAAGCTTTCCATGGAGGAGAGAAGGGTGGGAAGGTGGTGACTGGTGAAGAACTTCCTTTCCTCGTCAGAGGAGGAGCAGAGCAGCCAGATAAGTGGTATTTCCAGTAGAAAACCAGGAATGACAGGACTCCACGTGGTAGAAAAAACAAAAAAAGCCAAACAAACCAGAACCGTACAGAATGGTGTCCCTACAACTCACACCCCGCCCCCAAATATCACACAGACACGGCCACTGTGTGCGCTATACTCACAACACAACCAACACGTTCTAGCGTTGTCACGTGGTCTCTGTCACTTACAAGGAGAGGGGCGGGACCGGGGGGGGTTGCCTGGTGGGCGTGGCCATCGTGGTGTCATGTCCGGGGAAAAGAGTCCGTACGGCAGTGTTCCGTACAAAGACCTCCTGTAAGGCAGGTATGTGCATAGGGGAGAGGAGGTATGTCCGGGGCAGTGCCTGCTCACAAAATGCGGGGTGGGCGAGGAATGCCCGGGCTGGTGCCTGCTTATATTCTGTCATTTCTCATCAGGTGTTGTTTATATGTGTTTGTAGTCTGTGTGTCTTCCTGCTTAGATTATACAAGTCCCAGCATGTCCATTGTAGTATAGTCTGCTTAGAGCTGTCCATAGACATGAGATGAATGTTACCTGATTGGTCATTAGGGACACATCTATGGACCAATCTCAGGAACAATGATTGGACAGATGTAGAGAGCCCTGGTCTGATCTGTGTCCCTTCCCTGGAGAAAAGTCATCACTGAGCTCTGCTCACACTTCCTCTACATACATGTACAAATCCAGCCTTCTTGTTTATTGGCATGCAGGCTCACATGTCGTCACACACCCCGACATCGGCGTGTTACTCTTTTTGCTGTAGCTGGCCCCTTAATCACTTGCCGGCCAGGATTATTCTGGTACTTTTTGTTTAAATCTGTATTTTTTGCTAGAAAATTACTGCTAACCCCCCAAACATTATACACTTTTTTTTTTTTTAGCAGAGACTGTAGGGAATAAAATGGCGATCGTTGCAATATTTTATATCACACTGTATTTGCGCAGCGGTCTTTCAAATGCAATTTTTTTGGGAAAAAATACACTTAAAGTGGAACTTCCACTCGTTTTGTCTCCTCTCTCCCTTACCCTTACAATTGGCACCTTTTGTTTTGGGGGGGGGGGGGATAGGATTTCTGTCTTTGACAGGTATCCTGTTCCCACTTCCGGGAGTGCGCGCCGCGGTCCATGACGTCACCGCCGGGATCCCTCCTCCTCCCCCTGTCGCCGGGCCAGTAGGAGAGAGGAGCGGAGCCTCGCGCATGCGCAGTAGGGTTCCCGGCGTGACACGGAAAGGCTACACTGCCCGGTTCCCTTACTCGCAATGGCAGCGGCAGCACCCGACAGCTGATGGAAACATCAGCTGCTGTGCCGACATCACTGGACTCCAGGACAGGTAAGTGTCCTATTATTAAAAGCCAGCAGCTGCAGTATGTGTAGCTGCTGGCTTTTCATTTTTTTTTTTTTTTTGGGCAGAACTCTGCTTTAACCTCTTGCTTACTGGGCACTTAAACCCCCCTCCTGCCCAGACCAATTTTTAGCTTTTAGTGCTGTCACACTTTGAATGACAATTGCGCGGTCATACAACACTGTACCCAAATTACATTTTTATCATTTTTTTTTTTCACACAAACGGATCTTTCTTTTGGTGGTATTTAATCACAGCTGGGGTTTTTATTTTTTGCTAAACAAACAAAAAAAGATGGAAAATTAAAAAAAAAAAAAAAAAAAATCATGTTTCATAGTTTGTTATAAAATTTTGCAAACGGGTCATTTTTCTCCTTCATTGATATTCGCTGATGAAGCTGCATTGATGGGCACTGATAAGGCGACACTGATGGGCACTGATAAGGCGGCACTGATGGGCACTGGTGGGTGGCACTGATAGATGGCACTGATGGGTGCCACTGATGGGCACCGGTAGGTGGTATTGATAGGCAGCATTGGTGATGACGCACTGGTGATTTATAGGTGGCACTGATGGGTGACACTGTGATCGACCCCTTACTCTGATCTGTGATCAGCCGAGTCTCATAGACTCGCTGATCAGAGTGCACCCTGCAGGGCGCGCGCAGGCCGCTCAAGCACGGGAGGACGTCCAGGGACGCCCTCCCGGCAAATTAAGTCTGCGCTGTAGCCGTCTTTCAGCTATAACGCGGACGGGAAGTGGTTAAATGAATTAAAAACAAAACACAATACATTCACCAATTTTTTTATATATATATTGTGAAAGATGATGTTATGCTGAGTAACATGGATACCTAACATGTCACGCTTTAAAATTGCGCACATTCATGGAATGGTGACAGAGTACGGTACTTAAAAATCTCCATAGGTGACGCTTTAAAAGCCTTTACAGATTACCTGTTTAGAATTACGGAGGAGGTCTAGTGTTAGAATTATTGCTCACGCTCTAACACTTGTGGCGATACCTCACATGTGTGGTTCAAATACCGTTTACGTATGTGCTTGCCTCTGCACGTGAGCATGGAGGGATGGGGGTGCTTCAAATTTTGTTTGTATTATTATTTATTTTATTTTTTATTTTTACACTGTCCCTTTAAAAAAAAAAAAAAAAAAAATATGTTATCACTTTTACTTTTATTACAAGGAATGTAAACACCCCTTGTAATAGAAAAAGGATGACAGGTCCTCTTTATGGAGAGATCTGGGGTCTAAAAGACCCCAAATCTCTTCTTTACCTTTTTAGGCTGTGTTCACATTGTGCAAATTCAGTGCAAATCACGTGCAATGTCTGTCTGTGCGATGCAAATTCAGCCTCCAATCACATCTTGACATTCCGAATCGCGGGCAGAATCGCTGTGATTCTGCCTAAGATTCGAAATAGTGGCAAATCACAGGACGTCTGTGTGATCCCTGTCACTCCCAATGGCACCCCGATTGCGGTGCGATTTTGCCGCGATTCGTCAGGTAACAATTCGTGGTAAAATCACACAAACAGAATCGCGGGACACCTGTTGCCCCCCAAAAAAAGTGCCAGAACTAACAATTTGGTGCTATTTTGAATCACATCAATTCCGCCTGTGATTCGGAACACCAAGATGTGAACGGAGCCTCCAAAGCAAAAGATCAAAAACAGTTTGTTTTTTTTTGTTTTTTTGTTTTTTTTGATCATTTTTGCTTTTTTTAAAAAAAAATAAAATTTTTTTTTTGTGAACTCTTTGTTTGCCTATGAGAGCAGCCAGCCACACCACCAGATCGTTTCTTGGGGCGAACCGGTGAAAACGGTAAGCGTCGGTGAAAAACGTCCCTTCTCCCCTCTTTGTAAATTGTTCCAACGGTTCGTGTGCTGCTTGGACCATTTTCATTAACAAGCCAGCCGCCTAAAAAAAAAAAAAAAAAAAAAAAAAAAAAAAAAAAAAAAGAAAACGGTACTGGGGTTATAGCTGCTATTTTCAGACAAAATCCCGGTAAACCACTTGCAGACTGCAACATATATGTCAAAATAGTAAAAAAGGTCTTGCAAGCTACCAAATCAAAATTCCCCTATCTTATAATAGTATAATGACAGCTGCTAGCACTAATCATGTCCCATACTAACGCGTGAGAATCACAGATTAATAAATAAATCATGTGCTCCGCTATCCCCTTAATGATCTGCTGAACCTGCAGCAAAAAAACAAAAATGTCAACTAAAGTGATGCGCCTATAAATTCCAAGAATGATAAAAATTATATACCGTATTTATCGGCGTATAACACGCACCCCAAGTTTAGGAGAGAATTTTAAGGAAAAAAAATTTTTAGGAGGGAAGTTTAAGGAAAAAAAAACTTACATTAAAATGCCCATCAATGCAGCCTTTATCTGTCCATCTGCAGCCTTTTCAGTGTCAGTGCAGCTTTGTCAGTGAAGCTTTGCCCCAGTGCAGCCTTGTCAGTGAAGCTTTGCCCCAGTGCAGCCTTGTCATTGAAGCTTTGCCCCAGTGAAGCTTTGCCCCAGTGCAGCCTTGTCAGTGAAGCTTTGCCCCAGTGCAGCCTTGCCTCAGTGCAGCCTTGCCCCAGTGCAGCTTCGTTAGTGCAGGTCTGCCCCAGTCCAGCCATGTCAGTGCAGCTTTGTGCACTCGGTGTAGATTCAAAAAATGGCGCCGAGACTGCAGGGAGCCGAGATACACATACTCGAGTGTTCTCGGCTTTTTCCGGCGCCGCCGTCACGCCCAGTCCCGCCCCTGGACCTGTGTTATGTCCATCATAGGGCGGGACTGGGCGTGACTGTGAGCGGCGCCGAAAAAAGCCGAGAACACTCGGGTATGTGTATCTCGGATCCGACAAGAGCCGAGATACACATACCCGAGTGTTCTCGGCTTTTTTCGGCGCCGCTCACAGTCACGCCCAGTCCCGCCCTATGATGGACATAACACAGGTCCAGGGGCGGGACTGGGCGTGACGGCGGCGCCGGAAAAAGCCGAGAACACTCGAGTATGTGTATCTCGGCTCCCTGCAGTCTCGGCGCCATTTTTGAATCTACCCACGGCTGTGTATGTCGGCGGCGACCGCGGCAATTGCCGCGATCGCTCCGATGACACAGAAATCGGCGGGGATCGGCCTATAACACGCACCCACGATTTTCCCCTGATTTTCAGGGGAAAAAAGTGCGTGTTATAGGCCGATAAATACGGTATATATTATACACACCGTATTTATCTGCTTATAACATGCACTTTTTTACCCTGAAAATAGAGGGTATATCGTGCTTGCGTGTTATGCGCCGATATCTGTATTTTCACTAAAAGAGGGGCGGGGATCGGGCGGTCCTCCTTGGGTGCCACCTAATGGGAGGGTGTCAGGCTGGCCGCCCTCTCCTGGCCATGGAGACAGCGCTGCCGGTAAACCAGCCCCCTGTGACACACCGCTCCCCCTACGAAACGAAGCTTCTGAATCCGCGCGCTGTGGCTGCTCTCCTCCTCCCGCTCCGCCTCCTCCTCCTGTGTAACTTTTGATTGGAGGAGGAGAGCGGTCACCTGACCGTCAATGAAGGAGAGCGGTCACATGACCGGGTCCACAAGAGAGAGTGGCGTTAACGGAGGTATGTAAGTGACACAGGAGGAGCGGTGTAGAAGGGGCTGACAGTGTGAAGTTCTCTCAACTCCAGAGTATGCCTGCAGTGCTCTCCCTGTCCCAGCGCTGGGAGTGAGGGGGGGGGGGTCCCTTTATAATGAAAGGGGGCTGTTTGTGTTGTACAGGGGCTGTGTAAAGATATATATATATATATATATATATATATATATATATATATATATATATATATATATATATATATATACGCGACTGTTGTCATTATACAGCGTGAATATACATTTCATAAAATATAAATATTGATACAAAAGTGATCCATAAAGTGCTCAGGTGCATATAGGTCCGTGATACTCTGACCTTCCAGGGTCAGTTTTCAGCGTCCTTAACCACTTGCCGACCGACCCGTTGCCGAAAGACGGCAACAGCGCCAGTCGGCTTATTCTGGGTGGACGTCCGAGGGAAATCATTCCAGAATGTTGCTGCCGCGCTCCCCCTGGAACAGCCGCTGATCGTGGCCATTTACCACGTGATCGTTCCGTCAAATGACGGAGCGATCACTTATAAACTAACTGGCGTCACGTCATGACGCCGGTTCCTCCCTCCCCTCTCTGTACCGATCGGTACAGTGCGAGGGGAGAGGGGGAGAGATGGCAGCAGCGCTGTGGGCTGGATGTTTAGTGCCCACAGCGCTGCTCAATGTAAATAATTGCAACACTCTGCAACACTCTGCAACACTCTGCAACACTCTGCAATAAATTTTAACAGAAACAAAGAATTTTTGTTTTTCTTTCTTGAACATCACGGGACACAGAGCCTCAGTAATAACTGATGGGTTATATAGGTATCACTAGGTGATTGGACACTGGCACACCCTAACCAGGAAGTTCAACCCCCTATATAATCCCTCCCCTCACAGGGATACCTCAGTTTTTACACCAGTGTCTTAGGTGATGGACGTGTAAAGATGTCCTGTGCTGAGCTCCAAAGGGATTATCCTATATCCTATACAGGGGGTCCCCTAGTTACAAACATCTGACTTACAAACGACTCCTACTTACAAACGGAGGCAGACAACAGGAAGTGAGAGGAAATCTACCCCTAGGAAGGGAAATTCTCTCCTGTAAGAGCTATTATGGGGAAAAGGTACCTCCACTGATGCTTTATCACCAAGGCTCGTTTCCACAACAACCCAAAATTTTCAAAATCCAATTGTCATTGGGACAGAAAGTGAGGTGAAATCTTCTGAACAGGGGCACACACAGCAAAACAAATGTTACCGGGGTGATAACCCTTCCCTATGCTATCCAAAAAGCTTAAAAATAGTTTTTTGGGCTGGAGCTACACTTAAAAAAATTACCTGTTCCGACTTACAAACAGATTCAACTTAAGAACAAACCTACAGTCCCTAACTTGTTTGTAACCCGGGGACCCCCTGTACTAGGGCAAGCCAGGCGAACCGGATCCATTTCAAAGTGTCTTTTCTAGGCCGAATTGGATGGTACCCGGGCCTCGTGTCCGAAGAAACAATGTTTTACCTGTAACGCTTCCTCTTTTTAGAGAGCTGGACCCCGCATATCAGAAAATGGTTTTCTATCCTTATTTCTGGCCGGGTGCTTTACAGGCCCAGAACTGTGGATCCCCCTATCCGTAGGGGGCCCCAGTCTCTGAAGGTTTTTTCAAACGGAGCCCACCGTGAGAGGTTAAGATTGGGTCTGTATAACAGAACCCTGCGGCTGGATAAGGTAAGGGAGATTCCACAGAATTTTTAATTCTAGTAGGTTTTCTCCTTTAAAGCGGGGTTCCACCCAAATTTTGAACATTATCTCTATGCATTCTCTTCCTTGCCTAGATGCTGACATGCTGTGTAAAAAAAAATTTAAATCGCCGTAATTACCTTTTTTTTTTTTTTTTCTAATCTTCTTTGCACTTCCTGGTTTTCCTCCCATGGGAGTAGGCGTGTTTCTAGCCTCTCCCAGACCTCCCACAGTCCCTGGGAGCTAGTCTCAGGCTTCCCAGCATGCATTGTGCAACAGCGTCATCACAACATCTCTGCTCCCAGCATTCACCGCATCCAGGAAATACATGCTTGTGGGCTTCAAATGCCCACAATGAAGATGGAAACCGCCTTCAGTGAATTTTATAAGTTATTCTTTACAACGAAATCGGACACAGGCGGACTTATTACACAGAACATGTGAGTAGATAATCATGAGAAGAAAAGTTTGTGAATGAACTCCAAAAAAAAAAACGATAGATAGGTGGACCCCCGCTTTAAGGTAAATGCATGCTATGCCTATTGTCGCCACCGGGGGCTGCCAAGAGCACATACCTTCTCATGCTGATGTCTGTCTCAGTGTTCTCACGCTGCACAAGCTCCTCCAGCCGGCTCCAGGTAGGATGGGATGGGGGGCTCTCCTCAGGGATATTCCCCCCCAGACTAGGGGGAGGCCACAGGTGGTCTGTGAGGCGGTTGTATACTGCACTATCACCGCCGCCATTGCCACATGCAGGCCCCATCACTACCTGCCTCTCTCCTCCCCCAGCCTTCCCTCCATGCTGTCCTGGAGGGTCGGCTCGCGTGGGAAGCACGCGTTTTTTCGAAAAACTAGGGGGGGGGGGGCATCAGCACAGCGTCCAGCGTGCTCAGACGCCCACATTTGCAGGCTATTAAAGGCACAATTTACAGGTGCACTAAGCCTTTGGAGGGACACAGAGCTGACGGTCGCATGTAAGGTGGGACACAGGCATTCTCCTAGGCAGCATTTACTAAGGTAACACCAGACTGGGCATTTGGTAGCAAGGCTTTTGCCAGACTACATCGCTCAGCAGTCAGTGTTCATTTTGTGATACCTCCACCTTGTTGCTTTGCACTATGGGTAGAAGAGTTTCAAATACCCCAAGAACCAGAGGCTCTAGGGGATCTCATTCAGGTTCTGAGGACCCCCTTCTGCAGCATCCCCCCCCCCCCCCCCGAGGGGCCAGGGACGGCTAGCCAGGGAGAGGCGTCGGGGTCAGGGGCTACACATGCTTTTGGCACTTCAGCCCCTGTATACATTACACAGGAGTTTTTTTCCTCAACCATTAATGGTTTAGAGGAAAGGTAATCACGGCCATTAATATCTTCACTCCGTGGAAGAAAACGCACTAGGCCTTCCTCTGTTTCCCAAGACCCTCAGGCAGAGGAGCTCTGGGATAAAGGAGAAGAATCCCTTTCAGAGGATCAGGATGGGACGGATGATTCCTTTTCGGAGGAATCAGGTGGAGAGGGACCCTCTTCAGCTTCCCAAGAGAAGAAAGTCTTAGTACAGATCCTTACTGGATTGGGCCGCTCCACATTTAAGTTGCCCATATCTGAATCAGTTAAAAGAACCCTCTTCTTCTTTAGGGTCACTGAAACCTCCTCAAACAGCACATGCTTTTCCTGTTCATAATTTACTTGAAAAGCTCCTTTTATTCTGAGTGGGATCACCCAGATAAATGTTTTTTTCTGCCAAAAAAGTTTTCAACACTTTATCCTATGGAAAAAAAGTTTATTAAAATGTGGGGAATACCGGCCATTGATGCTGCCATTTCCTCCGTAAATAATAGTCTGACTTGTCCTGTAAACAATGCTCAGATGCTCAGGGATCCTGTGGATAAAAAGATGGAATCCCTATTGAAGGATGTTTTCTCCTTAACAGGTTCAGTGGCTCAACCTGCAGTAGCAGCGATTGGAGTCTGTCAATACCTAAGAGACCATGTTAAGCAGGTCATCAAAGTTTTACCTGAACAGCAGTCCCAGGAGTTGGCTAACCTTCCAGCGGCCTTATGTTATGTTGTTGACGCCATTAGAGATTCTATCATGCAAACCTCCCGTCTTTCACTGGGGTTGGTGCATATACGTAGAATCCTATGGTTGAAAAATTGGTCAGGCGAAGCACCATGTAAGAAGCTGCTGGCTGGATTTCCATTTCGTGGTGCAAGGTTGTTTGGAGAAGACTTGGATAACTATATCAAGAGAATCTCTTGTGGGAAAAGCACTCTCTTACCTGTTAAGAAGAAGAGTAAGCGTCCCTCTTTCAAACGGACTCTTTCCCCAGCGCCAGGGGCTTCAGCCTCCAGGCAGTCTCGACGGCCTCCTCCGTCTGGGTCAAGAAACAAGAGTCAACCCCAGGGACAAAAGAAGTCCTGGGGGAAGAAGCCTACTAGGCAAGACACTAAGACCTCTTTATGAAGGGGCGCCCCCGCTCGCTCGAGTGGGGGAAAGACTGCTACAGTTCTCAAGGCTCTGGCAGGAGGACTTCCAGGACAGATGGGTAATCTCCACGGTAACCTTAGGGTATAAGCTGGAGTTTCAAGAATTTCCCTCTCCTCGTTTCCTCAGATCAAGTGTCCCCAGAGATCCAGAGAAAAAGCAGTCGCTCCTTCTAGCGTTAGAGCGACTTTTGTCGCAGGAGGGCATTCTGGTGGTTCCCACGAAGGATCAAGGATTGGGCTTCTATTCCAACCTTTTTGCGGTCCAAAAACTAAATGGGGATGTCAGACCCATTCTGGATTTAAGGGATCTGAACCGATTCCTAAGGATTTAGTCCTTCCGCACGGAATTAATTTGGACAGTAGTCTCCATCCTGCAGGGAGGAGAATTTCTGGCATTGATAGACATCAGAGATGCATATATGCATGTGCCCATTTTTCCTGCTCATCAGAAGTTTCTGCGCTTCGAGATAGGAGGGCGCCATTTCCAGTTTGTGGCTCTGCCTTTTGGGATAGCCACTGCACCTCGAGTGTTCACAAAGATCTTGGCTCCTCCTCTGGCCAGATTAAGGGCTCAGGGTATAGCTGTCATAGCATACCTAGACGACCTGCTCTTGATAGACCGGTCGGTAGCCTCCTTGAACGGGAACTTGAGGACCACAGTCAAGTATCTGGAACACCTAGGTTGAATCCTCAACCTAGAGAAATCTTTCCTAAAACCAGTAAGAAGACTGGAGTATTTGGGTCTGATCAAAGATACAAGCCAGGAGAAAATATTTCTACCTCAGGCAAAGATCACTGCTTTAAGGGAGCTGATTCTGGCAGTCAGGACCAAAAAGGGTCCTTCTGTCCGCCTTTGTATGAGGCTGCTAGGAAAGATGGTGTCTTCATTCGAAGCAGTTCCCTATGCTCAGTTTCATTCAAGACTGCTGCAACACAGTATTCTGTCAGCCTGGAACAGGAAGGTTCAGGCATTAGACTTTCCGATGCACCTGTCTCATGCGGTGCGTCAGAGCCTCAATTGGTGGCTAATACCCAAAAACCTGCAGAAGGGGAAATCCTTTCTACCGGTTACCTGGACGGTCGTAACAACAGATGCCAGTCTGTCGGGTTGGGGAGCAGTTCTGGAACAGTCTGCAGTCCAAGGGGTATGTTCCAAAACCGAGAGGACCTTACCCATCAACATTCTGGAGATCCGTGCGGTATATCTAGCCCTAAAGGCCTGGACTATCAGGCTACAGGGTTGCCCGGTCAGGATCCAGTCCGACAATGCCACAGCAGTGGTATATGTCAATCATCAGGGAGGCACCAGGAGCCGAGCTGCTCAAAAAGCGGTGAACCAGATCTTAGTCTGGGCAGAGAAGCATGTGCCATGCATATCAGCAGTTTTCATTCCAGGGATAGAGAACTGGCAGGCGGACTATTTAAGTCGCCAGCAGTTACTTCCAGGGGAATGGTCTCTGCATCCTGACGTCTTTTGGTCCATATGCCAAAGATGGGGGTTCCAGATGTAGATCTCTTTGCATCCCGATTCAACAAAAAGATAGACAGATTTGTGGCAAGGACAAAAGATCCTCTTGCATGCGGGACGGATGCGTTGGTGATTCCGTGGCATCGGTTCTCACTGATTTATGCATTCCCGCCTATTCTGCTATTGCCATGACTCCTTCGCAGGATCAGGCAGGAAAGGAAGTCAGTACTTCTGGTGGCCCCCGCTTGGCCCAGAAGGACTTGGTATGCGGAAATAGTAAGGATGACGGTGGGTTCCCCGTGGACCCTACCGGTACGCCCAGACCTGTTATCTCAAGGCCCAGTGTTCCATCCTGCCTTACAAACGCTAAATTTGACGGTTTGGCTATTGAAACCCACGTTCTGAAGAGTCGTGGGCTTTCAGGTCCTGTGATATCTACCTTGATCAATGCAAGGAAGTCAGCTTCCAGAATGATTTATCATAGAGTCTGGAAAGCTTATATATCCTGGTGTGAATCCAGAGGTTGGCATCCCAGAAAATATGTGATAGGTAGAATTCTTGATTTTCTACAACTGGGATTAGAGATGAAGCTGGCCTTGAGTACCATCAAGGGCCAGGTCTCGGCCTTATCAGTATTATTTCAATGGCCACTTGCTTCGCATTCTTTGGTCCGAAACTTTATGCAGGGGGTGATGCGTCTTAATCCTCCGTTTAAGGCACCCCTAAACCCCTGGGACTTGAACTTGGATCTGTCTGTGTTACAGAAACAGCCTTTTGAACCAATACGTCAGATTCCTTTTGGTCTTGTTGAAAAGGAAGTTAATTTTTCTGGTAGCCATTTCTTCTGCTAGAAGAGTATCAGAATTAGCAGCTCTTTCCTGTAAAGAGCCTTATTTGATTGTACACAAGGATAGAGTGGAACTGCGCCCTCATCCTAGTTTTTTACAGAAGGTCGTTTCAGATATTCATCTAAACCAAGACATTGTTCTACTTTCCTTTTTTCCAGATCCCTGTTCTACGGAAGAAAGATCACTACATTCTTTGGATGTAGTAAGAGCAGTCAAGGCCTCTCTGGAAGCAACTGCTCAAATTCGCAAAACGGATGTTTTGTTCGTGCTGCCAGAGGGTCCCAGTAGAGGACAGGCAGCGTCAAAAGCTACCATTTCTAGATGGATTTGACAATTGATTATTCAAGCTTACGGCTTGAAAAGAGAAGATTCCTCCGTTTCAGATCAGGGCACATTCCACAAGGGCTATTGGTGCTTCTTGGGCAGTGCATCACCGGGCCTCTATGGCTCAAATCTTCAAGGCCGCAACCTGGTCTTTAGTCCATACATTCACCAGATTCTATCAGGTGGATGTGAGAAGGCATGAGGATATCGCCTTTGGGCGTAGTGTGCTGCAGGCAGCGGTACAGGGTCCTCAGGTCTGATTGCACCCTACTTGGCTGTGGTCCCCCCCCCCCCCCCCCCCAGGTAGCATTGCTCTGGGACATCCCATCAGTAATTACTGAGGCTCTGTGTCCCGTGATGTTCGAGCAAGAAAATAGGATTTTTTATAACTGCTTACCTGTAAAATCCTTTTCTTTCGATGGACATCACGGGACACAGAGGTCCCGCCCCTCTTCTAATACACTTATATTGCTTTGCTACAAAACTGGGGTATACCTGTGAGGTGAGGGATTATATAGGGGGTTGAACTTCCTGGCTAGGGTGTGCCAGTGTCCAATCACCTAGTGATACCTATATAACCCATCAGTTATTACTGAGGCTCTCTGTCCCGTGATGTCCATCGAAAGAAAAGGATTTTACAGTTAAGCTGTTATAAAAAATCCTATTTTTTTTTTTTTAATCGAATTTTCAGTCTTTTTTTGATTTATAGCGCAAAAAATAAAAAAACCTAGCGGTGATTAAATACCACCAAAAGAAAGCTCTATTTGTGTGAAAAAAAAGGACAAAAATTTCATATGGGTACAGTGTTGCATGACTGAGTAATTGTCATTCAAAGTGTGAGAGCACCGAAAGCTGAAAATTGGTTTGGTTAGGAAGGGGGTTTAAGTGCCCAGTTGTCAAGTGATTAAAGCGGGTTCACATTTAAAAAAAAAAAAAAAAAAAAATTAAAAGTCAGCTGCTAACTTTTAATAATCGGACACTTACCTGTCCCAGGGTCCAGTGATGTGGGGGATCGAAGCCCCGCTCGTCCCCCCCTCTGCTCGGCGGTGCCGGCATTTTAACTGTGGGCACCCGGCTGTGGCATCACAGCCGGGCACCCACTGCGCATGCGTGAGCCGTCACTGGCCGCGCAATTATCTGGGACCGGTTACGTGTACCAGATGATTGACAAGAGCATGAGTATGAGTGACAGGTTCATAAAAAGCAACATCGCATAGTGGTCCTCTAAACATAGCCATAATCATATAACATCACAAAGTATAAATTGTACAGATATGCACAATCCTCGCTTCCTCAGGGGCTGATGTGCATATCTGATGTCTGTAAACATAAATGAAGTATATATTAAAGTAACGGTTATGATGGGACAGAAGCATGGAGCTTAAACCGATCATCCCATACTCACTTGTCAGATGGTTGGCTTCAGAGTCTGATCCCAAGAAGGGGCCAGTGGAGGACATCTCCCCCGGGAGCTGAAGGGACAGAGACCAAGGTAGGGAGGGCCAGGGCAGGATGCGGGGCAGGCAGGGCCGGTGCTACCACTAGGCGGGCAAGGCAGCCGCCTAGGGCGCACTGCTGCCTAGGGCGCAGCCATGGCCTGTCACCTCCTCATCCCTGCTGGATGTAACCTATGGAGCCGCTGTCCCTGTGTGGCGGGTCTGCAGGAGTGTGTACTGGAGGTCCGGAGGAGGTGAGGGAATGTCTGTTGCTGGGGATCATGCAGGGGCGCGGGGAGGGATGTATCACATGCAGTACACTGACTGATCCCTCCCCCGACTCCCCCAGCTGCAGAGCTGTTCGGCGGCTCAGGGCGCTGATTGATGCTGAGGAGCTGGCCCGCCTCCTTCATTGTCACTGGTCGGGACTCGTGAGGGGGTGTGGCCAGCCAAGGGGTCATCCTGCCTGTCACTGAGGGACAGGGGGCGGAGCGGCCAGCCTCAGGGATGATCACATGGTCCTTCTGGGCAGAGCAACATGGAGGTAAAAAAAGGCTCTAAAAATGCTGTTTTGTTTTTTATGCAGCCACTGGGTTGAAAAGTGCTCTGCCCGATATCTCAGTCAGGACACTGCTACAGGAAAGACCAGATGTCATCTTGATCTTTGTCAACTTTATTATTTCTATCTTTAGACTTTTGCACAGAAGTAAAAAAGTTCTGTTATCTGACAAAGATCAAGATAATATCTGTTTTTTTCCTGTAGCACTGTCCTGACTGTGAGATATTGGGCAGAGCAGTTTTCAACCCAGTTGCACCCAGTCCTCTGCCCTGCTGTCACCCATCCTCTGCCTGCTGTCACCCAGTCCTCTGCTGTCACCCAGTCCTCTGCTGTCACCCAGTCCTCTGCCCTGCTGTCACCCATCCTCTGCCCTGCTGTCACCCAGTCCTCTGCCCTGCTGTCACCCAGTCCTCTGCCCTGCTGTCACCCAGTCCTCTGCCCTGCTGTCACCCAGTCCTCTGCCCTGCTGTCACCCAGTCCTCTGCCCTGCTGTCACCCAGTCCTCTGCCCTGCTGTCAACCATCCTCTGCCCTGCTGTCACCCATCCTCTGCCTGCTGTCACCCAGTCCTCTGCTGTCAACCATCCTCTGCCTGCTGTCACCCAGTCCTCTGCTGTCACCCATCCTCTGCCTGCTGTCACCCAGTCCTCTGCTGTCAACCATCCTCTGCCCTGCTGTCACCCAGCCCTCTGCTGTCACCCAGTCCTCTGCCATGCTGTCACCCAGTCCTCTGCCATGCTGTCACCCAGTCCTCTGCCATGCTGTCACCCAGTCCTCTGCCCTGCTGTCACCCAGTCCTCTGCTGTCACCCATCCTCTGCCTGCTGTCACCCAGTCCTCTGCCCTGCTGTCACCCAGTCCTCTGCCCTGCTGTCACCCAGTCCTCTGCCCTGCTGTCACCCAGTCCTCTGCCCTGCTGTCACCCAGTCCTCTGCCCTGCTGTCACCCAGTCCTCTGCTGTCAACCATCCTCTGCCCTGCTGTCACCCATCCTCTGCCTGCTGTCACCCAGTCCTATGCCCTGCTGTCACCCAGTCCTCTGCTGTCAACCATCCTCTGCCTGCTGTCACCCAGTCCTTTGCTGTCACCCATCCTCTGCCTGCTGTCACCCAGTCCTCTGCTGTCACCCATCCTCTGCCTGCTGTCACCCAGTCCTATGCCCTGCTGTCAACCATCCTCTGCCCTGCTGTCACCCAGTCCTATGCCCTGCTGTCACCCAGTCCTATGCCCTGCTGTCACCCAGTCCTCTGCCTGCTGTCACCCAGTCCTCTGCCCTGCTGTCACCCAGCCCTCTACTGTCACCCAGTCCTCTGCCTGCTGTCACCCAGTCCTCTGCCTGCTGTCACCCAGTCCTCTGCCTGCTGTCACCCAGTCCTCTGCCTGCTGTCACCCAGTCCTCTGCCCTGCTGTCACCCAACTCTCTGCTGTCACCCAGTCCTCTACCTGCTGTCACCCAGTCCTCTGCCTTCTGTCACCCAGCCCTCTGGTGTCACCCATCCTCTGCCTGCTGTCACCCAATCCTCTGCCTGCTGTCATCCAGTCCTCTGCCCTGCTGTCACCCAGCCCTCTGCTGTCACCCAGCCCTCTGCTGTCACCCAGCCCTCTGCCTGCTGTCACCCAGCCCTCTGCCTGCTGTCACCCAGTCCTCTGCCCTGCTGTCACCCAACTCTCTGCTGTCACCCAGTCCTCTGCCTTCTGTCACCCAGCCTTCTGCTGTCACCCAGTCCTCTACCTGCTGTCACCCATCCCTCTGCCTGCTGTCACCCATCCCTCTGCCTGCTGTCACCCAGTCCTCTGCCCTGCTGTCACCCAACTCTCTGCTGTCACCCAGTCCTCTGCCTTCTGTCACCCAGCCTTCTGCTGTCACCCAGTCCTCTACCTGCTGTCACCCAGTCCTCTGCCTTCTGTCACCCAGCCCTCTGGTGTCACCCAGCCCTCTGCTGTCACCCAGTCCTCTGCCTGCTGTCACCCAGCCCTATGCCTTGCTGTCACCCAGCTCTCTGCTGTCACCCAGTCCTCTGCCCTGCTGTCGCCCAGTCCTCTGCCTGCTGTCACTAAGCCCTCTGCTGTCACCCAGTCCCCTGTTGTCGCCCAGTCCTCTGCCCTGCGTTCACCCAGTCCTCTGCCTGCTGTCACCAAGTCCTCTGCCCTGCTGTCACCCAGTCCTCTGCTGTCACCCAGTCCTCTGCTGTCACCCAGCCCCCTGCTGTCACCCAGTCCCGTTGTCGCCCAGTCCTCTGCCCTGTGTTCACCCAGTCCTGTGCCTGCTGTCACCAAGTCCTCTGCCCTGCTGTCACCCAGTCCTCTGCTGTCACCCAGTCCCCTGTTGTCGCCCAGTCCTCTGCCCTGCTGTCACCCAGCCCTGTGCTGTCACCCATTTCTCTAAAAAAAGAATTTGAAATGTTGGCAACTATGCTCGCTGTGTACGGCAGTTCAATGAGGGGGCAACAAACATTACAGGGGGTATAGACAGGGCCGGTGCTAGACTGTTTTGCGCCCTTTCTATACCATATAGAGATATAGAAATTATATTTTAGCGGTACAGAAGTTTTTAGCTGGTCTCGCCTAGGGTGCAAAATAGTCTAGCACCGGCCCTGGGGGCAGGCACTGCAAAGATGTAAAAGGGAAATGTGAACCCAAACTTCTCCTATGGTTCTAGCAGAGCACCATCACTAAATAGAGTGTACAAGTATAAGTATATGTGTACATCTAAATTGGCTAAGGTAACAGAGTCCTAAAAATATAAGACTGTGTACTAAAATACAAGGTATACGAAGGTGTCCTACAGACGAGGTCTGAGGTATCTAGAGTAACAATGACCTAGGAGTATGGTGGGTACAAGATGTTCAAAAGTGTCCTGCAGAGCATGGGGGGAGATGGAAAATTAAAGTAAAAAAGAGAGTAAGAAAGAAATGCAGCAGTAAAGAAAAAGATGAAAAGAAAAGTAAAAAGTGAGAGTGAAAAGAGAAAAACAAGTGAGCTGGAATGTGACGTATGGAACAAGGGAAAAAAGAAAAAAAAAAGGGAAAAAAAAATGAGGGTATGAATGGTGTGCCACAGGGTGTACATGTGGGAATAAGTAAACGTACTGGTGAAATAATATATGGGAAAACGAATAAAGGAATGTGTGTAGAAAATGTGAGTGGTATGCTGTCAGGTATACCTGTGAAAGTAAATATGCTCGTGGAATGATGTAAAAGGATATGACAGAGTGTAAAACTGCCTCCCAGTGGGGTTAAAACACTCACCTGTATGTTGCAAAGACAAAATGAGAAAAAATGAAAAGTTTGCCATGCCAAAACCTCCGCCTAAATACCCGGACATCCCCCGCAGCCTCTGCCCCTAACGTCCTGCATCTGGCGGTCAAGGGGAGGACCCGCGACACGTCCGCCAATGATGGCGGCATGCAATCGCGATCCCCGCCCACACTGCACCCAAAGAATAGAGACACCGCTAAAGCGGAAGTCTCCTGATGGGTGCACAGGCATGACGCCGATGCACTGGTGGCTCCGCCCATCCTGTACCCACCATACTCCTAGGTCATTGTTACTCTAGATACCTCAGACCTCGTCTGTAGGACACCTTCGTATACCTTGTACTTACAGTACCTAGTACACAGTCTTATATTTTTAGGACTCTGTTACCTTAGCCATTTCAGATGTACACATATACTTGTATACTCTATTTAGTGATCGTGCTCTGCAAGAACCATAGGCGAAGTTTGGGTTCACATTTCCCTTTTTACAACTTTGCCGTACCTGCCCCGCTTCTGGCCCCGGCCGTCCCTACCTTGGTCTCTGTCCCTTCAGCTCCCGGGGGAGATGTCCTCCACTGGCCCCTTCTTGGGATCAGCCTCTGAAGCCAACCATCTGACAAGTGAGTATGGGATGATCAGTTTAGGCTCCATGCTTCTGTCCCATCATAACCGTTACTTTAATATATACTTCATTTATGTTTACAGACATCAGATATGCACATCAGCCCCTGAGGAAGCGAGGAAAGCTCGCAAAAACGCGTCGGGTTAGAGATGTATTATGCATATCTGTACCATTTATACTTTGTGATGTTATATGATTATGGCTATGTTTAGAGGACCACTATGCAATGTTGCTTTTTATGAACCTGTCACTCATACTCATGTTCTGTATTGGATGACATTGTTACTAATTTAATAAATTGTTACTTTTTTTCTCATGCATTTGTTCACCTTTTGATTACCATGAACACTTCAATTAAAGTCCCACGGGCGATTGTTGTTTCTCTGCTATACATAGGGATGGAGGTGTTTCGTGTAGTAAAGGGGGCAGTCTTCAGACTTTCTTTTTCTTATTCGCAATTAAGTTTGGTCAATACACGCTTTTGAATCGTCAAAACGGATTCCGCGACAGGTTGCAAGGTCCAAATACTGCTCAAAGATGTGGCCTCCTCATATATAAATATCAAAAAGAGACTTCCATAGTGTAATGACGCTTTAAAAGATTTTATTTAATGCAAACAAAGCCCTATTATAGGGTACTCACATGAGTCTGGTGCGTTAGTGCACCGCTCTATAGCATGCCTTAATCGCTTCCCGACCGCCTCACGCACATATACTGCGGCAGAATGGCATGTACAGACAGAATCAGGTACCTGTATGCCCTTTAAGAGGCGGCTTGCGGGCACGCGTGCGCCGCCACCAGCCCCGTGACTGTGGGTCCCGCGGACTCTATGTCCGCGGGGATACCCGTGATCGTCTCACGGAGAGGAAGAACGGGGAGAAGCTAATGTAAACGAGCATCTCTCCGCTCTGCCTAATGACACTGACACTGATCACAGCTCCCTGTAATCGGGAGCGATGATCTGTGTCGTATCACATGTAGCCCCTCCCCCCACAGTTAGAACTACTCCCTAGGACACACTTAACCCCTACAGTGCCACCTAGTGGTTAACCCCTTCACCGCCAGTCACATTTACACAGCAATCAATACATTTTTAATCGCACTGATCGCTGTATAAATGTGAATGGTCCCAAAATTGTCTGACGTTTCTGCCATAATGTCGCAGTCACGATAAAAATCGCTGATCTCCGCCATTACTAGTAAAAAAAAAAAAAAATTATGAATAAAAATGCCGTAAAACTATCCCCTATTTTGTAGACGCTATAACTTTTGCGCAAACCAATCAATATACGCTTATTGCGATTTTTCTTTTTTTACCAAAAATATGTAGAAGAATACATATCGGCCTATGTTTTTATATATTTTTTGGGGGATATTTATTATAGCAAAAAGTAAAAAATAATGCTTTTTTTTTTTTTTTTTTTCCAAATTGTTGCTATTGTTTTGTTTATAGCACAAAAAATAAAAAACACAGAGGTGATCAAATACCACCAAAAGAAAGCTCAATTTGTGGGGGAAAAAAAGACGTCAATTTTGTTTGGGAACCACGTCGCACGACCGCGCAATTGTCACTTAAATTGACGCAGTGCCGAATCGCAAAAAGTGCTCTGGTCTTTGGCCAGCCAAATGGTACGGGGCTTAAGTGGTTAATAGCGCCAAGCCATGGATGAGATTGTGTGCTCCTACTCCATATGACAGACCAGCTGCCTCCTGCGCTGGATGCTGTGATGGTGGAGGTGACCAGTGACAACTAGGCCTCACTGAGCAACATCCTGGGAGTATTCCAGTCAGGCTTCATAAGGAATGTAAATGGCCTACACCTATAGCAAGGGTATTATTCATCTTTAGTCAGAGCTGCACAGTGTGTTTTTATCTACAGAGACCCCTTACTTCCATAGCAAGGTTTTGGTAACGGGGAACGTAACCGTTAAAGCATGGTGAGACATTTTGGTCCTGAACACATAAATGTAATGTAACACACAATTCATTGAAAATCAGGGAGTGTGGACTTTCAGGGGGTGGTTTGCTTGGGGTCAGGTTGAGGTTGGAAGGCCTCCTCTGTAGGAGATCAGGAGTTTAATGTTGTTTTTTTCTTGATACGATCACAGGGATGTATGACGTCTAAGAATGAATCCGAGGTTGGAGGAGCTGGTGGAGTCCCTGACTACATCAGGAGAACCAGAACTCAAACCAGAACCACTGAAAGAGCTGAAGAAAATCTGCAAGTACGTCATTTATAGCATAGGAAATCGCCTGTTGCTGGGGAAACGCATGAGACACACCATAAGGGTACTGCGGTGACAGGCGTTTTACAGTGCAGTGTATTCACACTGCAGTGCGGCCTAGGACTGCGCTTTAGCGCAGATATGCTGTATGTGCTGCATTTCATGGCAATGTACAACAGTGTAACACAATGCACTGCGGTACATCGCCGTGAACGTTTTGTACACTTTAAATAAAGTTTGTACAAAAAAAAGGGGAGCCGTGTGACGCACTGAATCGTGCACCACACTGCCCCCTACTGCAGTTGGCAATGGAGTGCTGCCATAGCTGTGAATTGCTTGTCAGGTCTCCATTGTAGTGTGACCTCGCCCTAAGGCTGCATTACACCTGAGCGTTTTCAACTCGTAAAACGCCCAAAATGCCCAGCAAGCAAAATCCCATTTATTTCAATGACACCTGTTCACATCTGAGCATTTTGTCACCTGAAGCAAAACGCCTGAAAAACGCCCTAAACTAAACTTTGGGAAAGATTACAGGCGTTTTTCTGCCTTTTACATTGGTGACCTGAACAAAATTGCAGAAAAAAAACGCAGTAAAAAAATTGTGGCAAAATTGTGGTTAAAAATGTGCCACTTTGAAACGCACAGGTGTGAATGCAGCCTTAGTGAAAGGGTAAGTGTCATTTGTTTTTGGTCACTTTTATTTAAGACTATAAAGGTTGTTTTTTTTTTTTTTTTTTTTTTTTTTTCTTATGACACTTTAACCCTTTCACTGCCATGTCTGTACGTCGTACACCTCGCATCCCCATCATGTATCCCAGGCTCTGTGGGCCAGGAACTGGCATGGCGGGTGTTGCAAGGTAGGGAGGATTTTGGTGCGTTTTTGCCGCGTTTTTTTTCCACGATTTTGTTCAGGTCACCAATGTAAACTGCAGAAAAACGCCTGTAATCTGCCCCAAAGAAGCTCATGTTATTTTTTAAGCTTAGGGCGTGGAACATGGATCCGCCCCCCCCCCCCCCCCTTCCTGTTGCTGACCCGGAAGCAACATGTAAAACGTCAGATCTGGGTCCCCCTGTCGATTTCCCCGGCCCCAGTGGCCGGGAAAGAATGTAATGCAGTGCGATCAAATCATTGGAGGTGAGACATCCAGAGTCATTTAGATTCTGGAAGTCTCCTTATAGAGAATCTGTCAATAAAAAAATCCATCACATAGGACTTTCTTCAAAACAAGCCCCATAGTAAAGTGGGAAGAAGACCTCTGTATGTCCTTCCCTGAGAGCCAAATGGACATCAGCCATTCGCTGTACTCTTTCTATGTCGCATTGTGTTGCCCACTGGGAACAATTCCAAAAATTGCTCACCCGTTGGTATCTCACTCCCATATCAATTATCAAAATTCTCTAAATCCCAATCCCCTCTCTGCTGGAGGGAGTGTGGCCAGGTGGGCGATCTCATGCACATTTTTTTGGTCATGCAAGAATCTCACTAGCTTTTGGAGGAAAATGTTCTCTATTCTTTCAGAGACCACAGGTGTGTTGACTAAACCTAACCCCGCCCTTGCTATACTACACCTCGGTATAGATAGCTTCCACTATAGCTTAAAGGGGTTGTAAAGGTTCATGTTTTTTCACCTTAATGCATCCTATGCTTTAAGGTGAAAAAACATCTGATGATTACCGGCCCCCCGGTTTACTTACCTGAGCCCTCGCAAGTCCCACGCTCGATCGTTGCCCGGGCTTCTCGGCTCTTCGTTGGATAGATTGATAGCAGCGCAGCCATTGGCTCGCGCTGCTGTCAATCAAATCAATTGACGTGGGGGGCGGGGCCGAGTCCTGCTCTCGGCGGCTATGGACGCCGAACGCATGACTCGGGAGTGCGCCAGCAAGGTAACCCCCCTAGAGAGCGCTTCTCCCAGGGGGTTATCTGAGACGGGGAGTAGCTGCGAGAGCCACCGGGGGACCCATTCGGGGCCACTCTGTGCCAAACAAGCTGCACAGTGGAGGTAAGTATGATATGTTTGTTATTTTTAAAAAATAAAAATTGAACCTTTAGTGTCACTTTTAAAGCTGAGTTCTGCTGGGGAAAAAAAAAATGTAAACGTCAGCAGCTACAAATACTGCAGCTGCTGACTTTTAAAATAAGGACACTTACCTGTCCAGGGCGCCCACGATGTCCTCGCCCGAAGCCGACCCGTCCCTCGGCTGCGGGCGCTGGCATTTTCAGTAAGGGAATCAGGAAGTGAAGCCTTGCGGCTTCAGAGCATGGTTCCCTGCTGCGTATGCGTGAGTGGCGCTGCGCGTTCTGAATAGTCCCTGCTGTCTTCTGGGACCTGTGTGTCTTCCAGAAGACAGCGGGGGTATGGAGGAGGTGCCGGCAATGGCATAGTTCGCTGCGGATTCTGCGGCGCACTTTTGCCAGAAGTGGGAGCAAATACCTGTATTAGTATCTGCTCCCCCCCCCCGAAAGGTGCGAAATGTGACACCGGAGGGGGGGGGGAGGAACCGGATCAGTGGAAGTTCCATTTCTGGGTGGAACTCCGCTTTAAGAATTGTGGTTCTACACATCCTAGTGGCAGCAAAAACAGTAATAGCCAGGCATTGGACACAAAAACCTAGCACCCAACCCCTCTGAAGTAGTAAATCCTGATTAATATGCAATTTTGACTGGAAAAAATGTACTACCACTTCACATCCACTCGTGTTCATTTGCTAAGCTCTGGATGGATAGTAAATACTAACCATGGATGGATAGTAAATACCATGTTGATGTTTCTTGATGACTTCTCCTGTAACCTTTTTGTACTACCTGTTGTTTCTAATTCCACTGTTCGAGAATGCTATATTGTTCTATTGCTTGTATTTGGAGGTGTTTCAGCCCCGTTTTCCTCTTTAAAAATATGTTACCACATTAATAATGTTATATGTAAAACCCTAATGCCCTGTACACACAGTCGGACATTGATCAGACATTCCGACAACAAAATAATATAACCGATAATGTGAGACTGCGCTTAGGATACACAATAGGTTTGCTGCCTCCCCTAATAGACCTCCCCTAAGGGGTCTCCAAATCAGAAAGAAATAATAAAATAAGGGGTAATTGGCGCTACCTAAAGATAATGCAATTAAGACTTATTTGAGGGTATATGTGTGTGGCCTTACAGTGGCATACAAACTTATAATGTACAGACGTAGAAGTGTGTAAGCTCAAAAACAATCGAGGCTTATAAACTCAGACAATGCATATTTAGCCCCCTGGGCAATAGCATGCTGCATGTTCTCTGGTTAATTCCTATTGCTTATGTGACCTTATTAAGAAGAAGGCGCCTCATGAGATAAAGCTGCATTCATATAAGTATCACCTGTATGTTCAGATTTCAATATAGATTACAAAAGCTTAGAAAACTTAAACTTAAAAAATACAGTGAAAAATATATATGACCGCAGTATTGTGGACACACTATATGGTACTGTGACTCTATTTAAGTGACATGTGCAAAATAAAGTCCATATATAAACATCTGAATAATAGTCCGTATATTGTACATATAATCCTCTTCAAATGATGTGACATAAAAATTGATTGGTGACTTGGGTGCTGTCAATATCTTCTAGTGACTCTGTGCTCCCCTCCAGGGTCCCCACTCACCAGATCCACTCGCCCCCACAGGGGCAATGCGCATATAGATGCAATCAATGTTGTAGTTTGCCCATACTTGTTACGATATCCAGGGTAGATTTCCGCCTTCAGATAAAGTGCGGTATATTCTGTGGTTGGTTCCTCATAAAAGGAAAGATGTGGACTCCCATGGTGTAGTAAATCATTATAAATTTATTAAAAAGTATCAACATGAAAAAATAAAAATAAGAATAAAAATAAAAACACTGATTGTGAAGAATAGTCCCAGACACAGCTTGTAAAACTAACCAAGAGGTCATCCACTATGCTATATACATAGTGTGGACGCCTGCTAATGGAGGTCAAGCCTTAAAATTGCAGCGTGGACTCTAAATCACACAGTGGAGACAGTAGCTCCGCACTGCGTTCCATCTGGGTTCCACTTGCTAGTAAAAACAGGAAATGACATAGCGTGCGTGGCGTCGTCGTACGCGTTTCGTCATAGACGTCAGCGACGTTGCTGAGGACGTCTATGACGAAACGCGTACGACGGCACCACGCACGCTACATAATTTCCTGTTTTTACTAGCAAGTGGAACGCAGTTCGGAGCTGCTGTCTCCACTGTGTGATTTATCGTCCACTCTGCAATTTTAAGGCTTGACCTCCATTAGTAGGCGTCCACACTATGTATATAGCATAGTGGATGACCTCTTGGTTAGTTTTACAAGCTGTGTCTGTAACTATTCTTCACAATCTGTATTTTTATTCTTATTTTTATTTTTTCATGTTGATACTTTTTAATAAATTTATAATGATTTACTACACCATGGGAGTCCACATCTTTCCTTTTATGAGGAACCAACCACAGAATATACCGCACTTTATCTGAAAGTGGAAATCTACCCTGGATATCGTAACAACTATGGGCAAACTACCACAATGATTGCATCTATATGCGCATTGCCCCTGTGGGGGCGAGTGGATCTGGTGAGTGGGGACCCTGGAGGGGAGCACAGAGTCACTAGAAGATATTGAGAGCACCCAAGTCACCAATCAATTTTTATGTCACATCATTTGAAGAGGATTATATGTACATTCCGACAACAAAATCCTAGGATTTTTTCCGACGGATGTTGGCTCAAACTTGTCTTGTATACACACATTCACACAAAGTTGTCGGAAAATCCGATCGTTCTGAACGTGGTGACGTAAAACATGTACGTCGGGACTATAAACGGGGCAGTGGCCAATAGCTTTCATCTCTTTATTTATTCTGAGCATGCGTGGCACTTTGTGCGTCGGATTTGTGTACACACGATCGAAATTTCCGACAACGGATTTTGTTGTCGGAAAATTTTATAGCAAGCTCTCAAACTTTGTGTGTCGGAAATTCCGATGGAAAATGTGTGATGGAGCCCACACATGGTCGGAATTTCTAACAAGGTCCTATCACACATTTTCCATTGGAAAATCTGACCGTGTGTACGGGGCATAAAACTCAATAAAAATATTGACCCAAAAAACTGTTGATTGTTCTGAACACCCAAAAATGGAAAGCTTTCAGAAGAATTTGACTGATAATACACTATTGAGTATATGCATACCTCCCAACTTTCTGAGATGGGAATGAGGGACACCTATTAGCAAAAGTATGTAGGCATAGGACACGCCCCCTTAAATTAAGAATTATACAAAAAAAACTATTAATGCTTTTTTTTACAACTTCTATTCCTTGGCTTTTTAAATGCACAAATGCAACGGGATAGAAAATGGATGAAAGGTTTAGCGTTGTGAAACACTTTTTGACAAATGGTGCATTTTATATACAGGTATATGCACCAGACCAAAAGCTATGAGTATGTAGTGTGTATACATGAAATCCATATATCTTATTTTGTCTCATTTTCCAGGTCTTCTGATGAACATATCCGCCATGTGTATCACCTCCTTATGACGCAGCTGAACCAGGAACATGCAGAGATCCGCCTGTCTGCTTTTCAGATCGTCAGCGAGCTGTTCACCAGGTCTCATCAGTTCCGCACCCTGCTGATCGACAACTTCCAGGAGTTTCTGGAGCTCACTGTAGAGACGGACTATGAGCAGCCACTACCACCGCCCAAGGAAGTGGCTCAGAAAATGAAGACTTTGGCTATTAAGGCTGTGCAGGAATGGCATGAGAAATTTGGGGAGGCGTACAAGAAACTTTCTTTAGGGTTCCATTTCCTGAAACAAAGAAAAATGGTAAAGTTCCAAGCTTGTGCTGTGGAGGAGGCACCCTGCTGAGATCACACATCATAAGACTAGTAGAGCAGGAAGTCTGGATTGTTTTATCACTTTGGTCTCTGTGCTGAATTTCCCTCTACAATATAGGGATGAGCCCAGATTCTTTTGTGATGCGTTGTACTTTTTACTCGCTTTACAAAACACATTGGATGAACTAGAGACTATTTTGGTAGAATTTCTTTTTAGAAAAGCCTGTCTCCTGCCAGCATGCAGCAGTGCTAAAAATATATACTATCACTGTACTAATGACACATGGCTGGGAAGGGGTTAAACTTCTAGGGCGATCAAAAAAAAAACGTGTGCCTAAGCAGTGTTTTTGTGTGTACAGTGTGCTGCTTTTACTAAGGGATGTGCTGGATTTTATTCCCTGCCTTGCAGGGAAACACAATCCAGCACGTCCCCACTGACAGGATGGAGCTCAGCATTGTTTACATACACAGAGCTCCGTCCAGTGTGTCTCCTCTGCTGGCGGGTGCCAGCGGACATCCATAGGCCGGTACCTGCTAATCGGCTTACGCGCCTGCAGGGGTGCAACCGTGACCCCTTCCCAGAAGTGCAGAATCACGTGTGTATATATATATACATGACTCTGCACAGAATGGCCGCCCTGTAGCAGTAAATCTGCTATAGGGCGGTCGTGAACTGGTTATGGTTATTGTCTTGGATTTTTTTTTTTTTTAATCGAAATATTGTATACATTTAGGTTAATTTGAATGGATGACGTTTTTCAGCCTCCTTTTATGTTGCTGTGTATATTAGGTGGATTTCCAGGATGTTCGCTCACGAACATTGGCGCAGAGAAAAAGAGAAGAGGAAAAACAAAAGCGCTTGGAAAATATTTATCGAGAAAAAGCCAAAAAAGCCAAGACTGAAATGGAAGGTAAGGAATTTTAAACCGTGTGTGTGTAATTTATAGTCCAACTCCAGAAGTTCTTCTTTTACAGGAATATTTTTGTTCTAAATGAGCGACCATAAAGTACAATGCAATGATCGGGTAGTGTATAAAATGTAGATCAGGTTATGATGTCCTATCCCAGAAAACTCATCTGTTCACTGATCTCTATCCTGCCTCTATCAAAGAATTGAACTTTCCCAAACTCATTTCCATGCAGTTACTACCTTTTTTTTAATCACTTGCCCTCTTCTCTTTTTTTTGTAAGCACTCATGAGCAAGGACCCTCCTAACCCTCTTATCTTGTTTTTTGTTGTCTGTGTCCCCATTGAGCAGATTCCCTCACTACTTTGCTCTGTGACACTAGGATAAGAAGTAAAGGCAAAAGCACATAAAGACACAGACAGCCATCAAAATCTGGCAGAACCTTTTTTTTTTTTTTTTCTTACGCACCTAAAAAAAATATTTTTTGTTGTTTTGTGTCCCCATTGAGATTTTTCATTACTTCCTGTTCCTGTGATACTCTGTCATTGGGGCAGGAAGTGAAAGGATCAGAGAATAGGTGCAGGTACTCCCTCCTTCTAAATCACCCCTTGTGCCTTCTACCCACCCTTGATACTGTCCCTTGGTTCCACCCCCTACCCCCCTCCCAGTACCGCCCCCTTTGGAGAATACAGATCACTTTGTTGGGCTAAGTAGTTTGTATAATTTTCTAATGATAACTAGAAAGACGGTAAATTAGATTCCCTGCAGCCAGCAACAATAGACCCTCCGCAGCAAAATACCCCCAGCAACAATAGACCCTCCGCAACAAAATACCCCCAGAAACAAAATACCCCCAGCAACAATAGACCCCTCCGCAACAATAGACCCCTCCGCAACAATAGACCCCTCCGCAACAATAGACCCCTCCGCAACAAAAGACCCTCCGCAACAAAATACCCCCAGCAACAATAGACCCTCCAACAAAATACCCCCAGAAACAAAATACCCCCAGCAACAATAGACCCTCCGCAACAAAAGACCCTCCGCAGCAAAATACCCCCAGCAACAATAGACCCCTCCGCAACAAAATACCCCCAGCAACAATAGACCCCTCCGCAACAAAATACCCCCAGCAACAAAATACCCCTCCGCAACAATAGACCCCTCCGCAACAATAGACCCCTCCGCAACAATAGACCCCTCCGCAACAATAGGCCCCTCTGCAACAATAGGCCCCTCTGCAACAATAGGCCCCTCTGCAACAATAGGCCCCTCTGCAACAATAGGCCCCTCTGCAACAATAGGCCCCTCTGCAACAATAGGCCCCTCTGCAACAATAGGCCCCTCTGCAACAATAGGCCCCTCTGCAACAATAGGCCCCTCTGCAGCAATAGGCCCCTCTGCAGCAATAGGCCCCTCTGCAGCAATAGGCCCCTCTGCAGCAATAGGCCCCTCTGCAGCAATAGGCCCCTCTGCAGCAATAGGCCCCTCTGCAGCAATAGGCCCCTCTGCAGCAATAGGCCCCTCTGCAGCAATAGGCCCCTCTGCAGCAATAGGCCCCTCTGCAACAATAGGCCCCTCTGCAACAATAGGCCCCTCTGCAACAATAGGCCCCTCTGCAACAATAGGCCCCTCTGCAACAATAGGCCCCTCTGCAACAATAGGCCCCTCTGCAGCAATAGGCCCCTCTGCAGCAATAGGCCCCTCTGCAACAATAGATCCGCCCTAGCAACAACAGACCTCTGCCGGCAATAACGTTTCCCAGCGTCAATAGACTCCCCTCCCTCAATAGTGGATCTCTCCCAGCAGCAATTGACCCCCCAGAAACAATAGATCCCCCACTAGCAACAATAGACCCATCCGGCAAACAATAGATGCCCCAGTGACAATAGAATTACCAGTAGTTAGCCTCATTGGCCCCTTAGCACACTCAGCACCCCTTGCCATTACATACAATACATTCAATGCGGGAGGTGCCAGAATTGCGTTCGTGAAAATGATACTGCCCAATTCAGAGCCAGACATTAAAATGTAAGTAAACCCCCCCTATCGTTTTCAGCCAAGGAAGCTGCCATCTTTGCCTCTGTTTAATCTACAACTGCCATGATGCTGCACATGTGATCAGTTATGACACCAGCCATTGGATGGTTTGACAGTTTGGTTGAGAGCACAACCAATGGGAGTGTTACATTTCCGCCACGTTCCGGAAATTAAACTTTTTTATGGATGGGTTTACTTCCGCCTTAAGGCCTCTTTCCTATGAGGTGTATAAATGCGTACCCGTTCGAGAACTGTGTTTACTCTCATGGGGATGTTCTGGAAGTATGGAAGGTACTAATGCAGATTTGTGATTTGTTTTATTAAGTTCATTCTATAGGTTTCTACCTTCTCTGCCTAGTCTTTCACTGACTTTAAGACAGGATGGGTGTTCAGACTTTTACACACTTCATTGTCCTAGTTTAGTGACTCGCTACTAGAGCTTGGACGTCCTTGCTCTTTTTTTGAAGTCCAGTCAGCTGCAAGCCAGGTCATGCCCCGCAGAGCATGTAAACAAAGAGGCTACCTTTCTCTGTTGTGAAGAAATTGCTGTTTGTTTCAACATGTCCTTTCCCTCGGAACAAGTGCCTTCAATAGAAAAACGTGTGCAATTACAGTGTTGTAGGGAAGAATGCTGCAAGGTCTCCATTCCTTTAAAAATGGTTGGGCCTTACAAAGCTATGTTCATATTGCAGGGGATGCCTGAAATTTGACTTTTTATATACATTATACAATATTCTTATTCAATTTTCTTTAGATTTACCTTCAACTATGTAGTTGATTGCATACAAATTGAAAGTGTTTAGGTTTGACCTCCTCATATTATAAGAGGTTGGTAAATCTATAAGAAAATTGTATAATTTATGACCAGCCTTAGGCTTCATGTACACTAGCAGCTCTTCACTACTTGCCGACCAGCCGCTGTCATACGGCGGCAGGTCGGCTCCCCTGCACGAATTGCCATAGCTGTACAGTGGCCGCTTTAAGGGTTATAGGGGGCGTGACGTTGGAGACAATGTGCGTGGCCGGCGCCCGCGATCGCTCCTTAGAGAACCAGAACGGGGATGTGTCAATGTAAGCATACGGATCCCCGTTCTGTCAGGGAAGTAGAGAGAGATCTGCTGTTCCTAGTAATCAGGAACAGCGATCTCTCTCTCTACACCCAGCCAGTCCCCTCCCCCCACAGTTAAAAACGTTTTCCTAGGGAACACTTAACCCCTTGATCGCCCCCTAGTGTTAACCCCTTCCCTGCCAGTGACATTTATACAGTGATCGGTGGCTATTTTTAGCACTGATCACTGTATAATTGTCAATGGTCCCAAAAAAGTGTCCGATCTGTCCGCCGCAATGTCGTAGTACCGCTAAAAATCGCAGATCACCGCCATTACTAGTAAAAAAAAAAAAAAAAATGAATAATAAAAATGCCATAAATCTATCCCCTATTTTGTAGATGCTATAAATTTTGCGCAAACCAATCAATATACACCTATTGCGTGTTTTTTTTTTTTTTTTTTTTTGTACCAAAAATATGTAGAAGAATACATATTGGCCTAAACTGATGAATATATATTTTTTGGGGGGGATATTTATTATAGCAAAAAGTAAAAGATATTGTTTTTTTTTTTTTCAAATTTGTCGCTCTTTTTTTGTTTATAGTGCAAAAAATAAAAACCATATTTAATCTTTGGGATGAGGTGCCTTTATCTACTAGGACATACCAGCCACCAGCCTCCTCTTTCCTGTGTACAGTATACGTGAAATGATATACTATAAGGAATGGTGCTGTGTTTTTATGGTTGCAGAAGATGGCTACATAGAAAAGTGATGGTAGAAAAAAGGCAGAGTAGTCCATCGAGTCTGCCCCTCTTTTTTCTTTTTCTTTTTTTTAGTCTAGATCTACATTCGTCCCATGTATGTTTGAAGCCATTTACTGTTGCCTTCAAACATGCATGGGACAAACATAGAGCTATACTCAGACAAAAAATATGTAACGGGAGGGAAAAAAAAACAAAACAAAAAATAAATGGACAGACTTGATGGACTACTTGGTCTGTTTTTATAGTTACTAAACCCTGTTTATTTTTTACATTAAAATAACAAACATGTTATACTTGCCTGCTCCTGTGTAATGGTTTTGCACAGATCTTCATCTTCTTGGGTCCCTCGCCGGCCCTCTTGTCCCCTCCCTCCTGCTTGGTACCCCCACAGCAAGCAGCTAACTCGGGGGGCACCCAAGCAGGCACGCTCCCGAGGCGTGGCTGTGTGTGTACATTCAAACACGGAGCCTGGACTGGGCCCCCGTCCCCTCCGTCTCCTGATTGGCTTACTGGCTGTGAGCCAATGGCTCCCACTGCTGCCAAGAACCAATCAGGAGTGCATGTCCCCGGAGAGGCAAGGCTCTTGTTGACATCGCTGGATCGGGAGGGGGCTCAGGTAAGTATTAGAGGGGGGTGCTGCACACAGGTTTTTTTTTTAACCTGTCTGCATAGAATGCCTTTTAGCCTTTACAACCCCTTTAAAGCTGAGTTCCAGGCAAAAATACAACTAGGTCTTAAACAAAAGACCACGACCACCCCCCTCGTTTTTGGATATATATATATATATATATATATATATATATATATATATATATATATATATATATATATATATATATATATATATATATATATATATATATATATATATATATAATATTAAAAAAAAAATTATATTTGCTTTGTACTTTTTTTTTCATACATTGAGTGATCCCTGGGCAGGTAAGTGTACTTATATTTAAAAGTCAGCAGCTACAGTATTTGTAGCTGCTGGTTTTTAAATTTTTTTTTTTAACCCTTTGCACGCGAAAGCAAATTTCTCTAAACACAAAGGAGGTATTTAAAATTTTGTTGTACAGTGTTCATATAAAGGCCTCTTTTTTTGCCACCTCTACAGTATATCTGAAGAGTTCATATATCAAAATGTGATGTTGGTAAGTGCAAAATACATCCCATGCTTATAAATCAATGCAGAACAAAAAATTGAACTTTCAAAATAACATTTTGTGCGGAATATAATCGATAATTGTCGTAGATCTTCAATCGATGAGGTGATTGTACGGCAGGAGATGTAACTTTCCCAAAAATAACTGCAAATATTTATTGTACAAAGGTAAAACCATAGATTAGCACAATGGTAGGTATATAGCTGATCACTAGGAAATCCAGCTAAATAATAGATAACCACAGCCTAACATTCAATATAGTACAAAAAAGAACATTTCATCAACGTAATATAAAATAACATTTTGTGCGCAATATAATCGATAATTGTCGTAGATCTTCAATCGATGAGGTGATTGTACAGCAGGACATGTGTCCCAGCACGTATCGCAAGGAGTTTATTTTGTGCTATATTGGATATTGAGTGGTTATCTTTGGAGACCATATATGCTCAGGGGCGCCGCCGCCCCCCCATTCATGCGTCCGGCCCCTTGCAGGACGCCAGATGCATGGATTCCAATGGGGGTGGGTGTTTTTTTGAAGCCCCTCATTAGAGCCAGAGGCTCTAATAGGCTTCAAAATAGGGTGGTCTCGAGGCGCAGAGAATGCAAACCGAGCCCACCCAGGTGTGTTACAATAGCGAATAAATATTCGCTATTGTAACACTGATCCTCTCCTCCTGGCGGATCTTGAGACCCGTCACCCGATTGGTTGAAAGGACAGGTGATCCTATTGGACGCCTAGGAGAAGAGGAGACGCACAGCGGAAGCCGCCGTGATACAGGAGCCGCTGTCCGCCACCTATATGGGGTAAGTGCCGGACTGACAGGCAGACAGCGAGCGGGGGGGTGGGAGGTGCAGCCGGCCACTTGGGGTGGGGGGGGTGGTGGTTTGCCCCCCTCCCAGCTGCCACTGTATACTGTATTTCCCAGTAATCTGCTATGTACTTACCTTTGTGCTAATCCATTGTTTTAACTTTGTACAATAAATATTTGTGCTTTTTATAAATTATTTGTACTTCTATTTGGGGGGAATTATCTGCACCTTTCTGGAAATGATATCAACATCCTATAATGGTTTGTTTCTTTAAACACTTCACTATAACCTAAATATGAGTAACCATAAACCACATTGTTCTCTCTGCTAGAAATGCTCGCTGACATCCAGTCCTGTCTGACGGAGATGGAGAACTGCTTCAAACTGTTATTACCTGATCCGGATGAATTTAATCTTCTCCGTGAGGACACAGACCATAGTCGCTGTACGGCAGGGAGCAGCGGCTCATCACAGCCCAAGCTAAACCACGTATCGCCTTCCCGGTCATGTGACGTGGATGACGAACAGCCATGTTGTAGCAAGGACTTACCTGCAGTCGTGTTACCTGGTCCCAGCCATGAAAATGGGGCGGAGGAAACTTCCAAAGTCTCAGATTCAGAGGAGTCAGATGACGACTTTGAGGGTGTTGAAGAGTCTTTTCTCAGAGATCATGGTTTGGGCTCTCACAAGTATACTCTTGACATTGAAATATCCAGAGGTAATTATTCCTGTTTGGCTATGTCTTGTCGATGGGCAACTTTGGGTACTGTGAGATTGAAATAAATGTGTTCCTAAAATGTAATATTTGCAACTTTTGCAAGGGAATTCTTCTCAATTACTTTGCATCCATGAATATCTTTTTTTTTTTGCATGCAGAAAAGCAAACAATAGAATACAGTAGATGTTGGTATTTGAAGTGCTCAGAAGGAGTATTTGCTCCAATGTGAGTCTTGTGAGAAGCATAGCAGGAAGTTGTAATGAGGAAGGAGAGAAGTCTGCTTTGGCTTCTGACATCACATCCAAGATGGCTGCATCCGGCGGCACTTTCAGGATTTGGATGTCTATACAAAGGAGGCTTTTATAAGTAAATAACTTTTTTCAAACATGTTAAATACACTTGGGGAAAAAAAATTATTTAAATGAGTGGTCTGTTTAAAATGTGTATATGCTGAATACTCTGTAGTAGGGGTCGGCCGATACCTTTTTTTTTTTTTTTCAGGGCCGATACCGATTTTTCTGCCGCCTTTCAGGCCGATAGCTGATATCAGGTTCCGATATTCTGTACATCACCGTCACTTGCCACCAGATGCAGCGTGTCACTTGCCACTGTCACCTGCCACACATATGCAGCTTGTCACTACTTAAGGCCCTTTCACACGTGCGGACTGTTCAGATCCGCCTGTCAGTTTTTTCAGGCAGACCTGAACGGTCGCTCCATACATTTCTATGGAGTGATGGATTTCAGTGGAGACTGTCTGCTGACATCCGATCTGATCCACTCCGCTAAATCTAGACGGATGGAAACCCTATTTTCCATCCGTCTGGCGGATCGGATTAAAGTGGACTGGCCGTCTGTTTTCATTCGATTCCCCCCCCCCATAGAGGAGCGCGGAGATCTGACAGGTCCATCCCTGCACAGTGTGCAGAGACGGACTTGTCATCCACTGGCTCAGCGGGGAACAACGGATCGATCCCTGCTGAGCAGGCGGATGTCTGAAAACGTATCCGCACATGTGAAAGGGGCCTAAAACTACTTCTGGCAGCCTCTCCCCATTGGCGTCCAAGCGGGTAAATTTCCACATGCGGGTGGGCGGTGAGAGATGACGTAACAATCTCTCTGCTCGCCTGCGGCTGCAGCTCTGTCAAGAGCAGCCTTTGCGGTCCTACTGTAGGGGCAGAACAGCGGTGATGCGAGGCGGGCCGTGAGTGATGATGTCATCTCTCTGCTGTCTGCTGCACCACTGCCAGAGATTGGCAGAGACTGCAGTGAGCGCCACGCGGGGACGGGGAGGAGGTCTGACCAATATCGGTATGTTTCTGACCGATACCGATCATTTGAAAATTGTGAATATCGGCCACCGATAATTGGAATCTCCGATAATCGGTCTACCCCCCCACTTTGTAGTCTCCCTTGCTGCAACTTGTTTTCATGGTGCTGAATACATAGGCGACTTGGCAGTTTGTCATTTTAGTATATGACCTCTAACTTTTTGTCTTGCAGATCTTAAAGTGACTAAAAATGAGGACAATACAGATGTTGTAAACAGCTTGATGGATGCTCATAAACTGGCCAAGAACAAATTCTGGCCCTCCGTACAATCCTGGATACAGGTATCCTCTATCTCAACCCAACCTCTGATAAATATGTGATGGTGCTCTGGGTACTGCAGCTGTATATAGTTACTACATCTCTGTGGTTTGACTAGGTTTTACAATGTCTAAAGACTTCTTTTTTTTTTTTTCTAAAAAGTTTCTCTGAGCCAGTGGTGGTCCAGTGCTTCTAACCCCTCCTCTGAGCTATAACGCTGATAGAACTGATTGCCGAATGGAAGTATGGAGCGCTTTGTTATTGCACAGAGGAACGAAATGAACATTGTTTATTTAACCCGGAAGGCCACTTTTATTGAAGCAAATATCTAACAATATATGACATTAAATCATCCAGGCAGGGATATTCCTTATTGTTCTTTGTGCAGAGTTCTAATATCAGAACTAGCCAGGCATTTTGGTTGAACGCAAAGCGAAACTAAAAGCACTTTACTTGCCTCTTTTCTAATGGTCCGGGTCTCGCACCGGCATCTTCTCCCCGGGTGGTGGTCTTTGGGCATTTCTATTGGATGGTGCAGGATGATGTAAGTCCTACGCATGTGCAGGAGACGGTCACCCCAGCACACATGTCAGCTTGGTAAGCTGAGCTCATCATGTGCAGCTTAGTTTACATGCCACAGAAGCCTACGAGCGGGCAGGTAGTTGTACTTTACAGGTGTCGTGTGTGATAATACCTGCCTGCTTGCAGTCTGTTGTAAAATGTTTTTAGTTTTGCTTTAACATGCCTAGGCTTGAGAGACTGGGTTAGCCATAAGAAGTAGATGCCAGAAGGTTCATAGCCACTTTTTAATCTCCACTTGTAATCACTTTTTAATCTCTCCAGCCAGGATTCTGGTGGTGCTCCGCCCATTGATTGAAGCTGTAACTCAGTGTAATGCCGGGTACACGCGGTTGGAATTTCTGACAACAAATGTTCGATATGAGCTTGATGTTGGAAATTCCGACCGTGTGTAGGCTCCATCGGACATTTGTTGTCGGAATTTCCGTCAACAAAAGTTTGAGAGCTGGTTCTCAAATTTTCCGACCACAAAATCTGTTGTGCGACCGTGTGTATGCAAGACAAGTTTGAGCCAACATCCGTCAGAAATAAATCCAGGATTTTCTTGTCGGAATGTCCGATCGTGTGTACACGGCATTAGACTTTATTTCAAATTGTTTTTGAATTTAAAGGAGTGAGACCGAAAGTATACGTGAACAGAATAAAGCAAAACAGAATGCAAAAAATCTAATTTGCATACCCTAACCACTCAATATCGGGCACTTTCACCCCCCTTCCTGCCCAGGCCAATTTTCAGATTTCAGCGCTGTCACAATTTGAGTGACAATTGCGCGGTCATGCAATTCTGTTCCCAAATAAAATTCTTATTTTTTTGCAACAGATGGAGCTTTCTTTTGGTGATATTTAATCACAACCAGGTTTTTATTGTTTGCTAAACAAACAAAAAAAGACTAAAAAAAAAAAATACACCCAAAAATTATTATTTTTTTTTTTTTATAAAACTTCGCAAATAAGTATTTTTTATTCTTCATTGATGGGCGCCAATGAGGCTGCACTGATGGGTGCTGATGGGCAGTGATGAGGAGGAACTGATGAGGCTGCACTGATAATCTGTACTGATGAGGCTGCACTGATGGGTGCTGATAATCTGTACTGATGAGGCTGCACTAATGGGCACTGATAATCTGTACTGATGAGGCTGCACTGATGGGTGCTGATAATCTGTACTGATGGGGCTGCACTGGTGGGTGCTGATGGGCAGTGATGAGGAGGAACTGATGAGGCGGCACTGATGTGCACTGATGGGGCTGCACTGATAATCAGTGCCCTGATTATGAATGTACTCACTGTGCCCTGTCAGCCTTGTCAGTTATCAGCTCTCTTCCTCACACAGACACAGCGTGTGAGGAATGGAATGCTGATAACTAGCAAGTCTGTTTACATGTGAGTGGACACATGGTAAAGGGCTGATGTGACTGGCCCTTTAACGTGATCTGTGGTCAGCTATGTCCAAAGGACACAGTGGTCACAGAGCGTGCCCGATGCACGCCCCAGGGACGCCCTCCCAGAACTGGAGAGCCGCGCTGTAGCAGTCTTTCAGCGATAGCACGGTACAGAAGTTGTTAATCACAATTTTATCATTTTAAAAGTAAATGTTTTGTACACTTCTTTTTTTTTTTTTTTTTTGTTTTTGTTTTCTTTTGGAGGTCACATGACTGCACAACCTCCTTTTGAATCCTGCTTCCCCATAGTTGAAGGCGTGTTGTATAGTCAGCGGACATAGTATGACCTCACACATAGCGGGGAAGTACATTCCCTGTCTGTGTGTGCTGTGTTTCAGCAGCTGCTGTGTGGACAGCAAGGCTTATGATGGGAGTTGCTGTCAATCAACACACCAGGGCTGGGGGGCTACTGGATATACAGGCATGCCGTACATTGCAATGGCATCCTGTATCTCTCTAAGTAGGGAGAAGAGATATGCAAAATACACATCTCTGCTTCCAGTCTTGGCGTGGTCAGCATGAAACCGAAAAGCGGGGACTTGGCAGGATCACTAAGTATTTCAGAGGGGCAAATAAAAATTCCAATACGGAGCTATTATCCAAAACAACTTGATTAGACAGACACATGTATGTGATATGAATTTTTGGGGTAAAATACACTTGAAGTGTAGTAGTGCTCGGAGTCCATAGATGGATATAAAAGCAGGTGGGAGATTTTCCCTTTTTTTTTCCGATTTCATCAATTTTTTTTTTAACTTTTAAATTAATGAAGACCTTTCTGAAAAGGTTTTCTTATTTACATTTTTCTGTGTTCTTTGTTACATTTAGGTATTTACAAAGGCTGGAGTAACAGATGAGAGTCTTCGATGCGCCATTGACCTGAAAAACAGATTGGAGACCGCGATGAAGAAAAACAAAGAAATGAAAATTGATTGCATGACTAGAGAAGGGAAAGCGGTGAGTGATTTGAGCAGAAGAATGTGCGATCCAGTCTGAACTGGTGATTTTAGCCTGATAGATCTGCTCTATGATTAGAGAACTTCCTGTTGTTCATATTTCTCTAATGGTGTACTTTTACAAGTACGCTCTTGAAGAGCAAAGCAACAGGTTCTTTTTAAAGCATAGTAAACCTTTTGCAAAGTATTTATAAATGCATCCACATAAATGCACTTTTTTTTTTTTAAATTACATTTTCAATTTGAACCCTGAGAGTGTTGAAATCGCCATCAGTGCAATGTACAGGCTTCTCCAGACTGTTCCTTCAGCGCCAGGAAAGTACCTTCGGTTATGGGGCTGAAGGGAGTAAACCATGGAGGATAAATGCGGTGGCGTCACCACACTTGTGCTCCATTGAGATCTATGCCTTTCAAATATGGTTGCAAAATGAGCATGAGTGCAAAACCTTTGATTTCACTTGTTGCTAAGATTTGCGTTGTAAGGGCTCTTTCACATGGGCGGTTCACCCGACGTACTCCAATTTGCTCAGCAGGTGATCGATCCACTGATCCCCGCTGAGCAGGCGGATGACAGGTCCGTCTCCGCTTGCTGTGCTGAGGCAGACCTGTCAGATCTCCGCTCTCCTCTATATAGGAAAATCGGATGAAAATGGACCGCCTGTCTGTTTTAATCCGATCCCATCCACCAGACAGGATCGGATCAGATAGCAGTGGGTGTCAGCGGACATGTCACTGCTGACATCCGCCTCTCCATAGGGCTGAATGGAGCGTCCGATCAGGTCCACCTGAAAAACTGACAGGCAGACCTGTTCGGACAGCCTGTGTGAAAGGGCCCTTAATCATAAAAGATGTCATAAAGTGGGCCACACACAATAAAATCCGATTGTAAAATCTTTTGACAATACCTATGTAAGGTGAGAACCCACCTGATTGGCTATGGATTGAAGTTTTTCATAAAACTCCAGACTACATAGGTGTTGCTAAATCTAAAGGCAATTATAAAGAGATTGTGCAATCAGACTGAAATGTCTGTCATGTTTACCTCCTACCCAGTGGCGGTGCGTCCATTAGGGCACACGGGCACCGCCCCCTCTCTCCAGCCACCCCCTCTATGACCAATAGATAGATTCACGCATTGCATGAATCTATCCAGGGCTGCCGCTGCCACCCCCTATTCAAGCGCCCGGCATCGGGGGTTGTTTTTGAAGCACCTGATTAGAGCCATAGGCCACAGGTCACAGTGGCTGCGTTTTGATGGGCACAGTGAGGCTGCAATTGATGGGTTTTTTTTTCAGAATTTTTCAGTTTGTTTGCTCCTACCCATGTTCTGGAATATGAAATGTGTGTGTTTTTTTTTTTTTTTTCACCCATTAGACTGCATTTAATAGCCTGTTTTAACAGCACCTGGTGTTCATGGCACAAAAGAATCAAAGAGATTTTTCTTTTTGCACATTTGAAATTTCACTGTGGGACTTTTTCTCCTTTTGTGGACTCTAAGGCCCCTTTCACACGGGCTTTCTGATCAGGTTCGCCTGTCTTTTCAGATTCACAGCTGATGTCAGTGGTGACATGTCCATTGACATCCGCCGCTATCCGATCTGTTCCTGTCCGCCAAATGCAGACGAATGGAAACCCTATTTTCCATCTGTCTGGATGATCGAATAATATCAGGTGAAAACGGACAGGCGGTCCTTTTTCATCCGATCTCCCTATAGAGGAGAGCGGGACTCTGACAGGTCCATCTCTGCGCTATGAGCGGAGACAGGCCTGTCATCTGCCTGCTCAGCGGTGATCAGCGGATCGATCCCCCGCTGAGCAAAGCGGAATCCGCCGAGCGGACCGCCCGTGTGAAAGGATATTTGATTTACTTATCATGGTAACAATCATGCTGCATGAATTCTTAGGATAGTGTGGACATGTTTATGCTACTATGAAACTGCATGTTTATTATTATTATTATATTTTTTTGTGCACTTTTTAATGAGGTACACAGAGACATTTGTAATTTTGGTTACATATTTGACAGCGCAACTCGTTGTGTTTTTTTTTTTTTTTTTTTTTTTTTTTTTTTTGTGAGTGCTGCTGTTTATCGCACCTATTTATCATTTTTCACTAAGCGCAGGGTTTTTTTTCCACATATGCATTTAATAGCTGCCATTGGGGTGGGTATTTGGCCAACAGATACGATGCAGTTTTTACAAAGGGAAAACAAAGCTGAAATAGTAACATGTCAGTTTGTTTGCTGACCACTAGAGGGAGCAATGTGCACATAGAATTGTCCTCTACAACCTTTCCTTTCAATGCTATACATTGAATATTGGGCTGTAATAGTGTTGTGTTGGTCTAGTCATTTTATTAATGTAGGACTTGTTCACACCAGATATCTGAATTTAAACACAAAATTATGTATCATAATTTTGGCACCTTTAACACCACACTTGGACAGTGAAATGCAGGTTAATGCATTAAACATACTGTAATTTGTGCTGTTAGGGGCGCATCAAGATCCACTTTTGTTGAGAGAAAAAAAAAAAAACACTCCCCTCTGGGTGATCTACAGGTATGTACATTGCAGGGATTAAACCACTTGGCGACCGTAGGACGTCCATCGGTTTGCAGTTGTTATACCGGGATGATGCCTGCAGCCCTCCCACCGCCGCCGTCGCCTTTCTCAGGCTCTGCCGTCTGATTGCAGAGCCCGGGAGCGTTGCAGCCGGCGGTGATGGCTGCACAGCACCAAGAGAGCGGAACTGACGTTGTTCCTCCCTCTCTGTGAAACCGGAAATGATGAGTATGCCCTCACTTCCGGTTAGAGATGCGGTCCGAAATTTCGGCCGCCGAAACACCATTTTGGCCAATATGTTATCAGCAAAGGTGCCGACGATGGCACTGAAAACGCACGCAAATTTGCGGCAAATATACCGCGTTTTTACTGTGCTTATGGTTTGTTTCGCATATGGCATGCGACTAAAAAAATTGCATTAAAACGTAACACGGGTGCGTTAATGATGAGTTCTTGCTGCGTTTTTTTAACACCATAACGGAAGTGTAACAGACCAGTGTGAAGACATACGTAGAATTTAAGGGGATACATTTTTCTTGAGCTTTTCTTGCACTAAGGCAACTTTCACAGCTTTACCGGCGATATGCGGGCAGGAGCGGGGAGCTTTTAACCCCAAAGAAGAGGTTACAAGCGCCCGCAAAGCGCCGCTGCTGAAACGCTTTGCAGGCGCTTCGGCAGCGCTGCCCATTGATTTCAATACATCGCTCCTGCACCGCCACAAAGATGCTGCTTGCGGGACTTTGCAGACCGTCCTACAAGCGCACCCCCCCGGGGTGAAAGCACTCGGGTTTTCACACTGCGGTGGCATGAAAGGCGCTTTACAGGAGCTATTTATAGCGCTAAAACGCCTGTAAAATGCCTCAGTGTGAAAGGGGTCTAAAGGTGCCGATGATGGCCGACTATTATTATTATTATTCAGGATTTATATAGCGCCAACAGTTTACGCAGCGCTTTACAATATAAAAGGGAAACAATACAGTTATAATACAATAAAATACAAGAGGATTAAGAGGGCCCTGCTGAGAAGAGCTTACAATCTAATAGGGTGGGGCAGGTGGTACAAAAGGTTGTAACTGTGGGGAATGAGCTGGTGGAAGTGGTAGGAGATTAGTTGGAGACATGATAGGCTTTCCTGAAGAGATGAGTTTTCGGGGATCGCCTGAAGGTAGCAAGAGTAGGGGATAGATGGAGGTAGCGAGATCCAGAGGATGGGAGAGGCTCTGGAGAAATCCTGGAGACAAGCATGGGAGGAGGAGACTAGAGAGCTTGAGAGTAGGAGGTCTTGAGAAGAGCGGAGAGGTCGATTTGGATGATATTTGGAGACAAGATTAGTGATGTAGCTCGGGGCAGAGTTGTGAATGGCTTTGTATGTTGTGGTTAGTATTTTGAATTTAATACGCTGGGTGATTGGGAGCCAGTGTAGGGATTGGAGGAGAGGGTTGGCAGACACTGAGCGGTTGGTAAGGTGGATAAGTCTGGCAGCAGCATTCATGATAGACTGAGGAGGAGATAGTCTATGGAGAGGTAAGCCAATGAGAAGGGAGTTGCAATAGTCAAGGCGAGAGATAACAAGGGAGTGAATGAGGAGCTTGGTGGTTTCATTTGTTAAAAAGGGGCGAATTTTAGAGATGTTACGGAGGTGAATTCTACAAACTTTTGACAACGATTGGACAAATTCATATTCATTTAAATTGATGATAATTAAAAAGTTGAATATAATACAATTATATTTATAAATATTTTTTTAAAACTGTCATTTTCGGTTTCGGCACCAAAATTTCCATTCGGTGCACCTCTACTTCCGGTGTCATCTCTCTGTATATCTGGCTGTTAGCGGCCGGGAGAGCAGCCAATCAGACCGAGGCCAGAGGAGAGATTTGGGGTCTAATGGACCTCAAATCTCTCCATAAAGAGGACCTGTCACGGCCAATGCTGTCACAAGGGATGTTGTTCATCCCTTGTAATAGCAATAAAGTTACTACAAAAAAAAAATAACTAATAAAAAAAATGGAAAGCACCCCTGTCCCCCCATGCTTACTCTCAAATGTGAACGTATACTTTACTCCGGCACTCATATGTAAACGGTGTTCGCACCACACATGTGACGTATTGCGGCGAAGGTCAGAGTGAGAGCAAAAATTCTGATATTATATTTCCTGTGTATCTCTAAACTGGTAACCTGTAAAGGGGTTTAAAGTTTCGCCTATGGAGAATTTTTAGTACTGTAGTTCGCTGCCATTCCACGGGTGGAAGCAATTTTAAAGTGTGACATGTTTGGTATCAGTTTACTCGGCATAACACCATCTTTTATATTGTACACAAAAAAAAAATAGGTATTATATTGTGTTTGTGTGCAATAATATTCATTAAACTATATACTATGTGAAATAAAAATTGCATTTTCTAGCATAAAAGATTTTTACACGTAGCAGAGAACTGTCAGAATTGGCCTGGTTGGCAAGAGGTTAAACAAAATTTGTTGCAGATTTCTACCATTTTTGTTATTTTCAAGAAATAGCTGTTTGTATCCATGTGGAAAGTGAATGTGAATGGGAATGATTTCATAATTGTCAATCAGCTGCTGCACCTGCAGGGCTCTAATGAAGAAAATTGCAGGGTCTGCATCCCTTTTTGATGTGATTTACCTTTTGGGAGCATCTCACCAAAATTGACATTTGTGTTGCAGGGAATGCCTAAAATCTGACTTGTATCTTAGTGTAGACTTTTGGGAAGATCATTGAGCCAATCACCCAAGCAGGAAGTTACATTTTCAGGGGGTGCTCTGTGTACATCATCTGTGTACAGAACGCCTCCAGACAGCCATGTTGCATTTTACAGAAACTTACAGTGGCTGCAGATTGAAAAGGAAAGGTCAAAAAAACAAAAACATTCAGTTACAATATGACTTTGTGTGTGTGTGTGTGTGTGTGTATATGTATATGTATATGTATATGTGTATATATATATATATATATATATATATATTCCTCCTTTTTTTTTTTTTTTTTTTGATAATTTTTAACTAAAAAAAAAACCACTGCTGGTAACGGATTGGAGAAAGGAGAGGTAAGAAGAAAAGAGAAGGCCAGCACTTACTGAACAGAGGCGGGCAATAAAAAATAATGGACTAGGCTTTCTCTCCTTATGACTCCACCCTACCCCCACCCCTTTGGACAGCAGCTATACGGTTCATCTGCAAAAGGGGCAGATTTGACAACGGTCTTCTATGGGGGTATTTTGAAGAGGACCATATGTTTCAATCTGATCATTAACTAAATCATAATTTAGTTATATTGCATCTGAAATATTATTCTGTGTATTTCACATTCTTTTTTGTGTTTTTTTTATTTTTGATCTTACTTGAAGTTTTTTAGGTTAAATGAGTGAAAAAAAAAACACTTTGGTTGAAACAAGATAGCTAACGTTGCACTGGTAGGAAAGTTTAGCTCTCATGGCATTGTGGGACACGAGCATTTTTATTTTTTATTCCGGGTTTAGACCTTTTGAGCTATGAAATGGAAAAGTAGCCACACACAACAGAAAAAAAAACAACTTCTGCACTGTAAAAAGTTAATTAATTATATTTTCACATATATATATATTGAAGATTTAAACTTTGTCTATATTACATGGCTTTGTCGTGTGTGTGTGTGTGTGTGTGTGTGTGTGTATATTATTTAATACTAATAATGTATTATTTAAAAAAAAATATATATATATATATATATATATATATATATATATATATATATATAATATATTATATTTTTAGATTTAGTTATTTATTTTCCCTGCCCAGTTTGCTCTCTTAGATTCTTGTTTTCTAATGAGTCCGGGTCCATAATCTAATATGTGATAGAGCAATCAGAAATCATTTAAGAGTCAAAACAAAGCCCTTCTCCCTGGAGAGGAATTAGCATCTCTCTAGCTGATAGGATCTTTTTTTTTCTCCTCTTGTAGCTCTAATGCATTTGGGCTCCATATCAAATTCAGTGAAATTGGCCATGAAATTCATTGCCCTGTAAATAAAGACAATTCAAATGATAACAAAAGTGTATGCCATTCCATTCAAGAATATACAGGGGGTAATGAAAATGAATGTTTGTAGTTAAGCTCTTCAGTAAACACTTTCTTCTTGCTTTCCATTTCTTCTCATGATTCTTCCACCATTTTTTTTTTTCCTATTTAGTCGGTGAAGACAAATGTATGTATGTAGTAAATCCAGAAGTCTTGCAGGAAATTTTCAGGACCATCATAGAGGTCCATCAGCATATCCCTATTCTTTTGCTCTATTTAATGGCTGTTTTCCCTTCCTTTTTATTTTTTTTTCCATTTAACTAAAATCAGTTTTTTCCACTTTCATATGTTTAGCATTTTTTATGATTTTAAAAGAATTTTTTTTTTCACGGTTTTAAAGGAACGTCCAGAATTATTTATTTTTTTTAAGCTTTCTTGCATACCTTTTTTTTTTTTTTGTTAAATAGGTTGTCGCTATAAAATGTAACCCCCCTCCCCCCCCAAAAACAAAAACAAAAAACAAATAATAATTAAAACCATATGATTAATCTATCGCAAAATTGTAGAGACTGCATAAGACTTTCCTAATGTGTAATATTTTTCATAAGTAACTAAAACAGTCATTTTTTTTAAATTTATTAAAACAGATGGTGTAAGAGATATATGTATATATATATGTAACTTTTTTTTTTTTTTTTTTTTTTATTTATTTCCTTTTTAATATTTGAAGTTGCCAGCTGTGTTAGGACTTGGATGTTCACAAACTTGTACTCGCACGAGTTACTAGTACTGATGCTAAATATTCCTAAAAAAAAATATAGACTCTAAATGATGATTCAGCAAGAGTTGACTATTTTTACTGAGTTATTCGTTAAACGAAAGGAAATTCTGTTGGAATGCAAATTTAAAAAATCAGCTGTATGTGATGAGATTATTTCATGATCTTGACCTAATTTAAAATATTGCTTTTTTTGCTGTATTTTTTTCATAACTCTAGAACCTTCAACCAAATATTTTTTTAGAAATTCTAAAGTAATATCAACAATTCGATATTTTTTTTTTTTCCCTGCAATTTTATAATCAGAATTAAAATGATTTTTTTTAACTTTTATATTTGTCTCTTATATTGATATGCTATGTGAGCATCTTTTTAACTGTAGGTATATGTTCTTGCCACAATTTAAACAATATTAGAAATGGCCAATTGGTGTCTTTCTACACTAATTGTAAACGGCTCTGTCAATTAGGTTAATGTTTGAGCACACAATTAAGTGAGGGGTTGTACAACAAAGAGCTCCTTATTTTTATTTTTTTTCCTTTAATAAAACAAAAAACTCCTGATTTTGAGTTTTTATTATATATATATTTTTTTTAATAACCCAAAAAGTTCCTGATTTATGGGGGGGGGGGGGGGGAATGTAGAACACAAAAAAGCTCCTGGTTTTTGTTTCTTTTGGGTTTAAAAAAAAAAACTACAGTAAGGAGTATGTTTGTGTTATAAAAAAGAAACAAAAACAAAGTCACTGGCTTTTTTGTGTTCTACATTCTCTATCCCCCCCCCCCCCCATAAATCAGAAACTTCACACAAAATCTGGAGTTTTTTTGTGTTATAAAAAAAAAAACCATAAAATCAAGAGCTTTAATTTGTTCTACTCCCCCATAAAATCAGTACACAAAAAAGCTCCTAATTTTATGTTTTTTATTTGTTTTTGTTTATGCTTTTGTTTTTGGGGGAGGCGGGTGTTTTAAAATAATTTAAAAAAAAGGGGGGGGGGGCGCAAAATGTCACATAAAATGGTGGTTAGTGATTTGGACTAAGCTAATAACATGGAAAGAGGTTTAGTCAATGGGATGATTCTGTATATGTGGATATAATAAAATCACAATGCCCTGTATAAATGTATCTTTATTGCTGTTTTGGGAAATATTTGAGTAATAAGCCAGGCTTTCCTCCTGGATGAGGCAGACCTCTCTACCTCGGTGATGATGTGGTTAAGTTCCTCCAGCGTCCATGAATTTAGTGATGCTCAGGTGGAGGCCTCCCCTCTCTGGGATGGGGTGGGGTGGAGGAGCTTTGGCTGAGTAGATGCACATGAGATATTGGCGTGGCAGAATAATTTGCAAGGCCTTTCACCGAAGGGTATTAGCATATAAATAGCAGATGCGATGGCCACCATCACAGCTGAGTACATTTAATTTTTAGTTTATAAGACAGAATGGGTTTTTAAATGCACAGCCATCAAGCTGGCTGAAAGACAAATGAAGTTGAGAATTCACGTGTCTGAGGACATCTTCCGTGTCTTTCAGCTTGTTTATGTCAAGCCAGGAGGTTGTCACGGGACGGGCATATCTGGTTTGGGCAAGGCAGAACATAATTGAGGTTTGAAGGCTAATTTAAAGTAGATGTCCTCTCCAAACTATTAATTGTGTTTTTGGGTGGAGGTTAAGGGTGGGGGTGTATGTAGAACCATCCTGACCTTTCCTATCATGGTCAAATTCCAGCGCAGTGACGTTTCATCCAATAAGCTTGGTCCTTTCTAAGGCCATCAGAATATTGATGTTGGTAGGGATTCCTCCAAACCCATCTGTTGTCTGACAGTAGTTGAGTTAGTTTTCTCTCTGGCTTATTGTTGAATCTTTTTATAATGAGTTTATATCACTTTATTGGTCTCTCTAAACTGATTAGATGTGATGTTTTCCTGATTTTTATTGCACTACGGGGCTTAATTGTCATTTCATGGCAAAGTCCTATTAGCGTAGAGCCGGATCATTGTCTAAGACTGCAGTAACTCCTTTTAATATGCATGAATGTTATTGCAGCATCTTACACCATCTTAAACACTTGTTCGTATTGTTGGATTTGGTTTGTAGTGTTGGTGAAGCAAAAGGACATTGTTTAGAGTGTTTATTAGGTAACCCGTATTTTTTTTTTTTTGCTAGAAAATCTCTCAGAACCCCCAAACATTTTTATATATATTTTTTAGCAGAGCCCCTAGAGAATAAAAAGGCAGTTGTTGCAATTTTTGTCACACCGTATTTGCGCAGCGATTTTTTTCTAATACAATTTTTATTAGAAAAAAGATAAAATACACAATATATAACCCAATGTTTGGTAAAAAAAATATAAAAGATTATGTTACGTGGAGTAAAAGAGATACCTAACATGTCGCACTTTAACCAGTTAAAGACCGCCCACCACATATATACTGCGGCAGGGTGGCTTTATTGCACGAAACAACCTACCTGTACGTTGTTTCATACAATAGATAGTGTTGGCGCATGCCCGCTGCACAGAGGAGGAGCCGATGTGTGTGTCCGTTGGCCACCCGCAATCGCTTCAGAGAGGCAGAGATGGGATCTGCCTATGTAAACAAGGCGTATCCCCATTCTGACAGGGGAGAGCATGGAGATCTGCTGTTCCTAGTTATCAGGAACAGCAATCTCTGTGTTGTTCCTGTCAGCACTCCCCCCCCCCCCCCCCCCACATAGTTAGAAACACACTGAGGGGGAACACATTTAACCCCTGCATCGCCCCTGTAGTTAACCTCTTCCCTGCCAGTGTCATTAGTACAGTGATCAGTGCATTTTTTTTTAAAACTGATCACTGTATTGGTGTCACTGGTCCCCAAAAAGTGTCACTTGAGGTCAGATTTGTCTGTCGCAATGTTGTCGTCCCACTAAAAATCGCTGATCGCCACCATTACCAGTAAAAACGATTAAAAAAAATTACAGTGCATAAATCTATCCTGTAGTTTTGTAGACGCTATATCTTTTGCGCAAACCAATCAATATACGGTTATTGGGATTTTTTTTTTTACCAAAAATATGTAGAAAAATACATATTGGCCTAAATTGATGAAGACTTTTTTTTTTAGCAGAAAGTAAAAAAAAAAATTTTGTTTATTTTTTTTCAAACTTGACGCTTTTTTTCTTTATAGCACAAAAATATAAAAACTGCAGCGGTGATCAAATGCAACCAAAAAGAAAGCTCTATTTGTGGGAAAAAAGGACGTCAATTTTATTTGGGTACAATGTCAGACAACCGCACAATTGTCAGTTAAAGTAACGCAGTGCCGTATTGCAAAAAATTGCCTGGTCATGAAGGGGATAAATCCTTCCGGGGCTGAAATGATTTAAATTGCGCACGCTTGTGAAATGGCGCCAAACTGCAGTACTTAAAAATCTCCATAGGTGACACTTTAAAAATGTTTACAGGTTACCAGTTTAGAGTTAGAGGAGATCTAGCACTAGAATTATTGCTCTCACTGTAACATTTGCAACAATACCTCATATGTACACCATTTTACATTTGTGGGCGCGATCTACGTATTTGTTCGCTTCTGCGTGTGAGCACGACGGGACAGGGGCATTTTTTTTTTAATCACTTTTATTCCTATCACAAGAAATCTAAAAATCCCTTGTGATGGAAATTTAGGCATGACAGCTCCACTTTATGGAGACCACCTGGGTTCTATAAGACCCCAGATATCTCCTCTACCCTGGAAAGCATAGGATTTAAAAAAAAAAAAAATTGATCTGCTTTCCAGGGGAAAAAATGGCAGTGTTTACATCTGCCAGAAGTCGGAAGCGACGGCATGATGTCTCTTCCAGCATCCCAGGATCATAGAGATGACCAGGGACCATCTGGTCTTCGACTAGCTCTGTGGAAACCCGGCACCGCTGCTAGATCGGATCCCAAGCTCTCCGATCACCCAGGAGAGCCCAGAAAGATGCTGATGGGCAGCAGGAAGGGCGGAGGGGCGTCCCCTCCCATTGCCTGTAAAAGCAATCCAGCAGCTAATCTGCTGCTAGGATGGCTTTTACATTCAAGGGAATCGCTGCCTAAAAAAGATATCTGGATGATGCGTGTAGCTGAAGGCATCATCCAGATATCTCCACTTCAAGCTCAGGACGCCATATGACCAGGAAGTGGGTAATGGTTAAAACTACATGTTAAAGCGGTAAAAAAATGACCACTTTTTTTCTTTTCCTCTCCTAAGCGGGCCCCAAGTAGGGCCATAAGTTGCTAGTATGCCCAGCATATTCTCACGTTCTGACACTTGCCTGTAAAACAATGCCCTCCAGCGCTGAGCCTTCACCACTCCCAGCGCTTCTATCTTCTCCTGGCCTGCCTTCTGGGCCACATTGGAAGAAGAGGAATTGTCTTGGGCCACACATAAAATACACGAACAATAAGGATGAGCAGAAAAGGTTGGACAGATCACGATTTACCAATCACTAATATAGATAATGTACTTTTCTGAGTAATAAAACTTTATTTGTAATATTTTTTATTGTAAAAGAGGGCGACGTAAAACTAGTGTGATATTTGACATTGTTTTTGATTAAACGAACGCATCAATATCTGTTTGAATGGATGGAGTCGCAATTCTCAATGAATTCTCAAGGTGCTCATGAGATTTTTTGGTCCTAATTTTGCCCCTCGTGTGCTTCATCCTTGAAAATGTTTTCTTCACAAATATAGGTGTTGCTGAAAACTGATGACATAGATAAGGCATGATTGTGAAGAGTGGGAGATTTTTTCTTTGGACAGATAACACTTCTAAAACTCCAGTAAAGAGACGTTGTCAAATTTTTCTTTGGCTGCATGTGTTCACGAAGTGTGAACACATTATTTAAAAAGAACAAAAAAATCAACATTTTTACATAGGCTTTCAAATTTGTGTTGGGCCGCATTCATAGTTGTCTTGGGCCGGATGTGGCCCGTGGGCTGCAGGTTGGAAACCCCTTTTTTCTAAACAGTAAACCTTTTACGTGGTTTAGGAGGGAGCTATAGGGCAGTCCAATTATATTCTTTAAGCATTTGCTTACTGGGCACTTAAACCCCCTTCCTGCACAGGCCAATTTTCAGCTTTCAGCGCTCACACTTTGAAACTTTTGGTGGTATTTAATCATCAGCACTGGGGTTTTTATTTTTTGCTAAACAAACAAAAAAAGACCGAAAATGTTGGAAAAAAAAAAACAAACAGTTTACATAGTTTGTTATAATATTTTGCAAACAGGTAATTTTTCTCCTTCATTGGTGTGTGCTGATGAGACTGCACTGATGGGCACTGATAGGCTGCACTGACTGACACTGATGAGGTGGCACTGATAGGCAGCATTGGTGGGCACTGATAGGCAGCATTGGTGGGCACTGATAGGCAGCATTGGTGGGCACTGATATGCTGCAATGATGAGGCAGCACTGATAGGTGGCACTAATGGGTGACACTGATGGCCACTGATGGGTGACACTGATGGCCACTGATGGGTGACACTGATGGCCACTGATGGGTGACACTGATGGCCACTGATGGGTGACACTGATGGCCACTGATGGGTGACACTGATGGCCACTGATGGGTGACACTGATGGCCACTGATGGGTGACACTGATGGCCACTGATGGGTGACACTGATGGCCACTGATAGGCTGCACTGATAGGTGACACTGATGGGCACTGATAGGCAGCACTGATGATTAGGCATTGATTGACAGCACTGGTAGGTGGCACCGGTGGGCACTGATAGGTGACACTGGTAGGTGGCACTGGTGGGCACTGATAGGGAGCACTGATTTGCACTTGTAGGTGGTACTGGTGGGTACAGATAAAGCGGCCGTGACTCTCCCTGTTTGGGATCGATGTCCCTCTGACAAAAGCCGATGATTGGCTTTTTTTTTCTCCTCACACTCTCTGGCGACACTGGCTCTGTTTACATCACGAGATCAGCTGTCATGGCTGACAGCTGATCATTGCAGGCGTTTCCTGCGTAGTCTCTCTCTCTTCTACCCTTCTGCCGCTCTGTGCCGCTTCTGGTCCCTGGGCCCTCTCTTTCCAGGATCTTTGCTATGTGCGTCGAGACCCTTCGGGGTAAGACCGCGCTATATTAAGATTCAACTCAACTCAACTCATGTGATAAGGGGTCGGGATTGGCCCCTTCACCAATCTACGATCAGCCAAGTCTCGTAGACTCGTTGATCACAGAACACCCCGCAGCTCATACACGGGAGAAAGTATATGGACGCCCTCCCGGCAATTTAGGCCCACACTGTAGCCATCGTTCGGCTATAGAGCGGGCGCGAAGAGGTTATTATTGGGCAAAGTTAAAAAGCTGACTTTAATACCACTTAAATAGTTAAAGCTGGACTCCAAATAAAAATAGCGTACAGTTTTTAATTCAGAAATCTAGAACATTAGCTCTAGTACACGCCATCAGAAAATCGTACAAAAAATACAACTTTGGAAGCGATAATCTGATCGTTAGTACACAGCTTTCGAAAGCCGATCAGGACAGGTCGTGTGAAATCATCTAATGGGACAAACATGAATATTTTTCTTGTACGATACTAGATCATATGGTTTGCGTTTTGAGTTTTTGTCCAAAAATACAATACAAATACATAACATCTGAATTTTTATTCTGTCGTACGAGAATTTTCAGAACTTTAGTAACCTCTTAGTTTTCAATTATGGAGATTAGCATGCAAAAAAAAAAAGACGATCATTCGTCTGATAATCTCATCGTGTGTACCAGGCTTAAGTCTGCTTTCACACTGTTCTGCTGAAAAAACGCATCAAAAATGCATATACGTTTTTGATGTGTTTCCGGGTGCATTTCTGGGTGCCTGTTACCCAGCATGCACATGTGAAACTTGGACCTGTGACTCAAAATACGCAAAGTGTTTTTGGTGCATTTTCAAATTTCTATTTGTTTTCAATGGGGTGGTTTCGAAAACTACACCAAAGATGCTGCAAGCAAGACTTTTCAAAACGCATCTTTCCTGCATTTTTTTTTTTTTTTTTTTTTTTTTTTTTTTTTTTTTAGCAAGGTGAAAACGCATCAGTGTGAAAGGCCCCTTAACAGCGAGACAAACCTAAAACATGAAGTTGGCGCCTGTACTTTGGCCATCTCTGGACAATAAACGATATTCTTATTCTCCAAAACAATTCATACACATCCACTACTTATTGGCCCTGAAATTCTTCATGAAATTGTTTCCTACTGCCTCCTCCTTGTTAAAAAAAAAAAAAAAAAAAAAAGGAATTTAGAGATTTGGTAAAGGTACTTTGAGATAAGATTTCGTCCATGTCATGCAGGCAGTGACATAGACACCACCTCCTGTAAAGAGAAAAAGAGCAAAGACTTGAGACCGAAACATCACATGACCTAATATTGAGGTGAGTACAAGTAAAGTATAGGTACAGTGGAACCTCGGATTACGAGCATAGTCCATTCCAGGAGTATGCTCGTAATCCAAAGTACTCGCATATCAAAGCGAGTTTTCCCACTGAAGTCAATGGAAAAGAAAATAATTTATTTCGCATTGACTTCAATGGAATGCAATACCGCATGCGGCCAGAGGCGGGTGGCGCCGGAGAGCCTTGGAAATGGCCGAAAAGGCCCGAGCACACTTCGGCTGACCTCTGCAAACCTCGGAAAGAATCCGTTCACGAGCCTTTCCAAGGTTTGCCGAGGTCAGCCGAACTGTCCTTGGGCCTTTCCGTGCATTTCCGAGTGCCGACGATCGGCGCTGTTCGGCTCCGTTCAGCGCCCTCCGCCTCATACCAAAAGCAGTACTGCACACCGCTTTTGGTCTGAATCCTGCTCGTTTTGCAAGACAACACTTGCAAACAGAGTTAGGATTTTTAGAAATACAGTGCCCAGTTTGCGAAACGCTAGTTAACCGCGTTACTCGCAAACCGAGGTTCCACTGTAGGTGTTTTTTTTTTTTTTAACCCCAGCTATTAGAGGAGAAGGCAGTGGCAGGGAGGAGGGCAGCTTGAAGATCAGTTTTAACAATTCAATCATTAAAGTGTGTATATATGTATGTGTGTGTATGTGTGTGTATATGTATATATATATATTAATTTCTAAACCACTGGTAACAAAAGTGAGTACACCCCTAAGTGAAAATGTCCAAATTGGGCCCAAAGTGTCAATATTTTGTGTGGCCACCATTATTTTCCAGCACTGCCTTAACCCTCTTGGACATGGAGTTCACCAGAGCTTCACAGGTTGTCACTGGAGTCCTCTTTCACTTCTCAATGAGGACATCACAGAGCTGGAGGATGTTAGAGACCTTGCGCTCCTCCACCTTCACTTTGAGGATGCCCCACAGATGCTCAATAGGGTTTAGGTCTGGAGACATGCTTGGCCAGTCCATCACCTTTACCCTCAGCTTCTTTAGCAAGGCAGTGGTTGTCTTGGGGTCGTTATCATGTTGGAATACTGCCCTGCGGCCCAGTCTCTGAAGAGAGGGGATAATGCTCTGCTTCAGTACATCACAGTACATGTTGGCATTCATGGTTCCCTCAATGAACTGTAGCTCCCCAGTGCCGGCAGCACTCATGCAGCCCCAGATCATGACACTCCCACCACCATGCTTGACTGTAGGCAAGACACACTTGTCTTTGTACTCCTCACCTGGTTGCCGCCACACACACTTGACACCATCTGAACCAAATAAGTTTATCTTGGTCTCCTCAGACCACAGGACAAGGTTCCAGTAATCCATGTCCTTAGCCTGATTGTCTTCAGCAAACTGTTTGCAGGCTTTCTTGTGCATCATCTTTAGAAGAGGCTTCCTTCTGGGATGACAGCCATGCAGACCAATATGATGCAGTGTGCGGCGTATGGTCTGAGCACTGACAGGCTGACCCCCCCACCCCTTCAACCTCTGCAGCAATGCTGGAAGCAATCATACTAGAGCTGCAAAGGGTGGGCCAACTAGGTTTGCCACCTCATCCCTTTAAACCCGAACACATATGAATTACACGGGTTCTGAGGCTAATTTTAACGCAGATAAGGCACCAAGTGAGTTGAATTACCACCTTAATCAGCCACTGGACCTGTGTAATTCATATGCGTTCGGGTTTAAAAGGCTGAGGTGGCAACCCTAGGGCCAACTCCATATTGAATCCTACGGACTAAGACTGGGATGCCATTACAGTTCATGTGCGTGTAAAAGCAGGCGTCCCAATACTTTGGCAATATAGTGTAAATACTTACATTGGTCCAAACTGAACCAATGTCGCTGTGTAAAAATTGCCATACCTAGAATTCATCTTTAAGGTCTCTTGCACACTGCAGCTTGAAAAAGCTCAGTACAGCTTATTTTTTTACTGAGCTAAAATACAGCCCATTAATTGTAATGTGCCTATGCACACAGACGCATAAACAAGCACCGTGTATTCTTCAGTAAAAAAAAAGAAAAATCTGCATTTTTAGTCAGTAATTTACGTCTCTTGCGCGCATACGCGCACCGTTACACGTTAACATATATTGAACGCGAGAATAAGTTTGCGCACATGCCCGGGAAAATGCGCGAATGCATAAGCACAAAAATGCACGAAAATACATACAAAAAGAGAGGCAGAAAAAATAAATGCTCAAGCAGGAGTATCGTGTGCAAAGAGGCCTAAACGCTTGCCTACTGCCTAATGCAGATTTACTACAGCAGATACATACATGCACGTCATCCAGCACTTCCGGGTAGGGGGTGCGTGTCCGCCACCCCAGCTGTGCTGCCATTCGCTACAGCACAAGCTGATGAGCAGGTCCCGTTTTTAATGATTTCTGTCCGGAACCCACCGCTCAGCTGAGGGAATGACAGGAGAGCCCTGTGTAGGTAAACAACACAGGGCTCTCTTCTGTCAGCATTGATGTGCCGTTTTTTTTCTCCTTGTAAAACGGGCAGTAAAAACCGTCACATTGCTTAGTAAAACAGCACACTGTACACACCGTAAACATTATTGGGTACACATTTAACCCTTTGATTGTTCTAGATGTTAACCCCTTCCCAGCCAGTGTCACTTTTTTAGTGACCGTGTATATTATCACTGATCACTGTATTAGTGTCAGTGGCAGGCAGTTAGTTTCTTTACCAAATAAGGGTAGCTGAATACATTTTGTCCAAAATTTATAGATTTTTTTTTTTCTCATTTCTTTTTTTATTGGAAGTTTTATAGCAGAAAGTAAAAAAATAAAATAATAATAAATAGAAAAATAAAAATAAATTAATAAAATATGTATTTTTTTTTCTGTTTTTGTTTTTTTCAAAACTCTTTTTTCGTTTTATATTGCAAGTCAGAGAGGACCCAACTTGGCTGGAGGTCCAGCATCATCTAGCGTTTTTCTCCTCATCCTGATTGTTCTTGGCCCGGGCCTTGCATTCAATGGACATCAGTTCTTACAATCGTGGAGGCTCATCATTACATATGGGCATTACCTAGGGCGTTCTTCATGCGAAAACAGTCTGTCTAGGAACCGCCACTCCTCCTCCTGACATCCACCCATCAAGGCATTTTGATATTTGTATAGTTTCCCCCCTAGAACCAGCCCACTGCTTTCATCAGAGCTGAGGGCTCCTGAAAGGAGTACTGTGGTCAGGGTTCTGTGATGTTTCTTAGGAAGCTATGTACAGCACCCTGCTGGCCCCTCCTGCCAGCCATGATCCGCTTGCATTGCATTTATTTTGCTTTTCGGCGCCTGTAAAGCATTGCAGCAGCGATCAGATCTGTCTGTGACCTTGTACGGGTCAGGCAGATGCACACTGACCGGAAGAATCAATGAGCTACCAGAGCGCTCAACAGTGCCATGGTAGTTCATTGAGAACTACAAGCCGACAGCCGCAAAGCCTGACGGGCACTGTAGTTTCCCATTCCCAGAGGACTGTGTATGAGTGACGTAGCCAGGTGGGCGGAGAAGATGCCCACCCGCTGTCACTGGGAAGGAGGGGAGAGGGGGGGAATGGCTGCAGCTGCTGGAACATGTTAAATGTTCCACCCTAAATCCAGGTGGAACATGTAACATGTTCCAAAAGGTGAACTTTAAAGAGGCTGACTGAGCTGTTACAAGGACTTTTCAAGACAGCCTGACTATGCCCACCCTTTCCACCCACCTCCTCCAATCGTAGAAACTGTACTACAGCTTCTATCAGTAAAATTGGATCTATGAATGGAGGCGGGGCAGATGATTGATTAGACCGGTCTGCCCCCTCCATTCATAGATCACATTTCATTCATAGAAACTCTATTACAGATTCTGTGAATGGAGAAGGTGGGTGGTGAGTTTTGGAGAGTACCTGCCACAGTTCTGTTAGCCCCATTAACCCTCGCTGCACTGGAAGATTATGGCAGTGGGGGGTGGGTTAATCGGAGGAGGAAAAACTACATGAACCATATATGGAATGGGATAATAAAACCTATCCAGGCACAAAGACATAAATTATATAGAAAAACTTTTCTGCCGTCTAGTGCCTGGTAGGTCATGGAATGAATCCCCTATTCCACCAATGTCTTCATCTTAAAGTCGTTACTAAACCCACAACAGTAAAATCAGTCTGTATATCCAGTAAAGTATGCTTGTTATACTCCCTGTCGAAACTAAAGGGGTCTGCATTGTGTAAAAATGCTGTTTGATCCTGTTTTCTCTGATCCTCCCCTTCTTTTACTGTTCCCAATCCATCTCCTGACATTAGAGCCTTGGGGGCACTCTGCACATGCTCAGTTTGGTGTGTATTGCTAGAAAGTTTTTTTTTTTAATTTTGTTTCCTTTCTGGGAGAGTGCATGTGATTGGCACAAGGCCAATCAGCAGTGCCCAGACAGAGGTTTGGGGGCCCTGCAGCCTCATAGGACATTCAGAGGAGAATGAAAACTCCTTCTACAAGCTTTAACCACTGGGCACTTAAACCCCCTTCCTAACCAGACCAATTTTCAGCTTTCGGTGCTCTCACACTTTGACAATTACTCAGTCATGCAACACTGTACCCATATGAAATTTTTGTCCTTTTTTTCACACAAATAGAGCTTTCTTTTGGTGGTATTTAATCACTGCTGGGTATTTTATTTTTTGCGCTATAAAGCAAAAAAGACTGAAAATTCGGTAAAAAAAAAAAAAATTCTTTGTTTCTGTTAAAATTTATTGGCAGAGTATTGGCGTGTTGCACAGTATTGCAGAGTATTGCAGATTATTGGCACTGAGCAGCGCTGTGGGCACTACACATCCAGCCCACAGCGCTGCTGCAATCTCTCCCCCTCTCCCCTCGCACTGTACAGATCGGTACAGAGAGGGGAGGGAGGAACCGGCGTCATGACGTGACGTCGGTTTGTTTACACGTGATCGCTCCATCATTTGACGGAACGATCACGTGGTAAACGGCCGCAGTCAGCGGCTATTTACTGTGATCCGTGATGCGCCGGGTCTGGTCACGGATGTTCCCAGGGGGGCGCGCGGGAGCGGACGTCCTCCCAGAATAAGCCGACCACGCTGTAGCCGTCTTTCGGCTATGGCCCGGTCGGCAAGTGGTTAAAGTGGGAGTAAACTCCTGTGTATGATTTTTACCTATAGGTAAGCCTATAATAAGGCTTATAATGAGGCTTACCTATAGGTGCTGTAAATATCTCCTAAATGTGCACAGTTTAGGAGATATTTTACTTTAGATGCATACCTGTGCCATTCCTTCAGAGCCGTGCCGTAAACAGTGACAGTGATGACATCACTGGCTCAGCCATTCATAGTTACATAGTTACATAGTAGGTGAGGTTGAAAAAAGACACAAGTCCATCAAGTCCAACCTATGTGTGTGATTATATGTCAGTATTACATTGTATATCCCTGTATGTTGCAGTCATTCAGGTGCTTATCTAATAGTTTCTTGAAGCTATCAATGCTCCCCGCTGAGACCACCACCTGTGGAAGGGAATTCCACATCCTTGCCGCTCTTACAGTAAAGAACCCTCTACGTAGTTTAAGGTTAAACCTCTTTTCTTCTAATTGTAATGAGTGGCCACGAGTCTTATTAAACTCTCTTCTGCGAGAAAGTTTTATCCCTATTGTGGGGTCACCAGTACGGTATTTGTAAATTGAAATCATATCCCCTCTCAAGCGTCTCTTCTCCAGAGAGAATAAGTTCAGTGCTCGCAACCTTTCCTCATAACCAAGATCCTCCAGACCCCTTATTATCTTTGTTGCCCTTCTTTGTACTCGCTCCATTTCCAGTACATCCTTCCTGAGGACTGGTGCCCAGAACTGGACAGTACACTCCAGGTGCGGCCGGACCAGAGTCTTGTAGAGTGGGATAATTATCGTTTTATCTCTGGAGTTGATCTCCCTTTTAATGCATGCCAATATTCTGTTTGCTTTGTTAGCAGCAGCTTGGATTGCATGCCATTGCTGAGCCTATCATCTACTAGGACCCCCAGATCCTTTTCCATCCTAGATTCCCCCAGAGGTTCTCCCCCCAGTGTATAGATTGCATTCATATTTTTCACCCAAATGCATTATTTTACATTTTTCTACATTGAACCTCATTTGCCATGTAGTCGCCCACCCCATTAATTTGTTCAGGTCTTTTTGCAAGGTTTCCACGTCCTGCGGAGAAGATATTGCCCTGCTTAGCTTAGTATCGTCTGCAAATACAGAGATTGAACTGTTTATCCCATCCTCCAGGTCGTTTATGAACAAATTAAATAGGATTGGTCCCAGCACAGAAGCCTGGGGAACCCCACTACCCACCCCTGACCATTCTGAGTACTCCCCATTTATCACCACCCTCTGAACTCGCCCTTGTAGCCAGTTTTCAATCCATGTACTCACCCTATGGTCCATGCCAACGGACCTTATTTTGTACAGTAAACGTTTATGGGGAACTGTGTGAAGTGCTTTTGCAAAATCCAGATACACCACGTCTACGGGCCTTCCTTTATCTAGATGGCAACTCACCTCCTCATAGAAGGTTAATAGATTGGTTTGGCAAGAACGATTCTTCATGAATCCATGCTGATTACTGCTAATGATACCGTTCTTATTACTAAAATCTTGTATATAGTCCCTTACCATCCCCTCCAAGAGTTTACATACTATTGATGTTGGGCTAACTGGTCTGTAATTCCCAGGGATGTATTTTGGGCCCTTTTTAAATATTGGTGCTACATTGGCTTTTCTCCAATCAGCTGGTACCATTCCAGTCAGTAGACTATCTGTAAAAATTAGGAACAACGGTCTGGCAATCACTTGACTTGACTTGACTTGACTTAGGGAACTTGAGTTCCCTAAGTACCCTCGGATGGAAGCCATCTGGTCCCGGTGATTTTGTTAACGTTAAGTTTCTCAAGTCTAATTTTAATTCTGTCCTCTGTTAACCATGGAGGTGCTTCCTGTGTTGTGTCAGGAGGATAAACACTGCAGTTTTGGTTACTGAAGCCCCCCGATTCACTCGTGAAGACTGAGGAGAAGAAGAAATTCAATACCTTCGCCATCTCCCCATCCTTTGTAACCAGATGTCCTTCCTCATTCTTTATGGGGCCAATATGGTCTGTCCTCCCTTTTTTACTGTTTACATACTTAAAGAATTTCTTGGGATTTTTTTTGCTCTCCTCCGCTATGTGTCTTTCATGTTCTATCTTAGCCGTCCTAATTGCACCCTTACATTTCTTGTTGCATTCTTTATAATGTCTGAATGCTGATGATGATCCCTCATCCTTGTATTTTTTGAAGGCCTTCTCCTTTGCTTTTATATGCATTTTTACATTGGAGTTAAGCCATCCAGGATTTTTGTTCGCTCTTTTAAATTTATTACCCAATGGGATACATTGGCTAATGCCCTTATTTAATATGCTCTTAAAGCAAACCCATCTCTCCTCCGTATTCATTCTTTCTTTCTAATATTTTATCCCAATTTATGCCTTTTAGCAAGGTTTGTAGTTTAGATTCATATCGCTGAAGCCCACGAATCCAGAAAGAAGACGGGTAAAGATGGAAGTGCCTTCAGTGATGACAGAGTGCCGCTGGAGGGCTTTGTGTTCAGGTAAGTCTGTGATAATGTGCTAGTATACGATTCATACTAGCACATTATGACTTAAACTGCCTGGTGCCCGATTTTTTTTTTTTTTTTTGTTTTGTTTTATGCGGATTACTACAAGCTTTAACCAGACACTGTAGAAATCACAAGACTACTATATACTGCTGATGAGAAAAGGTATTTAGCAGTTTATATTTACTAAAATAATTGCATTTCCATGTTCTGTGTATTGTGGGAGACCAGATATATTGAATGCAGGGTCCTGGGTTTAGTAACGTTTTAAAGTTGCCCTGTCTATTAGCAGGGCTTTTTTCAGCTGGAACTTGGTGGAACTCAGTTCCACCACCTCTGGCTCAGGCCCTTCGCTCCCTGCTCACCACTGTCACTTGTAAACAGATGTTCAGCTTCTGTGTTTACAAGCGACTGCTTGTCTCCCAATGGCTCCCACAGATCTGATCTCCTGAGCGGCTCCCACTGAGTGCAGGATGGGGACAAGGGAGATGCAGGTTCCTGGGGTGCAGTGCAGATGCCAACACCCCAGCTGAATACAGCAACAAAAGTAAGACATGTGGAAGATGGTGGAGCGTTTAAGGAGGGGGGAGAAGATGGGGTGGGGGGATTGCATGCCGAGGTCAGCAGAAGAGGAGTGGAAGTGAGATGTAGATGGGGATGCAGGGGAAAGCAGTGAAAGAAGACTGAACTCTGCACTTTGTGTGTAGTGCACCCCTGAACTCTACACTATATATTTAGCGCACCCCTGAACTCTGCACTATGTACATAGCGCACCCCTGAACTCTGCACTGTGTACATAGCGCACCCCTGACCTCTGCACTGAGTACATAGCGCACCCCTGAACTCTGCACTGAGTACATAGCGCACCCCTGAACTCTGCACTGTGTACATAGCGCACCCCTGAACTCTGCACTGTGTACATAGCGCACCCCTGACCTCTGCACTGTGTACATAGAGCACCCCTGACCTCTGCACTGTGTACATAGAGCACCCCTGAACTCTGCACTGTGTACATAGCGCACCCCTGAACTCTGCACTGAGTACATAGCGCACCCCTGAACTCTGCACTGAGTACATAGCGCACCCCTGAACTCTGCACTGTGTACATAGCGCACCCCTGAACTCTGCACTGTGTACATAGCGCACCCCTGAACTCTGCACTGTGTACATAGCGCACCCCTGAACTCTGCACTGTGTACATAGCGCACCCCTGAACTCTGCACTGTGTACATAGCGCACCCCTGAACTCTGCACTGTGTACATAGCGCACCCCTGAACTCTGCACTGTGTACATAGCGCACCCCTGACCTCTGCACTGTGTACATAGCGCGCCCCTGACCTCTGCACTGTGTACATAGAGCGCCCCTGAACTCTGCACTGTGTACATAGCGCGCCCCTGAACTCTGCACTGTGTACATAGCGCGCCCCTGAACTCTGCACTGTGTACATAGCGCGCCCCTGAACTCTGCACTGTGTACATAGCGCGCCCCTGAACTCTGCACTGTGTACATAGCGCGCCCCTGAACTCTGCACTGTGTACATAGCGCGCCCCTGAACTCTGCACTGTGTACATAGCGCGCCCCTGAACTCTGCACTGTGTACATAGCGCGCCCCTGAACTCGGCACTCTGTGTAACCCACCCAGAACTCTGCACATAACGCACTCTTGATTTAATGCCCCTTTAAGACCCTCCCACATTGAAAGGTGTGAGTGTGGGGGGGGGGGGGTAGTGGTTGAGTTCCTGCACCTATTTTCTGAGAAAAAAAGCCCTGTCTATTGGTGTAATGAATAGTGTACACAGGCCAGGCAGTATGTGTCCAGTAAAGGTCAAGGCCAAGAAGTCACATGTATTACAATCCCGCCTGTCATACAGTAATGTGTACAGTAAGCACAGAGTTTCATTTAAAATGACCCCCACACTTAGAAGCCCCAGCGCTATATGTTATGCATTGTAGCACCAAACTCAGTCACTTTTTTTTTTTAAGGAAATTAAAACCCATAAATTCTGTTTAGTGTTGGCTATGCATGGCTGTCACGGAGAGCTATAATGCCCCCTAAAACCTTGGGTTGCTTTTCACCTTTCATAAATTCCTAGGGAGATTCTATACAAAAAATAATTTTCAGCTCCGTGGCTCATTGTTATTCAAACTTGATTGATCGTCGTCATTTACCCAGCGAAGAAGTTAAGTGCTCCTGTCATTTCGGAGAGTATAATTGGGACGTTTCACAGGTCACTGATAGTGGCAGGGTTTCCCTTTTGATTAGTGTTAGACTGATAACAAAAATTACAGTTTCCAGTGATGGATGGGGCCCATAGTGTCTAAACGCAGCGCTCGAGCATTGTACCTAAACAAAATGAATTTGCATCTGATTATGTGCTTAAAGAGTAGAAGCTGGAAACCCGTGCTTCTTATTATTAAAGGGAGAGGAAGACCGGAGAGAGGGATGTTGTCCTTATCAATACAAAGGTTTTCTTTGGTATCCAAGTTTCCTCCAATTTATGACCTACATCTTTTTAAAGAGCACCTGTGCTTATGTCATGAACATAAAGCTGAGGATCAGGAGGTGAAGAACTGGATTTGGTTTTCCAGTGATAAAGCTTTTACTGTATTTTGAAGAAGGTGCCCCGTTTAAAGGTTAAATAGCCTATGTAATCAAGGGGCCCATGAAAAACTGTGCAGCATTAAATAATTGTTTTTTCTCATAATTACTGTATATATCGGCGTATAACACGCACATTCATTTTAAGAGGGAAGTTTCAGGAAAAAAACCTTACATTTTAAATAAGGAACTCTGAAGCAAAATAAGGGTCATTGCCCATCTGCAGCCTCATCATTGCCATCAATGCAGCATCTGCAGCCTCACAAGTGCCATCAATGCAGCCTCATCAGTCCACATCAATGCAGCAGCCTTTGCCATTGCCATCAATGCAGCAGCCTTTGCCATTGCCATCAATGCAGCAGCCTTTGCCATTGCCATCAATGCAGCAGCCTTCGCCATTGCCATCAATGCAGCAGCCTTTGCCATTGCCATCAATGCAGCAGCCTTTGCCATTGCCATCAATGCAGCATCTGCAGCCTCACAAGTGCCATCAATGTAGCCTCATCAGTCCACATCAATGCAGCCTCGCCATTGCCATTAATGCAGCAGCCTTTGCCATTGCCATCAATGCAGCAGCCTTTGCCATTGCCATCAATGCAGCAGCCTTTGCCATTGCCATCAATGCAGCAGCCTTTGCCATTGCCATCAATGCAGCAGCCTTTGCCATTGCCATCAATGCAGCAGCCTTTGCCATTGCCATCAATGCAGCAGCCTTTGCCATTGCCATCAATGCAGCAGCCTTTGCCATTGCCATCAATGCAGCAGCCTTTGCCATTGCCATCAATGCAGCAGCCTTTGCCATTGCCATCAATGCAGCAGCCTTTGCCATTGCCTTCAATGCAGCCTGATCGATGTCCATCTGCAGCCTAGAGGGGACAGGGAGGGGGGCAGCATGAGCGCCGACAGATTACATACAGCGAGAATCTCCTATGATAGATAGAACAGTGGTCCAATGGCGGCCCAGGAGACGGGACTTCTTATTACAGAGGCTGCCAAGTAAACAGGAGATTCTGACGGCGCTCGTCCCGCCCCCCTCCCCGTCCCCTCTGAGGCAGCTAAAATTGAAGTATCGGCGTGTAACACGCACACGATATTTGCACCCAATTTTCAGGGGGAAAAAGTGCGTGTTATATGCCAATAAATACAGTATATATTAAAGTTTTTCAAATTTATTATTGCAGGGTAAATAGAAAAGAAAAAAATATATAACATAACAGAAGTACAGCAAAGAAAACCTTTCATATTGTTGATATTATTGGATTTTACAAAATTGGAAATGTACACATCAGACTGAATCAGATACAGTGCCTTGAAAAAGTATTCATACCCCTTGAAATGTTCCACATTTTGTCATGTTACCAAAAATGTAAATGTCTTTTATTGAAATTTTTTATGTGATAGACCAACACAAATTGGCACATAATTGTGAACTGGAAGGCAAAGGTTAAATCAATGCAGCATCTGCAGCCTCACAAGTGCCTCAATGCAGCCTCATCAGTCCACATCAATGTAGCCTCACCATTGCCATCAATGCAGCAGCCTTTGCCATTGCCATCAGTGCAGCAGCCTTCGCCATTGCCATCAGTGCAGCAGCCTTCGCCATTGCCATCAGTGCAGCAGCCTTCGCCATTGCCATCAATGCTGTGTTGTAGTACTAGTTCCACTGGGTTTGCACACCAAATTTGGGGTTCCTAGCACCAAGTGGCCCCGAGACACGGGGCCCCATATTCGGTAAACTGTGTCCATCTGCAGCAATGTCATTTCGTGACCCTTTGGGGCCAGAGACCCCAAATTTTGGCTGCATCTAGGGGGCATCTAGGAACCCTTAACTACCGAGTTTGAAGTTTGGGGGACCTATGGCTGCAAATGGGCACAGTGAGGCTGCAAATGGGCATTGTTGACCCTCTTTTCCACTTACAGTAGCTGCGCATTTCCCACCTTTAGGCTTATACTCGAGTCAATAAGTTTTTTTTTCCCCAGTTTTTTGTGGTAAAATTAGGTGCCTCGGCTTATATTCGGGTCAGCTTATACTCGGGTATATACTGTACGTTTTTAGTTGTAACAGGGCTCGACAAATCTCAGGCACCAGGTCGCCATGGCGACTATAAATTGCGTCCTGGGCATTGTCAGCCCATTCACTGTTGGTACCAGGCGCAGGGATGCACAATTCCTTTCACCCAAAGCCGGGGACATGTAGTTTTGGGCGCCGGGCAGGTAAGCAATCAGGCATGTCTCTCATTAAAGAGAACCCCCCCCCCCCCCAAAAAAAAAAAAGTCCCACAAAAGAAATCATGGGAAAAAAAAGTGAAGTAAAAAAATATATTTTTTATAATTGTAAAAAATGTAGGTTACACCCAAGCACATAAAATCCCCCCCCCCCCAAAAAAATGAGACCCCCCCACCCCCACATATACGCATATACAAACATAAACGCATGTGTTGGGGCACCTGCAAAGATTGATTGTGATACACATATTACATATCGATATCGCCACACATGCCGGAATGAGAGCAATAATTCTAGCTTTTTTATTCTCTAGGGTGTCACAGGGCTACATAAGAGAAGGAAAAGGGGGGAGGTAAGGGAAAGGTACATTTTAGGATGATGGTGGTTCATGCCAACCGAGATGGTCAATTAATGTTACCTGTCAGATAAGTTATGATCCGAAAAGGACTGCAACCTCTTCAGAATATACAAACGTGTTCCATATCCCCCAGGTCTTGGAGTACTTTTCACCTGGTCTTTATTTTTTATCCATCAGTCCATGGTGAAAAACCTGAAATGTACTTTCTTTTTGTTTTTTTTTTTGTTTTTTTTTATTCAGATGTCCATGTTAAAGAATATGGCAAGCAATATGCAGCATTGGAGCAAAAACGTGTTTAAAAAGGATCTGCACCCCCACCCCGGTTTCTTCTTTTGTTACCCCTCCCCCTTACCTTAACCACTTCCGGGCCACCCACCGCACCTATACTGCGACAGGGTAGCCTGGCTGAGCGAACTGATGTACCTGTACGTCATTCCTTGCATTAGATACAGCAGGCGTGCGCCACGGGAGCTCGCCCGCGGGTCCGGAGGACTCGAAGTCCCCCAACCACCCGTGATCGCGGTGTGGAGAGGCAGAATGAGGATCTGCCTATGTAAACAATGCGGATCTCCATTCTGACAGGGGAGGAGAGCGAGAACAGTTTTTCCTAGTGATCAGGAACAGCGATCTCTCTCTACTCCCAGTGAGCCCATCCCCCTGACAGTTAGACAACACCTCCCTAGAGAACACTTACCCCTTCGATCACCACTAGTGTTAACCCCTTCCCTGCCAGTGCCATTTATACAGTGATCAGTGCATTTGTATAGCACTGGTCACCAAAAACTGTCACTTGGGGTCAGAATTGTCTGCCGCATTGTCGCAGTCCCGCTAAAAATCGCAGATCGCTGCCATTATTGGTAAAAACAATAAAAATTTTTTTTTTAAAAGTCCCTAAATCTCTCCCCTATTTTGTAGACGCTATAACTTTTGTGCAAACCAATGAATATACGCTTATTGCGATTTTTATTTTTACCAAAAATATGTAGCAGAATACATATTGGCCTAAACTGATGAATACATTTTATATATATATATATGTATGTATGTATGTATGTATGTATGTCATTTTTTCAAAATTGTCAGTCCTTCTTTCGGGGCTGAAGTGTTGAGGTAGTAACTGCACATTTCAGATACAGATCCACCGATGCCCTAATGAAATCTTCTCATGCCTTGCCACAGCTCCATTTGCACTGCCATGTTCTCTCTGATGTCATTTAGAGACCCCGCCGGTTCTTCCTGGTTCGGCGGGCAGGCCCCCCAATGACGCGCTGACATGCCTGCCCCCTCCTCCTCTTCTAAACAGAAGGCTATGTCTCCTGGAAAATGTGATGTGCATATTCCGGGAGGCACAGTGGGCAATGTGCACTTCATTCGACTAAGGTGACTGACTGTGCATGGGGAGGTGGGGCCAGGCATTTTTTCCTACAAAAAAAAAGGTAAAAAAATCACAGCGCAATAAAGAAAGAGGATGGAAGGATGGGGTGGAGTGGAGGGAAATAGCAAAAGAGGGTGAAAATCTGCTTTAAGGTAATTTTAGCCATATTAGTGCACTTGCAGCCACACAGTTAAGTCCCGGTGGTCACACTTTTTTATTTGTACTAACACTTAATATGGCTACACTCACCTTAAGTTTGATGGAAGATTCTGCATATAGCAGCATAAAGGAGCAAATCTATGAAACTATGCCCCTTAATGATCCTTTAGAGTTGAAGAAACAATGCTGCCCTGTACTCTTCTCTGTTTTTGCATCATGATATGTCACAGATGGAAACCAACAAATAAAGGCTCTAAATAGTTCCTGGTTCTACTATACCATAATATGGTAGAGATGTCGCACACTGTTCCTGGTTCTACTATACCATAATATGGTAGAGATGTCGCACACTGTTCCTGGTTCTACTATACCATAAAATGGAAGAGATGTCGCACACTGTTCCTGGTTCTACTATACCATGATATGGAAGAGATGCCACACATGGTTCCTGGTTCTACTATACCATAATATGGAAGAGATGTCGCACACTGTTCCTGGTTCTACTATACCATAATATGGAAGAGATGTCGCACACTGTTCCTGGTTCTACTATACCATAATATGGAAGAGATGTCGCACACTGTTCCTGGTTCTACTATACCATGATATGGAAGAGATGTCACACATGGTTCCTGGTTCTACTATACCATGATATGGAAGAGATGTCGCACACGGTTCCTGGTTCTACTATACCATGATATAGAAGAGATGTCGCACACGGTTCCTGGTTCTACTATACCATAATATGGAAGAGATGTCGCACACTGTTCCTGGTTCTACTATACCATAATATGGAAGAGATGTTGCACACTGTTCCTGGTTCTACTATACCATGATATAGAAGAGATGCCACACACGGTTCCTGGTTCTACTATACCATAATATGGAAGAGATGTCGCACACTGTTCCTGGTTCTACTATACCATAATATGGAAGAGATGTCACACATGGTTCCTGGTTCTACTATACCATAAAATGGAAGAGATGTCACGCATGGTTCCTGGTTCTACTATACCATAATATGGAAGAGATGTCACACATGGTTCCTGGTTCTACTATACCATAATATGGAAGAGATGTCGCACACTGTTCCTGGTTCTACTATACCATAATATGGAAGAGATGTTGCACACTGTTCCTGGTTCTACTATACCATGATATAGAAGAGATGCCACACATGGTTCCTGGTTCTACTATACCATAATATGGAAGAGATGTCGCACACTGTTCCTGGTTCTACTATACCATAATATGGAAGAGATGTCACACATGGTTCCTGGTTCTACTATACCATAAAATGGAAGAGATGTCACGCATGGTTCCTGGTTCTACTATACCATAATATGGAAGAGATGTCACACATGGTTCCTGGTTCTACTATACCATAAAATGGAAGAGATGTCACGCATGGTTCCTGGTTCTACTATACCATAAAATGGAAGAGATGTCGCACATGGTTCCTAAGTTTTTAAAAAGTTCCCATGTGCATAGTGCTATGGGGACACCATAAACCATTATTTATTTATTTCTTAAGGTTATGTTCTGTGGTTATTTTTTTTTTTGCAAATGGCACCTAGCATAGTTTTCTTTAACGTTTCTCTTGTGTTCTAATATTGTAGGTAGGAGCCAGTGAGGATGAGGATGAAGATGATTTTGAAGAGGTCCCGGAGAAGGAAGGTTACGAACCTCGCATTCCAGACCACCTTCGCGCAGAGTGCGGTGAGTTTGCCCAGCTGCGAGAAGCTTTATCCCAGCATGTTACTGCAGCAGTAAAGTAAATAAACAGCCATTATGAAGTAATAAAAGGATCACTAGTGTGCGTAATCTCTCAGACTGCTGCAAGGAAGTCATTACAGAGATAGGAAAGGCGCGATTGGCCACAGATAAACAAATACTTTGTAGGGGAAGAGGCGGCTGAGACTGCGGGCTTATTTCATTCAGTCATGTAGCCGTGTAGTTTAAAGCCTGCCGCTGTTATGTGCACTACAAAGGAATATTTATAAAAGGATATTTATTTCCCGGGGAAGAAAAATATACCGCTTCACACGCCTCTCTTGTAAATGGCTTTTCCTGGCGCGCTCGAATTACAGTAAATCTGTTTAATTAAATCCCATTATAAGGAGTGATATGACACCTCCTGGCATTGTACAATTATACTCTCTCGGAGGTTTCTCCGGGTATATAAAACTGAGCCATGCGAGGAGCCGCTCTGTGCGCTTTATAAAGGCATGCACATTAGCTTTTTCGCTACCGGTATGCGAGTAATGAGATCACAAAATATTTTAATATTAAGGCAAAGACTAAGGTAAACTCTACATAAATAGCCCCACTGTTATTGTTTTAATGTACCAGAAATAAAATCTACTGTTAAACAGAGATGGCGGTTAGTGAATGTGGTAACATGTATATAGCGTAAAAGTCAAGGTGTGTTTTTTTTTTTTTTTTTTTTCCTTTTTTTTTTTTTTTTTTTTTTTTTTTTTTTTAAATCAATGAGGTTATAAGCCTTTTTCCTTATTTTCTTTGTAATAAGGTTATATGTAAAGCATAAAGGTGTAGGGTTTTTTTAAAAAGAGTTTCTAAACACAAAAACAAAAATGGAATACATTGCAGCTTACCAGTCATTAGATTTGGTGGCTGCATTCATTTGTTTTTCCAGCCCCTTTCCTTTTATTTACACCTGGTGATCCTGCCAGTAACACACTTCTTGTATTTACTAGCCTAGCCCTTCTGTATTAGGGCAACAGAAACAAGATAGGACTACAGAACCCTGCCACACTCTTATTGTCCTTAACAGTTGAAGGTGGTTTCTGTAGTTCCCCAGAAAACAATTTATTTAGTTAGTTGGTAAGGTTGAAAAAAGACACTAGTCCATGCAGCTCAACCTGTGTACTTGGTGTATGTGTGTTCATGTCAATAATCATTTCCATATCCCTGTATATTGTGTTCACTAATGTTGCGTACACACGAGCGGACTTTCCGGCAAACTTTTCCGGCGTACCGGAGTCCGTCGGACAATTCGATCGTGTGTGTGGGCTCCAGCGGACTTTGTTTTCTCAAAAGTTGGACGGACTTAGATTTGAAACATGTTTCAATCTATCCGACGGACTCGAGTCCGGTCGAAAAGTCCGCTCGTCTGTATGCTAGTTCGACAGACAAAAAGCCACGCTAGGGCAGCTATTGGCTACTGGTTATGAACTTCCTTATTTTCGTCCGGTCGTACGTCATCACGTATGAATTCGTCGGACTTTGGTTGATTGTGTGTAGGCAAGTCCGTTCATTCAGAAAGTCCATCGTAAAGTCCATTGAAAAGTCCGCCGGGCAAAGTATGCCATAAAGTCCGCTCGCGTGTACGCGGCATAAGAGTTTTTTTTTTTTTTTTTTTTAAACTATCAATACTTCCTGCTGACACCACCCATTGTGGAAGAGAGTTCTACATTCTTCCCGCCCAAACAGTTAAAAAAGAAAAAAACTACACTCCTTGTGACAGCCACGGAAGTGCTAAAAAAAAATCCCCCTCCCCTCCCCTCCCCTCCCCTCCTCTCCCCTCCCCTCCCCTCCTCTCCCCTCCCCTCCTCTCCCCTCCCCTCCTCTCCCCTCTCCTCTCCTCTCCTCTCCCCTCCCTCTCTCTTCCATGTATTCTCTAGGGCCTCTGCTTAAAAAAAAATATAATGTTTTTTTGGCATTGTGGAGTGATGCAGAAGACCTTGTGCCAGTGAGTATTCTAAAGCGAAAGTGGTGATTTGATTTGTGAGACGATGAAGTTCTGTCCAGAATGGTTGTATTTGAGGGCAGGACCACCAGATGTGCAAAAGTGATCCCAACTCTTCATTACAATGCCAGCAATCCGTTTTCTTACGTGTAGACATTTACTGTCCCCTTGTGGATATATTTTTTTTTTCTTTCTGTAGCCCTTGTATCTCCAAACACAACTTTGTATTATAGAAATTACCTGTTGATCCCACCAGTCGCTACAGCCTCCTTCTTGGTGGCAATGATCTGCATGCTCATAGAGCCTGTGCAGCGCTGCCACCACAGTGTGCATGCTCTTCTTCCTGTATCAAGTAAGTCGTGCCTATTCTTGGCGTACTCAGGGAGGCTGGTATGACTCATAGGCAGCATCTCTGATACCTCCCCCCTACTTCTAGAAACTGGTAGATTCTAAAAGAATGAAAGTGGAGGTGAGGACGAACTGCCTGGAGTATTCTGAGGGTCCTGACAAATCCCTAACAGATGGGTTGGCAGGGGGCACCCCCCCCTCAAATACTCAGGGTCAGCCCAGCTGGGGCAGTGGAGTTCTGGTGGAAGTTGGAGATGGAGTGTTAGGTTGTAGGTGGCCCTTGTAGGTGCCTCCTAGTCTGATTGACCTCAACCCAATAGAACACCTTTGGGATGAATTAGAGCGGAGACTGCGAGACAGGCCTTCTCATCCAACATCAGTGCCTGACCTCGCAAACGTAAGAAATGGAAGAATGGTCAAACATTCCCATAGACACATTCCTAAATCTTGTGGACAGCCTCCCAGAAGAGTTGTAGCTGTTATAGCTGCAAAGGGTGGGCCAACTTAATATTAAACCCTACGGACGAAGACTGGGATGCCATTAAAGTTCATGTGCATGTAAGGGCAGGTGTCCCAATACTTCCAATACTTTTGGTAATATTGCGTGTGTATATGTGTGTGTATATATGTGTATATATATGTATGTGTGTATGTATATGTATATGTGTGTATATATATATTCTCACGAAAGTGAGTACAACCCTCACAATTCTGTAAATATTTTCTTCTATCTTTTCATGTGACAACATTGAAGAAATGACACTTTGCTACAATGTAAAGTAGTGAGTGTACAGCTTGTATAACAGTGTAAATTTGCTGTCCCCACAAAATAACTCACACAGCCATTAATGTCTAAACCGCTGGCAACAAAAGTGAGTACATCCCTAAGTGAAAATGTCCAAATTGGGCCCAATTAACCATTTTCCCTCCCCGGTGTCATATGACTTGTTAGTGTTACAAGGTCTCAGGTGTGAATGGGGAGCAGGTGTGTTAAACTTGGTGCTATCGCTCTCACTCTCTCATACTGGTCACTGGAAGTTCAACATGGCACCTCATGGCAAAGAACTCTCTGAGGATCTGAAAAAAAGAATCGTTGCTCTACATAAAGATGCCCTAGTCTATAAGAAGATTGCCAAGACCCTGAAACTGAGCTGCAGCACAATGGCCAAGACCATACAGCGGTTTAACAGGACAGGTTCCACTCAGAACAGGCCTCGCCATGGTCGACCAAAGAAACTGAGTGCACATGCTCAGCGTCCTATCCAGAGGTTGTCTTTGGGAAATAGACGTATGAGTGCTGCCAGCATTGCTGCAGAGGTTGAAGGGGTGGGGGGTCAGCCTGTCAGTGCTCAGACCATACGCTGCACACTGCATCAAATTGGTCTGCATGGTTGTCGTCCCAGAAGGAAGCCTCTTCTAAAGATGATACACAAGAAAGCCCGCAAACAGTTTGCTGAAGACAAGCAGACTAAGGACATGGATTACTGGAACCATGTCCTGTGATCTGATGAGACCAAGATAAACATATTTGGTTCAGATGGTGTCCGGTGTGTGTGGCGGCAACCAGGTGAGGAGCACAAAGACAAGTGTGTCTTGCCTACAGTCAAGCATGGTGGTGGGAGTGTCATGGTCTAGGGCTACATGCAGGGCTGGACTGGGACAAAAATTTGGCCCTGGACTTCATCATAACCGGCCCACTTTGATTTTGAGTGTCCCCAACAGCGTCCCCTTACATCAGTATGTCCCCATCAGCAGCCCCCTTCACATCAGTGTGTGCCCATCAGCAGCCCCCTTCACATCAGTGTGTCCCCATTAGCAGCCCCCTTCACATCAGTGTGTCCCCATCAGAGTTTCTCCATCAGCACCCCCCTTCACATCAGTGTGTCCACATCAGAGTTCCCACCAGCAGCCCCCTTCACATCAGAGTGTCCCCACCAGCAGCCCCCTTCACATCAGAGTGTCCCCATCAGAGTGTCCCCATCAGAAGCCCCCTTCACATCAGCGTGTCCCCATCAGAAGCCCCCTTCACATCAGCGTGTCCCCATCAGAAGCCCCCTTCACATCAGCGTGTCCCCATCAGAAGCCCCCTTCACATCAGCGTGTCCCCATCAGAAGCCCCCTTCACATCAGCGTGTCCCCATCAGAAGCCCCCTTCACATCAGCGTGTCCCCATCAGAAGCCCCCTTCACATCAGCGTGTCCCCATCAGAAGCCCCCTTCACATCAGCGTGTCCCCATCAGAAGCCCCCTTCACATCAGCGTGTCCCCATCAGAAACCCCCTTCACATCAGTTTGTCCCCATCAGAAGCCCCCTTCCCATCAGTGTGTCCACATCAGAGTCCCCACCAGTAGCCTCCTTCACATCAGTGTGTCCTCCCTCTCCTCCCCCTCCCACATATACTCACAGTTTTGAAGGGAGCTTCTTGTTCCTCTCTCCAGTCATGTGATAACAACTGATAAGGGGAGAGAGGAAGAAAAGTCTGCCGGCTGTCTATCTCCCCCTGCAGGCTGGAGGGAGCAGAAAGCCTAATGCTCTCTCCAGCAAGTGACGGCAGCTGCTCCTCCTGACAGGAGTGAAATCGCAATCACTGACTGTCAGAGAGGAGCGGCTCCAGGACTGCACCTGACCGGCCCACTGAAACTCCCGGTAGTCCCAATGGCCAGTACATGCCTGGCTACATGAGTGCTGCTGGGACTGGGGAGCTACAGTTCATTGAGGGAACCATTAATGCCAACATGTACTGTGACATACTGAAGCAGAGCATGATCCCCTCCCTTTGGTGACTGGGCCGCAGGGCAGTATTCCAACATAACGACCCCAAACACACCTCCAAGATGACCACTGCCTTGCTAAAGAAGCTGAGGGTAAAGGTGATGAACTGGCCAAGCATGTCTCCAGACCTAAACCCCATTGAGCATCTGTGGGGTATCCTTAAATGGAAGTTGGAGGAGTGCAAGGTCTCTAACATCCACCAGCTCCGTGATGTCGCCATGGAGGAGTGGAAGAGGAATCCAGTGGCAACCTGTGAAGCTCTGGTGAACTCCATGCCCAAGAGGGTTAAGGCAGTGCTGGAAAATAATGGTGGCCACACAAAATATTGACACTTTGGGCCCAATTTGGACATTTTGACTTAGAGGTGTACTCACTTTTGTTGCCAGCGGTTTAGACATTAATGGCTTTGTGTTGAGTTATTTTGAGGGGACATCAAATTTACACTGTTATACAAACTGTACACTCACTACTTTATATTGTAGCAAAGTGTAATTTCTTCAGTGTTGTCACATGAAAAGATGCAATAAAATATTTACAAAAATGTGAGGGGTGTACTCACTTTTGTGAGGTACTGTATGTATGTGTGTGTGTATATGTGTGTGTATATGTATGTGTGTGTGTATATATATATATATATATATATATATATATATATAATGAGATATTGGTTTTTTTTTTCACTTGCAAACGTTTGCGTACACGACAATGACCGAATTTCACTGCTGCTGTATATTTTATGTGCGCAAGTTTAACAGGCTGACCTGGCAACCTCCAAGCTTTCAGCCCCATTTTACAAGGTCAAATACTGCTCCCAGTACATGAATTTGCTGGTAATTTACTAGCTGGTGAGAGATAAGATGAGTGGATTAATTTGATCACAAGATAAGGTACAGTAGGAAAGGGTCTTGATCTTTGTTCATCAGGTTATTAAATTGTAAGAATTCACTTTTATGTAGCCCATTGTTCTGTCTTATCAAGCCATCTGCTCAGAAGTATGATTTCAATGGAAACATGATGGCTTGGAAATGAAAGCCGACCTGACAAGTTAAAGGAGCTGTAAAGATTAAAATGAGTTATATCTTTTAAAGAGCTGTTAATTTTCTTTACAAATACTTTAATCAGAAAAGGAACAGTTTTTGGAGGTTAACTGGATTTCATATAATCCCCACAGAAGTATGTTTTTAGCATATTGTATGATTTGGGTAATTACTGTGTATTTGCACTTATAAAGGTTGTAATATAGCGTATTTTGGGCATACATGCTTTGAAAGGACCCTATACTCCTCTTAGATGGCTGTCACAGGAACATTTGTCCTGCTGAAGAATGTACTCTCACCTCTTGTTTGGGTGACAGCTGTAGAATTATAGGATTTTCCATTACTTTCTGTCTCCATGACCATGGTCACAGGACAAATAAAGAGGGTGAATCTATCTAGCAGGGACACAGAACAGTAAAGACCTGACATGGATCCTTAAACCGGCCATACATGGATCGAAATTCAGCTGGTTCAACATTGAGCCGTCAGATTTCGATCCATGTATGGGCAGGCTGGTTGTACAGATGTTGATATACTGATCGACTTCTGTACAACCAGCATGTTGGAAAATTTCATCATGATCAGCGCCATCTGCTATAGCTGGCGACGCTGGTCAGTGTATTCTGATGGCGAGGAAGTCTTCTCACAGTCACAACACAATGGGGGGATTTACTAAAACTGGAGAGTGCAAAATCTGGTGCAGCTCTGCATAGAAACCAATCAGCTTCCAGGTTTTATTGCCAAAGTTTAATTGAACAGGCTGAAGTTATAAGCTGATTGGCTACCATGCACAGCTGCGCCAGCTTTTGCACTCTGCAGAAGTGATTTCCCCATCCAAATCGAATGTGTGGATGGGGGAATCGGGTCATTTTCTTTAGTTCAGTCCGCTGGTTGAATGAAAAATGACTAATGTATGGGCAGCCTTAGCCATCCAGGGCTGTTGGTGTACAACCTTCCTGTGGTCATTTTCCACCAGCAGGGTTAGCTATACAGTAAAACCTTGGTTTGCAAGCATAATTCATTCCAGAAACATGCTTGTAATCCAAAGCACTTGTATATCAAAGCATTTTTTTTACAGGGTATAAAAGAGAAAAGAGAGGCACCTCTAAGTGTAGCAATAAGTTGCTAAATGTTGTACCTTCATTAAATGTAACCATATTGCTACACTTAAGAGGCTCCTCCTTTTTTTTTTTTTTTATACTCCAGTTGTGACATGACGCTACTCTTATATCAAGGCAGCAAAATTTATTAAAACATTTTGCTTGTCTTGCAAAACTCTCTCAAACCAAGGTTTTACTGTAGTTTCTGAACCCCTGACCAAAAGCATGTAAAGAGTAAGAATCTCTTGTGAAGAGCTTCATGTGGAGCTTTCTACAGAAATTTTTAGTGGATGAGAAATTGGATGTGTAATGATGGTATAGGCTTTTTTTCCCACTGTTTGGTGGAGTGGACAGTATTTGGTTTAAGAAATTTCAGTTTTGGTCAGAGGAAAGAAATTGTTATATTGTTGATTTTATATATTGAGTGTGGTTTTGAGAGTATTTGGTTTTATAAATATCAGTTTTGTTAGAAGAAAGAGAAATTGTTATATGGTTGAATACATATCGATATAGAGTGTGTGGCTAAAGCCCGCTGTCGGCTGATGTCAGAGCCAGTCCAGGCTCTGAAAAGATGCTGACCATATATTCGGGATCCACCCAGATGTCTGGATCCGCAGCTGGCTCAATCTCACAGTGAACCGCTGGAAGACTAAGCCAGCTGGTCCCCCTCCCTCCACAGCCCAGCGCTCCATTGAGCACTGGAGGGGCAGAGCAGAGAACTCTCTGCAGGCTGAAGACCGAGAGCTGAGCGATCAGCGGTGTTCGCACAGTTCTTGCTGTGCTGTTGATGACTTATTTGTTGACATATTCCACTATGTTGCCTACTTTACCTTCTCTAAAAATTGTCTTTGTATAACTACATATGTATGCTCACTCGTTCAAGTTCTTTTGCCATCCACATATAATCAACAATATTCTCCTATCACTTTCTGCATGATGATAAATTCTTCATATATTGAAGGCATTCTTAAAAAAAATATTATCTTGACTCTTGTCTGTAGATTGTGGTGCATTTATTATTTGTATTTTTTCTTTTTTATTTCTGTGCGTATTTTACTGAAATATGTGAAGTATTTTAGACGTGCTCATTTATGAAATGAAGTGTGAGATATTTTGAACATTGGTGATTAAGTGATTAAGTTAGTGAGCTGTGAAGTCATTACCCATTAGAGGGTGTCATACCAAATTAAGGTGTTCCATATTCTTAACGACCTTTCATTAGTTAAGTCCTTATTTACATTTGCACCTAATGTCCAAGTGTCAAGAAGTCATGGCATGTATCAGAAATCAGCAGCTGCTTGGTTTTATGCTTAAATTAAAATTTTACCAAATCAGTGGTGTGAAAAAAAATTCTCCTCCACTTTGTTCTAGTATTATGTGAACTTGCCCCCACAGTGTGTACAGTCTAAAATAGGACTTCCTTCTGAAAATGTTAGTTTCCTTGCTGTTAAGCAGATCTTTTTATATCGGTTCTTTCTAAGCCACTGGCCTAGAACAAGTATGCAGATCAGATTTTAACGGAATAAAGAAAATTGCATCAATTTTTGGAGTTCCGTCAATCTGGGGTTTGCCAATCAATGTATGCCTCAGCCATGAGCTGGACATGCATCTGAGGACTATACATGCAAGTGCGTTGACATTCATATGAAAATCAAGTCTAAAGAAAGTCAGATGTTCTTATTTTTAAATTATAGTTACTCAAAGTAAGAGCATGATGGCTATGAAGCTTGCAATTGCAGAAGAAATTAGCAGCAGCAGCTTCCATGTTTCTCTCAAGATATTTTCCCTTTAAAGAGCACCTCCCCAAAAATGTATTTCTTGGCTACTAATTCAGTGACTAATACATTCTTAATGGTCACTCAAATAGCTAGTGCATATTATCTCCTTTATGAGGGTGACCTTGATGGACATGTTTGTTGTCCTATATATTTAACCTATGTGACTGAGTAACTGTAATTCTACTACAAAAGTTGTACAAGCTAGGAATTAACCCTTGGGTGATTCTTGGGTGACCCTTGGCTAAAGGATAGATACCAGAGTGTGGTTGTAAATGGGGGTCACTAGTAAGTGATCTAACTAAGGGTTTGTTGGGCAAGATGTGTCTTTTTGCTGATTCAAAGGTGTGTAATAAGGTTGGTATCCCTAGAGTTGTCTGTAACATAGAACAAGATTTGGCATTGCTGGAAGATTGGCCAAAGAAGTGGAAACTGCACAGACGTTGATATACTGATTGACTTCTGTACAACCAGCATGTTGGAAAATTTCATCATGATCAGCGCCATCTGCTATAGCTGACGACGCTGGTCAGTGTATTCTGATGGCAAGGAAGTCTTCTCACAGTCACAACACAATGGGGGGATTTACTAAAACTGGAGCGTGCAAAATCTGGTGCAGCTCTGCATAGAAACCAATCAGCTTCCAGGTTTTATTGCCAAAGTTTAATTGAACAGGCTGAAGTTATAAGCTGATTGGCTAGAGTTGTCTGTAACATGAAACAAGATTTGGAATTGCTGGAAGATTGGTCAAAGAAGTGGAAACTGCAATTTAACCTCTTGGTGCTGGTGCTCCCGGCTCTTTAAGAGGTTTATCACGCCGGGAGGCGGGGCATGGCTTAAGAGCATGTGACCGCCGTGATTGGCTGTCATGGCAGTCACGTGCTCCAAAAACTCCTGATGGCAAGGAGCGATCGGGAGCTTTTGGTACAGCGATGGTAACTATGCTGTTACCATCTGCAGCTTGAGCTTTCAGTACAGGTGTATTGGGGGCAATTAACGCAAATATGCAGCCCCTCGGCGCTAAGGAACAAGTGCCGAGAGGCCACATATTTGCATACGGCCGGCGCCAAGGGGTTAATGTTTCTAAGTGTAAAATATTGTACCTAAGGTAAGAATCCAGAGAGAATACAACTTTTGGGGTACAGTGTTGGCCAGCACTACAGGGGAAAAATATTTGGGGGTACTTATTTCACACAATTGTAAAATGAGCAAACTGTGTGACCAGGCAGTAAGAAAAGTGAATAGAATTCTAGGATGCATCACTAGAGGGATCACCTGCAGGAGGAAGAAGGTTCTGATTCTCCTATATAGATCTATAGTGAGACCTCATTTAGAATCTGTGTCCAGTTCTGGAGAACTCACTCACAAAAAGATATTGTTCAGATAGAACGAGTCCTGAGATGGGTAACAAAAATGGTCAAAGGTTTGGGGGATAAAACATATTGAGAGCGACTTCAGGAACTTGATATGTACAGTCTGGAGGAAAGAAGGGAAAAGGGAGACGTGATTGAAACTTAAATACATCAAGGGGGTGAATAAGGTTCATTAGGGCAGTTTTTTCAATATTTAACCAAAATCAAGAACACTGGGACAAGACCTCAAGTTAACTGGAGGAAAGTTCAAAACTAATCTTAGACAGTATTATTTTACTCAAAGAGTAGATGATTCTTGCAATAAATTTCCAGTAGAGGTAGTGAGCCAGTGAACAGTAAATGGCTTCAGACATGTTTAGGACAAACCTAGATCTAGATCCTCCAAAAAGTGATGAAGTCTTCACACAATGTGAGTGTCATAAGCACCTCTCCCCATCAGTAATGAAATCATCAAAGGTAGTTGCCTCACACTCGCTTGTTTGGCAGCAGAGCAGTTACCCATATAGGGTTAAATCTTCAATACGCAATAGGTACAATCCCAGGACGAAGTCGTGATGACGAAAAATGTCGGGTCATAGCTGTACAACAACTAGTAGGATTTTTCTGACATCACGAGAGACGCTTTGGCTGCATCTTCAGCGAGGTGAGACATTGCCTGCTGTTTGTCGCTTATTTTCTGCCTTAGCGCTCTGGGTTACATCTTTTTCAATGCTTGTTATACATGTGCACCTTGTAAGTGCAATATTTGAAGATTTTATACAAATAAATGGATCACCTTTTTAGACGTTATTGCACTAGTGGAGCTTTATTTTATCTCCCCTCTGTGAGTGTGCTACACCTTGATTGTACATAATGGAGAGTGGCGTATTGAAGATTTTAACCCTATATGGGTAACTGCTCTGCTGCCAAACACGTGAGTGTGAGGCAACTACCTTTGGTGAGTTAATTAATGACGGGGAGAGGTGCTTATGACACTCGCGTTGTTGTGTGAAGACTTCATCACTCTTTGGAGGATCGCTTACACTTCTCTGGCTTTTTTTGCACGGTTTGTGACTTTCCATGGACTTTCATTAACTGATTTTCCTTTCCATTCCATACGCTTTATGCCATTTTTTTGATATTTTATTGCATTTTTTACATTGAGTGTTGCTGTTAACTTTTAGGTTTTCAAGTGAATATGCTTATTAAAGTGATAATATGCACTGGCTTTTTGAATGACCATTAGGAATAAATCATTGAATTAGTAGCTAACAAATAAATTAATTTTTGGGTAAATATTTAAGCTATACCTGAAAGCTGCCTTCTGGCATAGTTCCAACTCCAGTCTTGGTGGCACCCCCCCCCCCCAACCCTTGAAAAGAAAAAAAAATATTGCATGCATATCTTTTTCCAGGTGTCTACGGTCTAGCTATTTCAGATGGTCACAGGTCCACTTTATTAACTTCTTCCCCTAGCAGTGGGCATTTCCTGAGTGCTGCAGTGAGTGACGAAGCTAAATGATGTGATGCTACTGTCTGCAGCAATCTCCTGTGAGTTCGGAGCGGAGGGCAAGGCATTGATGTCCTGGTATCAGTGGAAGTGCGTTGAATGACACTGGGTTAAGGAACCCAGAAGATTTTTGGTGCCAGACTGGTAAGTATTTGGGGGACAGCGCTGGAGATTGAATGGGTATTACAGCTTTTTGAGGATGATGTTTTTGGTTTGGATTAGTCATTTTGACGTCTTTATTGCTTTTTGTATGCCTATGAATAGGCTGGTCGAGAAGAAGTGGTAGTTTGGAGACAGTATAGATCTTAATTCTATAAGGGACAGAAAACCCCTAGTTAATTGGATCTGGCATGCAGACCTGGGTACTCCATGTAAAGATCAACTGGCTTGAGCAGTCAGGTGATTTAGTACTTTGACATCATCTGAAAAGTGAAATTTTCGGTTTTGGGTGGACTGACCTTAAATCATGTTTATTAGCAGATTTGTCTTTGGGCTGTTGCTCATGAAAAGGAAATGAGAAACTCGGACACAGACTCTATAGAATGCAGATGAGTGGAGGAGTAGATTGAAATGGCCCATTCATCAGGCTGTTCCATTCCAGAGGTGCTTTTATACCGTTCAAAGCAATGAGGGGCTGGGAAAGTGATTATTTCCTGTGTGTAATTAGTTTGGATTAAAACATGATTAAAACAAACAAGTAATTGCATTTTAGAGATGTTGGCATTCCATGGCAATGATTAAAAATGTTGTTTACAAAGCCCGCTGCCTAATAGATTCATAAATTCGTCATTGGGAAGAGACTTTGCAAAGCCAACCATGGCAAAAGTCCCGATTCTTGTTGCATACTTGTGTGTAGATGAATATTTCCTCTATTTTTTTAGGGGTCAAATTTGTTACTGACATCTTTTTTTTTTTTTTTTCTTAATCTAAAAGGTGTGCAAAACCAATATCTCTATAGTGATCAATACAAAAAGTTTGTTTTGAGTATGTGAAAAAAATGTGCATCAAATTGTGAAATAGCAGTCTCATAACATATAAATCACTTATGCATAACAAACGTAAACTTCAAAAAGAAATAGCCAAAAGTCCAAATGTGATAGCTTGAAAATGATGAAAGTCCATGTGTAGGAAACCACCTCAGTGTGTCAGTTCCCTTATCAATCTCCAAATAAGAGATCAACAGCACCGAAATCATCCAATTGGGGGGCCACCACCCAGGATACCACTGACTTCACTGCCTCCATTGTCCTTCACTGGTTATCCAAAGCCAGCACCTCAAAGTAATAATGGGTAGGAGAAAGAACAAAGGACCATAGAGTAGTATGCTAAAACTACATGATTTATTAAATGTAGATATACTCACAAAGTTCCCCTACTCATTCGCCAAGAAAGTGCAAAGAAAATGAAAACACAATAGTTTTTGACAAGTCCTTTATTTAAAAAAAAAAAACAAAAAATGTTCTCTGAACTAGATCTAACATCCATCACAATGAATGCCGGCTGCCAACCCTAAAAAAAAAAAAAAGCTCTGCACCCAATGAAGGCTCCTGCGGTCTGACAGCTCTCCCGTCAGACATCCTTAAATAACTAAGTAGCTGGGCCATCCGATGACATCACTGGGTGACCCCGCCCCCTTGTGACATCAACGACCTAGCATGCTCCCAGTTGAAGTCGCTCGTCCCCCCCCCCCCCCTTTCCTTGCTTGGGCTGCATGCTCGGATAAAAAGGGTCTTTTTTCATTTTGGCATGGGGTGCCCCTTAAAATCCATACCAGACCTAAGGGCCTGGTATGGATTGGGGGGGACTACCACGCAGTTTTGTTTTTTTTTTCAATTGTTGGCAATTGTGCTGGAAGGAAAAGGAATCGTGTCACACACTGTACATAGACAAGTCACGGTACATTGAAATCTTTAGAAATTGCATTGAAATCATGTTAAAGTTGCTCTTAAATTATTCCCAATGGCCGGGCATAAATTATATTCTGGCCAATGGAATCCATAAACATATGTGCAATACTTGATTTTAGGTGTGTTTTTTTTCAGCTGCTTTTTCCTGCCCCAAGTAAAAGGTGTTCAGAGAAGAAATTCAAACACCCTGTGAGGCCTCATGGCAGGAACGTCAAGTATTATTTTAATAAAATCTGCAGATTTAAAATATCGAAAGTGACTTTTGTTAATGCTTTACTCCAGCCTTACTACTTCCTATTTTGGGGGGGGGGGGGGGGGCACGCCGTTTATTTATTTTTTTCATTTTGGCATGGGGTGTCCCTTAAAATCCATACCAGACCTAAGGGCCTGGTATGGATTGGGGGGGGGACTACCACGCAGTTTTTGTTTTTTTTTTTTGTTTTTTTACATCAATTGAACATAGACTGCTTTTAAGCTGGATTCTCATAAGTATTAGGCTGTGTTTCTGGCTGTCACTCTCTGAAAAACACTTGTAGACTAGAAATGAGCTCTGGCATGTTAGGAGTGAGCCCACAAGGCTGTCACTGTACTGAGCCTATCATAAGTAGCCAAGGCAATGCAAAAAAGCATCAAAGGACTGCATGTGGTCCCATGGCTGCAGTTTGGACACCAGGGCATTGGGCATTAGCTACATACAGTATCTCACAAAAGTAAGTACACCCCTCACTTATATTTTATCTTTTCTTGTGACAACACTGAAGAAATGACACTTTACTACAATGTAAAGTAGTTAGTGTACAGCTTGTATAACAGTGTAAATTTGCTGTCCTCTCACAATAACTCAACACACAGCCATTGATGTCTAAACCACTGGCAACAAAAGTGTAATTTCTTCAGTGTTGTCACATTAAAAGATATAATAAAATATTTACAAAAATGTGAGGGGTGTACTCACTTTTGTGAGATACTGTAGATGTTCACATTTTGAGCATGCATTTTTATGCAGGCGCTTGTGGTGTCAGCACTGACGCCAGCAAACATGATGAGCTTAGAAATTCAAGTTTAGTTTGAGATTGGTAAGGCTAAACATATCTGTGCAAACTGTGTAGTCCTCATGGACAGGGGATTACTGCCATATCTGACCATAATCATTGGGATCGAGTGATGCTCATCTGCTGTATATGGGAACCTTAAGTCCAGCCAGATATTACAAGAAGCCTAATTCCCTTCAGTCTGCATTCATTGCAGTTTGTGTTGTCAGCGGCACATAAGAAATGTATAGACTATGTTTGACAATGATGTCCAGATCCTGATAACATCAGCAGTGCCTCGCTTGCCTCAATCTGTCTGCAGGCAGGCTTGATAAACCAGAAGTGACAGAGGGGAGAAAGACGATGAGGCTGAGAACAGGCTGTATGCTTCTTTATCTAGGCACCGCTACAACCGCTGCTCTGCAGGATGAAGGACAGCATGTTTTACCTGGGCCGATCTTATATTATCCAAGACTTGAAAAGCTGCGATAGCTGTGTACTCTGCTGTGATATCATTGTATCTAAAGGACCATGCAGGTACAAGCGTACTTCAGTCCCTGTCCTTTTTGAAGAACAAATGGAGTTTGGATGTATGGAAGGGGGTCTGCTTTAAAGAAAAGCGCTTTTGGATATTCAGGGAGTTCGCTAAAAAGTAAAAGTAATATTTTTGAATGGTCCACAAGTGCTCTATATAAGCAAGCTCTCCCTGTGCTTGCATGACTTTCCTCCCACATTCCAAAGACCTGTTAAAGCAGAACTTCATTCTCTTGATAAACATTGGAAAATTGTGTCACCGGAGCAAAAATTAATAAAAAAAATAATAAAAATTTAATTTAAAATTTGATCTGCTGCAGTTAAAAAGTCCTACCCTGTTTCCCCTAAAATAAGACCTAGCGTGATTGTCAGTGATGGCTGCAATATAAGCCCTACCCCCCAAATAATCCCTAGTTAAAGTCCTTGTAGGTCTTATTTTCAGGGTAGGGGTTATTTTCGGGGAAACAGGGTAGGGCTTATTTGGGGGGGTAGGGCTTATATTGCAGCCATTACCGACACTCACGCTAGGTCTTATTTTCGCGGAAACAGGGTATACAATAGATTAGGAAAAAAATATATTCGAAAATTTAACTGCGTTGATCCAAAAAGTGCTAGTTCAATATTACCGCTGATACGGTGTCTATACAAGTGCAACGTGTCAATAGATCAATATGATGTGCAAAAATATCACCTAGAGCATAGGTATTTTACAGTAATCCCCAAAGTCCACTTCCGTTTATCATATACATTCAGTGTACATATTATTCTCCAATTTTCATCCGTGCTTTATAACAGGGACTTTTCACCACTTCATGTGCCACCACCACCTTCTGAAATGGGCACTCACCAGAGCCTAGAAAAAGTTTTGCCTTTGGTTCATATTGGGATAACCAGGGCTTTTTTCCCTCAAACAATAGGTACTGGAACTCAACCACAACCCCCCAAAACCCCTCCACCCGCACACACCCTCCAAATCACATCAAACAGTGGGTGTGGTCAGTCAAATTTCATGAACAGTGGGAGGGTCCTAAAGGGGCATTAAATACCAGGATTGCATTACATACAGAGTGCAGAGTTCAGGGGGGGTTACTCACAGAGTGCAGAGCTGTCACTTGTAAACACAAAAAACGGACTTCTGTGTTTACAAGTGATTGTGGTCAGCAGGCCCCCCCCCCCCCCCCCCAAGGGTCTGAGCCAGAGGTGGTGGAACTGAGTTCCACCAAGTTCCCCCTGAAAAAAAGCCCTGGGTATAACCACTCCACTTTCCTGGTGTTCCTCCAACTAGTTAACCACTAGATGCTCCTCGTATCTCCATGCCAGTCTTGGTATCTCATAAGAATTAATCATCCATCACCACGCAACATACTTTTATAAAATTTATTTTGACCAATAGGATAATATCCAGAATGTGTAAAATGTGCACTCCCAATTTTAAAGTGCCTTAGAACCGGTCTTTCCAGCAGTTTGTGTTAGGGTTCTGCTCCGCCGCTTCGTTCCCCAGGATCGGCGTGCGTTCCAAGCCTCGGTCTAGTATGGGTTTGTGACAGGAAGTGACATCCTCGATTACTCAGAAGCCTCTACGCGGTTCGCATACATACATGCGTCATCAGGAAGCTTCAAACCATGTCCACTTTACTGAAAGTTGTATTTGTTGTAGTTTGTGTCTCTGTTGGAGAAATCTCACGTCGTATCTTGTCCCAGTTCTGCCTACCACTGTATCCAAATAAGCTTGGTGGACATGCATAGATGCATGATATAACTGCTGAAGGCAGTATTAGTCCTCATGCACACAGGATTTTTATTCCTCCTATTTGCAGATCCATTTTAGGTGTGTTTAGGCGCAACAAGCATCTGGCTGTTCATTCCATTGGCCAGAATACTCATTTATTCTGGCCATTGGAATGAATAACCGCTCAAGTGCTAAATGTGCCTTAAGCTCATTTCGGTGCGTCTGGCTGTTTTTTTTGCGGCAAAATGCTCCTCTCCTGAATGCCCTTTTTTTTTTTTTTTTTTTTTTCTTTTTTGCCTCTAAACACCTGTAAACGCCTATGTGCGCAATGACACATAGGTTAACATAGAAGGGTGGCACATCACTCAGTGCGAGACCCTCTCCTACTCCTTCGAAACATTTCTTCCTGGGCCACAGCCAGAAATCTAGTATTTTTAAGGCATCCCAGCAGCACTAACTCTCGTCCTTCTGTCATGACCGTTTGTACTTTGAAGGCCGATAGTTTGGTTGGAGCTGTGGGCAGACATGTTTTGGTTTCCCATTGAGATCGCACAGCTGTTCCCTCGGTACATAGACTCTCTCCTTTTATCTGTGGAGAGTGAATTTTCACGCCGGGCCTTTTATCAGCCTTTTTAATCCCACCATTTCTGTCAGGACATAATCTCTTTCTCAAATTTACATTTTAATTACCAGACCAGCTGAACTGGCGAAAATCAATAATGTCAGCATTCTGCGGCCTATCTCCCGGCTCCGAGGCCTGCCTCTCTATTTCCCACTATCGATTGATTCCCTCAACACCGTCCTCTTCATTGCTCCCAGCAAATAGGTGCTATTTGGCCGTTTAAGGCATAAAAAACCCTTTGTCCGTCTTATAGTGGCATTCTGTCGTCTAAATATTCGATGTAGTTATTTTAAAAGACACTTGTGCATGTTTAAAAGCCGAGTCCACCTCTTGTCTTGTTGTCTGTCAGGGTTGTTACTGTGCCAAGCTTCTTTTCTCACTATTGGACTTAATTCCATTTAATTTTCATTTTTTATGATTCCCTGCCACGTCATTAAAGCAGACCTTTCATGAAAATAAGAGGTCCACTGTACTGAAGGCCCCCCACCGCCAAAGTCAAATCGCTTGCAAAGAGGTTTTGAAAATTAAAGCTTTTGATAAACAAAGAAATACCTTGGTCCCTGCTTCAGAAAGGTGTGGATGACACTGTGCATGATCAATGCCTGCTGGTATAGCTGGGCGCTTGAAATCCCGCAAGAGTGTTTCCCAGCCTGTTGCAAGGGCTTATTCTTTTGAAATTTTGAGCACCCAGCTATCCTAGTACAGTGATGTCATCTGCACCTCCCAAAGCATTAGAAACTGGGGTATTTTAGCAACTGATATATATATATATATATATATATATATATATATATATTATAATGTATGTATATGTGTGCACTGGTGCGCAGTCACGTTGGAACAGGAAGGGGCCATCCCCAAACTGTTCCCACAAAGTTGGGAGTATGAAATTGTCCAAAATGTCTTGGTATGCTGATGCCAAGAGTTCCCTTCACTGGAAGCCCAACCCCTGAAAAACAACACCACACCATTATCCCCCCTGCCACCAAACGATTTGGACCAGTGCACAAAGCAAGGTCCATAAAGACACGGATGGGTTTGGGGTGGAGGAACTTGACTTTCCTGCACAGAGTCCTGACCTCAACCCAATAGAACACTTTTGGGATGAATTAGAATGGAGACTGCGAGCCCGGCCTTCTCGTTCAACATGAGTGCCTGACCGCACAAATGCACTTCTGGAAGAATGGTCAAACATTCCCATAGACACACTCCTAAACCTTGTGGACAGCCTTCCCAGAAGAGTTGAAGCTGTTATAGCTGCAAAGGGTGGGCCAACTCAATATTGAACCCTACAGACTAAGACTGGGATGCCATTAAAGTTAATGTGCGTGTAAAGGCAGGTGTCCTAATACTTTTGGCAATATAGTATATATGACACACGCATACACACACGCATACACACACGCATACACACACGCATACACACACACACACATACACATACACACACATACACACACACACACATACACACACATACACATAAACATACACACACACACACTACACTGATCAGCCATAATTACCACTGACGGGTTAAGTGAGTAACAATGATTATCTCATTACAATGGCATCTGAAAGCCGGTGGGATATATTGAACAGCAAGTGAACATGTTGTCCCTGAAGTTAATGTGTTGAAAGCAGAAAAAAATGGGCACCACATTGATGTGTATGGGTCTGTGTAGCCACAGACTGGTCAGGGTGCCCATGCTGACCCGTACCACAGCCAAAAGTGCCTAGAATGGGCAAGTAAGCTTCAGCACTGGACCATGGAAGTAGGTGGTCTGGTGTGATCGATCTTGTTTTCTTTTACATCCATGTGGATGCATATGCATTGCCTTTATCTGGGGAAGAGATAGCACCAGGATGCAGTGTGAGAAGGAGGAAAGCCGGTGGAGGCAGTGTAATGCTTTGGAAAATTATATTCTGCTGGGAAACCTTGGGTCCTACCATTTATGTAGATGTTACTAGACACGTACCACCTACCTAAACATTGTTGCTGACCAAGTACAACGCTTCATGGAAATAGTATTCACTGATAACAGTGTTCTCTCTGAGGAAGAAAATGCGCTCTACCACACTGAAAAATGGTTCAAGAATGGTTTGAGTTACATAATGAGTTTGAGGTGTTGACTTGTCCTCCAAATTCCCCAAATCTCAATCCAATCAAGTATCTGTGGGATGTGCTGGGAAAACAAGTCCAACCCATGGAGGTTCCACCTCGCAACTTACAGAACTTTAAAGGATCTGCTACTGATGGCTTCGTGCCAGATACCACAGCATACCTTCAGAGGTCTAGTGGCATCCATGACTCGATGGGTCAGGGATGTTTTGGTGGCAAAAGGTATTACCTACTCAATATTAGGTGTGTTATCATAAAGTTATGGCTGACCAGTGTATATTACTGTATGTGAGTCCAGTGTGTTTTGCCCTTGTTTCTGCCAGCCATGGCGACCCCTCTGAACATAGTGTCCACTCTGACAATTCTGTAAACTTGCACATAATACTTCAAAGCTGCATGAAGCTACAGAGAGCAAGAGCACAGAGATGCTTCCTCATGTATCCCCTGCGACACATAATGAGGGTTCTGAGGCCCAGTTGAGCACTGCAGAGGAAGATTCAACACATCCGCTCAGTGTGCCGAGCATTGTTGGCTTACAGCAGGAGCAGGACTCCCTTTGGAGCAGGAGATGTGTCGCAGCTGAGTATGTCATACCCCGGTGGCTTTCATTTCTGGGGTGGGCTACACAATCTCATTGGTGATGGTTTTTATATATGAAATCTTCTATTTCACAATCCGCTAATGCAACATAAAATGTTATGAACGCAGTGCTAATAGTGCTGATCTTTTTAAGTTTTTTTTTTTTTAATTTTATTTTTTTTGGTTCAGGTCTAGAGGCTCCATCAACATCATCATCTTCTTCACCCTTGAAAAAAGTAGAAGTGAAGAAGCCTCCTCAGCTGTTGGCAGCACCGAGAAGGAAGAGGAATGACGATGAGCTGGATCCTACTTGTGCTGCCGCAACGCTGAAAGTTATGAGGGAGAAACTAGCTTCATATGCATCATCCAGGTATGGCATTTAACCCCACTGCCCTCCATTTTGTTGCACCTAATAGAGGGCCAAAGTATAGCTTGTGATGGTCGTTATTAGTGAATGGCTGTAGACCTGATGCAAAAGAGGTCTAAACAAAGTAGATGTAAACCCTACCTAAGTGAAATTTGGTTTGCTAAAGCCCTATGTATCATAAATAATTTCCCCAAATAAAGCACACCTTTCTTTCAACTTTTTTTGAAACTGGGTGTTGCTGATCTCCTGCAGTCTGCTTACACCCACTCCCTGCCTACATACACTCTAGTGATGACTGCATAGCATTTCTGAAGGTGGGTTTCTTGATGGTGACCACAGAGCCTATGCAATGTGTGTTAGCATTTTGGCTTGTAGCCTTCATTGGGGGAGTGTGTGACAACACAGGGAAGCATCTGGGAAACAGGGACAAAGCATTGTCACCCCCACAGGAAGTGCCTGAACAGGGACCCTTAGGGCAGGATCAGGTATTATTGTAAAGTTACATAGTAGGCTAGGTCCATCAAGTGTGTGATTTTATGTCAGTATTACATTGTATATCCCTGTATGTTGTAGTTGTTCAGGTGCTTATCTATTAGTTTTTTGAAATTATCGATGCTCCCCGCTGAAACCACTGCCTGTGGAAAGGGAATTCCACATCCTTACCGCTCATACAGTAAAGAACCCTATACGCAGTTTAAGGTTAAACCTCTTTTCTTCTAATTTAAGTGAATGGCCACGTGTATTATTAAATTCCCTTAAAAGTTTTATCCCTATTGTGGGGTCACCAGTACGGTATTTGTACATTGAAATATATCCCCTCTCAAGCGTCTCTTCTCCGGAGAGAATAAGGTCAGTACTCGTAACCTTTCCTCATAACTAATGTCCTCCAGACCCCTTATTCGTTTTGTTGCCCTTCTCTGGACTCTCTTCAGTTCCAGCACATCCTTCCTGAGGACTGGTGCCCGGAACTGGACAGCATACTTCAGGTGCGGCTGGACCAGAGTCATGTAGAGTGGGAAAATTATCGTTTTATCTCTGGAGTTAATCCCCTTTTTAATGCTTGCCAATATACTGTTTACTTTGCTTGCAGCTTTGCATTGCATGCCATTGCTTAGCCTGTCATTTACTAGGACCCCCAGATCCTTTTCCATCCTAGATTCCCCCACAGGTTCTCCCCCCAGTGAGTAGATTGCATTCATATTTTTGCCACCCAAATGCATTATTTTACATTTTTCCACATTAAACCTCATTTGCCATGTAGTTGCACACCCCATTCATTTGTTCAGATCTTCTTGCAAGATTTCCACATCCTGCGGAGAAGTTATTGCTATGCTTAGCTTCGTATTGTCTGCAAATACAGAGATTGAACTGTTTATCCCATCCTGCAAGTCGTTTATGAATAAATTAAATAGGATTGGTCCCAGGACAGAACACTGGGGGACCCCACTTTCCACCCCTGCCCACTCCGAGTACTCCCCATTTATCACTACGCTCTGAACTCTCCCCTGTAGCCAGTTTTCAATCCATGTACTCACCCTATATGGTCCATGCCAACGGACCTTACTTTTTACAGTAAAAGTTTATGGGGAACTGTATCAAATGCTTTTGCAAAATCCAGATACATCACGTCTACGGCCCTTCCTTTATCTAGATGGCAGCTCACTTCCTCATAGAAGGTATTTAGATTGGTTTGGCAAGAACGATCCTTCATGAATCCATGCTGATTACTGCTAATGATACCGTTGTCATTACTAAAATCTTGTATATAGTCCCTTATCCCCTCCAAGAGCTTGCATATAATTGATGGTAGGCTAACTGGTCTGTAATTCCCAGGGATGTATCTTGGCCCTTTTTTAAATATTGGTGCTACATTGGCTTTTCTCCAATCAGCTGGTACCATTTCAGTCAGTAGACTGTTCGTAAAAATGGTCTGGCAATTACTTGAATGGGTTCCCTAAGGACCCTCGGGTGCAAGCCATCTGGTCCCGGTGACTTATTAATGTTACATTTTTCAAGTCTATTTCTAATTCCGTCCTCTGTTAGCCATGAGGGTGCTTCCTGTGACGTGTCATGAGGATAAACATTGCAGTTTTGGTTACTGAAGCCTCTCGATTCCCACGTGAAGACTGAGGAGAAGAATAAATACAATACCTTCGCCATCTTTCCATCCTTAGTAACCAGATTTCCTTCATCATTCTTTATGGAACCAATATGATCTGACCTCCCTTTCTTAATTATGTATTTAAAGAATTTATTGGGATTTTTCTTACTTTCCTCCGCTATGTGCCTTTCGTGTTCTTTCTTAGCCGCCCTGATTGCACCCTTACATTTCTTGTTGCATTCTTTGTAAATTTGGAATGCTGATGATGATCCCTCAGCCTTGTATTTTTTGAATGCCTTCTCCTTTGCTCTTATATGCATTTCTACGTTGGAGTTGAGCCACGAGTTAAGCCACCCAGGACTTTTAAATGAGCTCTTTTAAATGTATTTCCCAATGGGATGCACTGGCTAACGCCCTTATTTAATATGCTCTTAAAACATACTCCTTTTTCCTCCGTGTTCTTAGTTTCTAAGATTTTATCCCAATTATTATCTTCTAGCAAGGATAGTAGTTTAGGGAAGTTGGCTCTTTTGAAATTCAGTGTCTTTGTATTCCCCTTATGTTTCCTATTAGTGTGATTTATATTGAAACTAAATGACTAGTGATCGCTGTTTCCTAAACTGCCCCTTATTTCCATATCCGCAGTCAGGTCTGTATTGTTGGTAATCAGTAGGCCTAGTAACGCTTTGTTTCTAGTTGGTGCGTTTACCATCTGACCCATGCAATTGTCCTACAAGACATTTTGGAACTGGCGAGCCTTAGACGAATGCGTGGCTCCTTCCACCCAGTCTATGTCTGAATAATTAAAATCCCCCATTATGATGACACTTCCCATCCTTGCCGCTAATCCGAATTGTGATAGGAGGTCCGCCTCTGCCTCCTCCCTCTGATTAGGGGGCCTATAGCATACTCCCAGTATTTCTTTTTCCCTTAGTTTTCACCACTTTGCAGCTCTACCCATAAGGATTCCACCTGCTCCCTTGCTCCGTTAGTGATGTCATCTCTCACATTCACTCGTACATCATTTTTGATATACAGGCATACCCCTCCCCCTTTTTTACCCTCTCTATCCCTGTGATATAGGGAATACCCTTGAACGGTTGCCAGCCAATCATGAGAGCTGTTGAACCAAGTCTCTGAAATTCCTACCAAATCTAAATCTTTCTTGTACAACAGTAGCTTTAGTTTTCCCATCTTGTCCGCCAGACTCCTGGCATTGGTGAACAAGCCACGTAGTTTAGACTGGTCGCATACTGTTTCCTTATTGGATGTTCTGAGGTTGCAAATAGGATTTGTTACTGTACTTACCTCGGGTTTAGGTGCTTTAGTCAACCTACCACTAATGCCCCCAATACTACCTTCTGGAATATGTTCCGCACTAAATATCTCTACCTCTGGACCACCCCTGTTGCCTAGTTTAAAAGCCCCTCTCACTTTTCGGTGATTTTTCACTCTCAGCAGATCTGCCCCCTCCTCATTTAGGTGCAGTCCGTCCCTTCTATAGAGCTGGTGACTAAGAAGTCGGTCCAGTTCTCCAGGTACCCAAACCCCTTCTTACACACCAGCTCCTCAGCCACTTGTTTACTTCCCTAATCTCCCTCTGCTTTTCTGGTGTGGCTCGAGGTACCGGTAGTATTTCTGGGAATACCATCTTTGGAGGTCCTTTGCCTCAATTTAGCTCCTAAGTCTCTAAAATCATTTAACGATTAATCGTTTTAAGTGTTCACTTTTTCTGCAAATCTGTAAAGGTGACCTAACACCGATCCTGGTCCCCGCTGTACTTGCTTCCTGTGGTCCTGAGCTGTCAAGGTTCCCACAAGCTCCACCAGTCCGGGATTTGAAATTCCTGCTGCTTTCTCTCCTCTCCATCCAGTGCTGCCAGTACAAACCAGACGGATTCTGATTGGTCATCTCTGTCTATGTGATGGTGCTGACCAATTAGAAACCGTCTGGTCCATACTGGCAGCGCTGCACGGAGAGGAGATAAAGCAGGTATTTCAAATCCCTGGATCATTGGAGTGGCTTGCGGGAGGTAAGTACAGCGAGGACTGGGGGGTTGGAGAGGGAGCCTGGTGTTAGGTCACCTTTACAGATTTTCTGTAAATGTGAACTAACACTTTAATGAAAGCTGCTGATTTACATAATATTGATAATGACTTGAAATTATATTAACATGCTAAGGCTTATGAGATTTTGGTGAGTGTGTTTACATATACAATAAAGTACAGCTAAATTGAATCACTGATCTTTAGGCTTTAACCTGTTAATTTAATTTCAAAGGTTTTTTTTTTCTTTGAATCTAAACTGAAAACAAAAATGTAATCTATTGCAGTCACCAGACCTTAGTTGTGGGGGCTGCATTAGTTATAGTTCTCCTTTTTTTTTTTTTTTTTTTTTTTCACGCAAAGATCATTTCACTAAGTACAGGACAATACCTGTTGATCTTGCTAGAAATGAAGTGTCCTTGTCTCTTCCTGTAAGCTGAAAAGAAAGCATTCACAATGTTCTCGTTCTGGTAGGGTTGCACCGATACCACTTTTTTAAGACCGAGTACAAGTACCAATACTTTTTTTTCAAGTACTCGCCTATACCGATTACCAATACTTTTTTTTATGTCATGTGACAGTGGCACTAATATGCAGCACTGATAGGGCGTGGACTGTGTCAGTAGTTTATTTTTATTTTACTTTTTTTTACAATTTTTTTTTTTTTTGTATGGATTACAATGTATTTATTTATTTTTTTACAGTGCTTTCTTTTTTTAGGAGGGGGAGTGGACGGTGTCAGTGTTTTGTTTTTTTTTTTTTTTATTATTTTTACAACTTTACTTTTAAATATTTAATTATCACTCCCCCCCCCCCCCCCCCTTTTTTTTTTTTTTTTTTTAATCAACCCTGTTGGGGAGGGGGGGGGGTGGCTTTGGATAGATATCATTGGTCAACAGCCTCAGCTGCACTGAAGATGAATGGACAGGGGGCAGAGGCTCCTGTTCATTCATAAACTGAAGCATCGTAAATACAGGTTACGATGCTCAGCTATGAATGGAATGGACAGAGTCAGTGATCACAGTCAGTGCATTCGGAAAAGGAAGGAGAATCTATAATTTACCGGCTCCTTCCTCCGCTCTCCATCCTGACAGATCCAGGACGAGGGGGGGACTGGAGGAGGAGCTGGGGAGGACACGGGATAATCAGTGCGGCGGTGGGGGCAGTTACAAGCACCGATCTCCCTGACAGCCGCGAGAGGGAAAGGAGGAGAAGCGGCTGCCAGAAAAGCTATACAGGGAGATCGGTGCTTTAAACTGCCCCCACCAATTGTCTGTGGGGCTGCCCGGCCCTCCCTGCTACACTGAGGACACATGTTGTACTGGCCTCCTACTAGGTATCGGGTCAAGCATCGGAACATTTGCACGAGTACAAGTACTCATGCAAATGCTCGGTTTCAGCACCGATACTAGTATTGGTATAGGTGCCACCCTACTTTCTTGTGTAAACTACTATTCCCAACAACTAACCAAGTAATTGTTTGATACCCAGAATACAAAAATGATGTAGCGCAAACAAAATGTAATTACATTTTTTTTTTAATAAAATAAAAATAAAAGTCCAAACTTCGGATGATCAATAGTCCATCACCATTGTGTTACATATTCTGAGTATGTATAGTGTGGTGGAAAGCACTGTTGATGTTTAGCGGCATTCATGGATAGTATTTTCTATCACATTGAATGTTACATTCACACTAAGATTAGTACTGCGCTGATTGCTCATTTATATATCTAAATAATTTGTTACCCATTACCTTAGCAAGCTGCATTCCATTCAGGTATTGTTTACATGTACTTTAAGGCCAACTGAACTTTTAGTTTAAGGCCGGCCATACACTGTGCGAACTTCTTTCCTGCAACCATGAGTTGCAGGAAAGAAATTTGCACAATTCCATTATCAACAAACACCCTGCTGACATGGGAATCAGCAATTGTCTTCTCCTGGCAGCACGGCGGGGGAAGCCATCACCGCTGAGAGAAGACAGTGGTTATCACTAGCGACTATAGCAGCCTCTAGTGACAATCCCAAGAAAATCCAGCAGGCTGGTTGCACCCAAGTTGATCGATCAATCAACTTGGTATATTCAGCCTGCCCATTAATGGTTAAAATCTCAGCCTAGATTCGAATCGTGTATGGCTAGCCGAAGTGCTCTAAATGTATGACTGGTGCATCAAATTGAAGATTTTAAAAGGTTTACAGTTCATTTTCTTTAGAAAGCAGCGACAGCCTGAGTAGAAAAGCCTGTCCGCTGCAAGAAGGACCCTTGCTCTATTTGTGGAAGCAGAAGTCCTACATGCCCCCTGGTAGAGCTAAGCTATAGCTCTGTAATAAGCAAATTTCATGTTCCTTGCTAATGGGGAGCTCTAGCCCTGGCTTAGTTAGGGGCTTCCACAATAGAGCAAATGTTCTTCACGAAAGCATGCTGGCAGGGGACAGATTTTTTAATGAAGCTGTCAGAAAACAAACTGTAAGGGCCCTTGCATACAGCTCATATGAGCCCATTTGGTGTAATTGTAGCCCTCTCTCCTCCACTCCGGCAGCCGAGGTGCAGCATACGGCCTGTCATTGACATGAATAGCTGCGCTCCTCTGTACTTGTATATATGATGGTGCCATTGTAAACATGAGTACAGCATACAGAGTACAGATACAAAAATGTAAAGTTTTCTATTTGCATACAGCTGTAGTCCTGTTTACAGTAGCACTGCCATATACACGGGCACAGCAGCACACGTTCATGTCAATGACATGTTGTTCTCTGCACCTGGGCTGCCTTGGTGGAGCAAAGATGGATTCAATTGCAGTGAACAGGCTCAAGCAGCCCCAAAGCTGGCCATACATGAATATTCATTAGTGGGGTCAAATTGTTGTCTGTTTTCAACCACAGTGATAAGCAGTGGCAGCTCACCCATTAGGGGCATGGGGCGCCGCCCCCCTAATCCATGTGCCCAGCCTTTAATCTACATGCTGGGTGCCGGACACACGGATTTTAATAGGGGTTTTTTTTTTTTTTTGAAGCACATGATTGGAGCCTGAGCCCACCCAGTTGTGTAACAATAGTGAATTAATATTCGCTGTTGCCTTCCAGATTGACCTCCCGGCCAATCGGGAAGCCGATCCTGAGACCTGATTGGCCAGGGAGTCTTAGGACTCCTGGCCAATCGGATCTCAGGAGGACCCACTTCCTATTCGGCCGGGAGGAGAAACAACGGCCCCGAATCTTCCCTGGAGCAAGGAGCAGCTTCGGCATTGGCCACCTAAGGTAAGGGGGGGTGCAGGTTTGTTTGCCACCCTAACCGAGAATATTAAGCACCAGCCGCCATTGGTGATAAGAAAATTCAAAAGAGCAGGATAGAAAATCCATTTCAAGCAAATTACGGTAATTTTTAACAGTGTATGGGTTTTTTTGTTCAGCAAAGACCATTAGTGTCAAAGAAAAAAAAGGAAGGTATATTATATACTCTTTTTTTTTTTTACATTTCTTCTTGTTTTCTGGTTTCTGGCCTAGGCCAAAATGATTTCATACATCCCAGGAGTCTTCATGGACTTTTTTTTTTTTTTTCATCTTGAAGAGAGGGAGGAGGGACTTTTTTTAGCTAAGCACACTCTCCTGCCTGCATGCCTGAGCTAAGGACAGATGTATTCCAGGAAGTAAATGCTATATGAATCATCTGCCCTTACTCAATAAATGCTAGGGGGCCCTGAATTCTTGATAAGATAAATCATGGAGACATGGATGGATGGGTAAGTTTGCTTTGAATATTAAAAATTAATTACCGTAAATAGCGGTTTCAGTTTGTGGTGCTCAGATACAGTTACGTTCTGCTTTAAAAGTAAATTAGCTTTTGAAGTACTTTTGAACAACATTCGTCAAGTCATTGAATGTACTGAGTTTGTATGTACATACATTCATTTGTAAATCTTCCAGCATATGGCCGGCTTAAGAATGCACACTATGTTTTGGGGCACCTGGAATATATTCATATTAATCTGATTTAAACGGAAAGTTCAGTTGGGTGGTAATTGGTATAGGTGGTAGTGAGATGCTACAAAATTGCGTTGGGTGGCGCTTTACTGATGACCTTTGGGAAGCATTGCCTTTTATAATCCGTGTCTATCTCTGTCTTAGTGCTAAGGAGCCCAGCAATAAAAACCAGAAGAGGGAGGAAGACCTCTTAAGGGCACCTGTTGTTCCATTTGGCATTGATCTTCACTACTGGGGGAAGGATCAGCCCACAGCTGGCAAAATACTTAAGTAAGTAAATTGTTTTTCTTTTTAACAAGATGGGCTTTGTGGCCTAGACAAGGTAAACATTCCCAGTGCAATTAGTGATCATTTTCTCTTTGGCTTGTTTGTTAAAGTGGGGTCATGTGTTGGCCACAGAGCTTCCAAAGACTAGAGGATGGTCTGATGTGACAAGAAGAGCTGTCATGTCATCTGCCAACAATACTCTTCTGTCTCAGTGAGGAGTACGAAGAGGGCTTAGCATGGCTAGCTAAAGTACAGCCTGCCAGTATTATACAGAACGCTTTTGTAATTTTAAACCCAACTCCAGTTTTGGGGAAAAAAGTTTAAATGAAATTGCCCAAGTGTTAGTATAATGAAAAAACGTAGCTTTGGCTGCATTAAGGCAGCACAGTGGTGTAGTGGGTAGCACTCTCGCCTAGCAGTAAAAAGGGTCGCTGGTTCGAATCCCAACCACGGCACTACCTGCCTGGAGTTTGCATGTTCTCCCTGTGCCTGCCTGGGTTTCCTCCGGGTACTCCGGTTTCCTCCCACACTCCAAAGGCATGCTGGTAGGTTAATTGGATCCTGTCTAAAGTGTCCCTAGTATATGAATGTGAGTTAGGGACCTTAGAGTGTAAGCTCCTTGAGGGTAGGGACTGATGTGAATGTACAATGTATATGTAAAGCTCTACGTAAATTGACGGCGCTATATAAGTATCTGAAATAATAAATAATTACTTGCCTCCTCTCTGGGGCTGTTCCTTGTGGACTCAAAGCACCACCCTGCGGCCAAGTCACTCTTCCAGGTTGGACACAGCTCAGCATCATTTATTCCACTTCTTGCGAACCCAGAGCATTGAGGACACTTACTCTGGTAATAATTCATTAAGTTGTCCTTGGCTCACAGGAGAATGCTGCAGAGAAATTTGTTCACGTCATTATGTTAGCAATGTTCTTTGCCACATTCGGGATTACCTTTGACCGGACACAAGAAAAGGGAAGTATGTTTAATATTAAATTGGTAGGGGGGCAGGTGAGCTGTCGGGGGGGGGGGGGGGGTAGAGATGGGGTATCCACATTGGAATTGGGCTTTAAAGCTGTATTAAAGGATACGTTCACCTTTCTCAACATTTAGGGTGTAACATGTTCATCATCCACCACCTCACCCTTTGATCCACCCCCTACTTGTGACAGCAGGCGGGCTTACCCACTGTCACAATTTAAAAAAAAACAACTACCATCTGTCTTTGCGGCTGGGTAGCTTGTGGTTCTCATTGGTCTGCAAGGGTGCTGATGAGAGCTTTCTTAGTCCATTGAGCTTCCTGGATTTCAGTAACTGCCCATCTGTACTTGGAGGTATGGGCAAACCATATACTGACAAGTCTGCAAGAGCCTGGCTGTGCACCTGAGATCTGCTGACCATGAGTGCAGTGCTTTACAGCCTCCCAAGAACAAAATAAATGTACATTATTTTTACCTGCAATAAAAGTGCATTTATTATTTTAAAAAGGTGAATTTGGCCTTTAAACCCACATCCAAACCTTTATTAAATTGCAGCTTATTACCAGTTCTTAGATGTGATGGTTGCATTTGTTTTATTTTTTTTAGACTTTATCTTTTATTTTCACCTGTTTATTTGGCCTGTAAGTCTGTTGTTTTTCAACAGATTACGCTGTCCTGACGATGTAGCAGTTAGAGGATTGAGACAAACCATTTTACACTGACAGATGTGGTTACAATGATCAACTTTTATTTATGTAAAACCTTTATCCCAATAGGAAATGAACAGTTGCTGGAACTGCTTATAAAGTATTAACTGGAGTTTGGTTTCAATGTATTAGTATGTTTTTATCTGCTAGTCCATCTAACAATCCCTCTCCCCAGACTGACAATGCTGCTGTCCAAAGGTTCCCCCTGTGCTCTTTCATCCAGAGTTGAGTCTCAGTAATACAGGAGGTAGAGAGTGATAGTTGTCCCGGGAGCCGCACATCAAGTCAAAGCCTTCGGTGTGATTGTGAATAGCAGTCTCAGCCTAGACCCCTGCCAGGCCACGCCACCCAATGTGTTTCACTCCACCCACTGGAGCTTACTTATGGGGGTGACTAATACAGGAGGTGTGTTACTGGCCAGATCACCAGGTGAAAACAGAGGGAAAAGCCTAATTGTAAGTTTCAATATATTACATTTTTGGTTTTGGGTTTAATACTTCGTTTAAGCGGTTGTCTACCTCTTCTTCTTTTTTTTTTTTTTTTTTTTTTTTTTACATTTTTACCTACAGGTAAGCCTATAATAAGGCTTAGCTGTAGGTAAAATTATTATCTCCTAAACCTACACGGTTTAGGAGATATTCACCCTGCATGCAGCAGCGACGCATGCGAAGTGAAGGTCTGGCGTACCGTGTCGGAACAGAGGCCTTCCACGCACACGCGCAGAAGTGACGTCATCGCGGCTATGGCCACTCACAGCGCCGGAGCCGCGAACCCGGAAGAAACACAGAGGGCAAAATGTCAGCTCCCTCGACGGTGACCGGGATGCGATGCCGACGCTTCGTTCTAAGGTAAGTATTTCATAATGAGCTAGTATGCTTATTATCCCCACCATAGTACTAGTTCATTATGCCTTTGCCTTACAGGTTGCCTTACAACCGCTTTAAGCTCCTACCTAATTATGGTCTATCTTAAAAAAAAAAAATTAAAAAAAGTGCTCATAAACATAAGATGGGGGGGGCGGTAGACGTGATTGGGCAGCTTAGAAAGCCTTGCCCAACTGCTTTTATTTTTCCCCTTGATCAGCCAAAGCTGGAGGTCCTCATCCTGCTTGCAGGTCCTAACACTAGTTATCCACCCCACTCTTGCATGACACCCAACATCACCCAACCCCTTCCTGTGAGCTCAGGCTGGCATAGACACACTCCTTGGGCTCAGCATCCTCACACAGGTTTACAGTATACTGCTGCATAGAATGGCACACCTGTGTCACAATCAGAGGCGGCTGTTTAATTAGGCAAATTAGGCGGTCACCTAAGGCCTAGTGCTCAGAGTGGCCTCGCTGCCGCCTAATTTGCCTAACGCATTACACCAGTTTTGACGGACATGGTACCGTTTTTAACTACGAATTTCCAAAGCAGCTGTTCAGAGGTTCAGTTGCAATTTCCACATACGGTTCAGATGCAAATTTCTAGAGGTGGCAGCCACTGGTGTCTTTAACAATAGCTGGTTGTTAAGAAGCGATCTGCGTCCCTAACAACCGATAACTCACCGGGATTCCCCGCTCACAGCTGAATGTAAACCAATGAATTGCTGGCATTGAAAAATAAATTTAAAAAAACAGCGTGCCCCCTCCCCCCCCCCCCCCCCCCCCCCCCCAATCCATACCAGGCCCTAGAGTCACCTCTGGTCACAATATAGCGACGTAGGCCGCTGTATGCTGTGCAGAATTCCACCCCGCTTCATGTCAGAAATACGGAAAGAGGGCCCTGATTGTAACATGATTGTTTATAAGACATCTGAAATTAAGGAATGTATGCTTTATTATAATTATAATTAGGTGAAGTTATATTATAAGTAGCTATTTTTTTTCTGTAGCCTTCTACGTAATATTTAGTTACCGGGCTAGGAGTTTCTACTTAATCATTTCCATGGATCTTCCCGAGACATAAACTGGTCACTGAATGTGAGAGGAAGTAAATTATGTTTTGGTAGCTTGGCATATTGGTAGTAATAAGCTATGTGGTTCAGAGGTGTGCCCTCTATTTTATGGCAAGGCATAAAAGTGAAGCTGTACAGCAAGTGCATGACAGCCTGTGAAATATGCCTTTGATTTCACCTGTGACTGGATTAACTGGCAGTAAAATGAAAGTGCTGCGTCTCGGACAACTTCCAGCCAAACAGAACGCTCTCCCTGTCCCTTCTTCACTGCTCAACAACCGAGAACTGGGAAAGGTCACCATGCCGGACACAAATCCTTCCCAGCAAAATGCAGCCGGTCAGAATTCCACGCTCACTAGTTTATTTTTCTAAAAAAAAAAAAAAAAAAATGGAAATCTGATTGGTCTAAACAAGCTTTTCTACAGCTTATGTACGTCACTGATACATCTCTAATTCTAACTGCTTAACAATTTTAGTCTCGGTTTGTGAAGCTGGGAGGGTGCACATTTTTAAAATAAGCCAGTCCAAATTATATACCACCTGTGCCAATCCTGCTTTAGGCTCGGTTCACACTGCCGGGACTTGGGATCCGACTTGTGAGACCCCAAGTCACGTAACATGTGAAATCCCATTTTAGTCAATGAGAACTGTCCTAATTAGCACCACTGAAATCGCTCTGACTTTAGAAAAGGTTCCTGTACTACTTCAAGGCGATTTCTATCTGTCTTGTGCCCATAGACTTTAATGGAAGTCGCCTCCAAATTGGATCCTCATCTTAATTGATGTGATTTGGACCTGACATTACAGGAAGATTACACAGGCATTCCCTGAAGTTGCTTCAAAGTGGTGCCAAAGTCTCCTGGCAAAGTAGCACTGTAAGTCACGGCAGTGTGAACCGAGCTTTAAAGTGGACCTAAACTCCAAAAAGTAAAGAGTTGTGTATTATAAAGAGCATCTAGAAATGGTAAAGATGAATTCCAGGCATGGCAAATTTTACATAGTTGCATAGTCCCAGCTTGGACCAATATACAGTGAGGGAAAAAAGTATTTGATCCCCTATCAATCAGCAAGATTTCTAGCTCCCAGGTGTCTTCTATACAGGTAATGAACTGAGATTAGAAGCACTCCCTTAAAGGGAGTGCTCCTAATCTTGGCTTGTTACCTGGATAAAAGACACCTGTCCACAGAAGCAATCAATTACTCATATTCCAATCTCTCCACCATGGCCAAGACCAAAGAGCTGTTTAAGGATGTCAGGGACAATATTGTAGACCTACACAAGGCTGGAATGGGCTACAAGACCATCGCCAAGCAGCTTGGTGAGAGGGTGACACAGTTGGTGCGATTATTCGTAAATGAAAGAAACACAAAATAACTGTCAATCTCCCACGGTCTGGGGCTCCATGCAAGTTCTCACCTCGTGGAGTTTCTTGATCATGAGAATGGTGAGGAATCAGCCCATAACTACACATGAGAATCTTGTTGATGATCTCAATTCAGCTGGGACCCTAGTCACCAAGAAAACATCTGGTAACTCACTACACCACGAAGGAATGAAATCCTGCAGCGCCCTTAAGGTCCTCCTGCTACAGTCCCGCCTGAAGTTTGCTAATGAACATCTGAATGATTCAGAGGAGAACTGGGTGAAAGTGTTGTGGTCAGATGAGACCAAAATCAAGCTCTTTGGAATCAACTCAATTTGCCGTGTTGGGAGGAGAAGGAGGAATGCTGCCTATGACCCCAAGAACACCATCCCCACCGTCAAACATGGAGGTGGAAACATGCTTTGGGGAGAGGGGGGGTTCTGCTAAGAGGATAGGACAACTTCATTGTATCAAAGGGACGACGGATGGGGCCATGCACTGAAAATGGGTCGTGGATGGGTATTCCAGCATCACAATGACCCAAAACACACAGCCAAGGCAAGAAAGGAGTGTCTCAAGAAGAAGCACATTAAGGTCATGGAGTGGCCTAGCCAGTCTTCAGACCCTAACCCCATATAAAATATGTGGAGGGAGCTGAAGGTTCCAATTACCAAACGTCAGCCTCAAAACCTTTAGGTTTAAGACTTGGAGAGGATCTGCAAAGAGGAGTGGGACAAAATCCCTCCTGAGATGTGTGCAAACCTGGTGACCAACTACAAGAAACATCTGACCTCTGTGATGGCCAACAAGGGTTTCAAATGGAGGGGCCAAATCAGTTTATAAGTTTTTTTTAAATGTGTTTTTTTGGGATTTTTTGTTCTGTCTCTCACTGTTAAAATAAACCTACCATTAAGATCATAGACTGATCATTTCTTTGTCAGTGAGCAAACGTACAAAATCAGCAGGAGATCAAATACTTTTTCCCTCGCTGTAAGTATGTATGTGCTATACCTGTGGGATCCTGGTGGAAGCAGACAATCACTGTAGTAGGTATGGCTACTACAGTATATCATTAGTATATCTCAACTAGCTTCTGGGTCCCATACAAAGTGGCTGCCCTGATTAAGTGTGAATACCAAAATGTAATGTAATTCCCTTGCACCACTCAGTGAACCCTTTGCATTTTCTCAGTGAATGCAAAGACTTCTCTGACTGGGCGCGGTGGGGGCGATGACATTACGATCTCCACCTTGTCCAGTCAGAGAACGCTTTGCATTCTTCATGAAAATGCATAGTGCCCTCTGGATGGCGACCATGTCGGGTGGGTGACCTCCTGTGTTCAGTAAACAGCAAGGCAGCTACTCGGCACGGGACCCAAAAGGTAGTGAAGATCGCTTGTCTACTACAGTGAGTTCAAGCTTCCACAGGGCTCCCACAGGTATGGCACATATGTACTTACATTGGTTAAAGCTGGACCAGTGTAACTATGCAAAAGTTGTCATACCTAGAATTGAGCTTTAATTGTGGATTCAGAGAGTGAAAAGTTTGTCTTGAATTCCCCATGAAAATAGCACTGGAGTTTGACACTCTTGTCCCCTGAACTTCATAGCTGTAGGTCTGCAGTGTAAGGTCATCTAAGGTGCTGCTGCCTATGACTGCTAGATATTTAGTGACAACACTACTATGTTGCTCACTTGCTGGAGATTAAGCTGTACCTGAGGACCTGCCATGCTGAGGTGTCCTTCTTCCTATTTCATATTTGGATCTATGCTTTTTCCACCTTTCCTGCTGCTTCTTGATCATGATCCACAGCAGTCATCAGCGGGGCAGCTCTGACATGAGGAGGCAACGCCCTGCTACTCTACTAAATGTCCACTTCCACATAAAGACAATAGAGTAGATTTACTAAAGCTGGAGCACTCATGATCTGGTGCAGCTGTGCATTGTAGCCAATCAGCTTCTAACCTCAGCTTGTTCAATTAAGCTTTGGTAATAAAACCTGGAAGCTGATTGGAGAGGAGGACCATCACCTTGCCAACATCCAAAATATATAATAAGAAAAGACAAACTACCACAGTTACTCAAAGAACGGACTTTGTAGGCACAGCATGAGGCGGTTTGTATAAAAAAGATTAACAAATTTTATAAGATGTACATTAAAATACACAGAACATGAGAAATACAGGGGATTAAAAAGGCACCCTCCATCTACAGGAAGTCAACAGATACCCAATCACATGTATGGAGAAGAAGAGCCGCAATCTGTCAGAGTATGCTGAAGTTCAACAAGAGACTCAAAGGTCAGATGTAGATCGCAGGTACATGGCCAAAATGTTGCTCCATACTAAAACCTCAACGCATTTCGCAAGCTGTACTTGCTTCTTCAGGACTGATTGGGTGGGCGTTTAACGACTTCGGATGTTGAGAAGAGGACTGTATATGACTGGGGCGGACATAGGGGACATCACACAGGAGGGGGGAATGTAGGAGAGCGGGACTCCCCCAAAAAAGGGAATGGGGAAACCCCACTACTGTCACCAAAAACAGGAGCCAGCAATGTATGATATGTGTAGAGCAGATAAGAAGTGTCACAATATACCCATAGAGTATGCACATTTGCTACATAGCAACATCTAAAGGGTGGCGGAGGGTGTACCAGACATGTCCAAAAAGAGAAGATACACTGAGGGTATGTGGGATCACATGGTAGCAACAGCAGATATCACCAGAGATGTAGGTGTACCAAGGTACATGCTTATTGTGTTCTAAAATGTATTATATTATCACCAAAAGGCTTCCAGTAAATAAATATGTTCCCCGGTCATATACCGTCCTCTTCTTTACATCCAAAGTCGATCAGCACCCACCCAACAGTCCTGAAGAAGCAAGTATAGCTTGCGAAACGCATTGACGTTTTAGTATAGAGCAACATTTTGGCCGTGTACCTGCGATCTACATCTGACCGTTGATTCTCTTGTTGGACTTACTCTATGACATACTCTATGACAGATTGCCGCTCTTTTTCTCCATACATGTGATTGGGTATCTGTTAACTTCCTGTAGATGGAGGGTGCCTTTTTAATCCCCTTTTATTTCTCATGTTCTTTGTGTTTTAATGTATAGCTAATAAAATGTGTTAATCTTTTTTATACAACCCGCCCCATGCTGTGCCTACAAAGCCTGTTTGAATAACTGTGGTAGTTTCTCTTTTCTTTACTGGAAGCTGATTGGTTTCTATGCAGAAGTAAGCCTGATTTTGCATTCTCCAGCTTTATTTAGTAAATAAACCCCAAAGCATGATAATTCAGTAGTAAGGAAACACTCAGCTGTGGTTAGACTATGGGTGTTGAACTCTTTGGCTTCTAATTGCCCTTTTGTACATAGCTTCCACAGTACAGGTCCTATTTTGTATCATAAGTCCTCACTTTTGCACAATTGACAGATGAAGCACAGATGGTAAATCTATCAAGTTCAGCTAATGGTGCTTTTTTATTTATTGTTCCCAGTTCAGATTTTGGGTAGCTGTGTAGCTGAGGCGGCATTGCTACATACAGTCACAATTTTTTTTTTTAATCTCTTTACGTGACTTGGTATATGATAAGCAACTTGATGGTTTCCAGAGATTGTGTTGGGGGTTATGTCAGTTTATAAAAACTAGTACTTTGCGGAAACTGATATATCCTTTTACTAGATATACTGTCTCACCTACTGTAGATAGTCAGTGAGTGACATATATTTTATGTCTGCTACTGTGATTAATCACACAATCACTTTTATGTTTGCAGAAAATAAAGCACACCCCCCACTTCCTCACTTCTTCGTTAAAGGCTCTGCAGCGCCATGTAAGGAGTTCCTGCCCTGGGCTGCCCTTTACTTCTGGATGGCCGCTGGGGTGATAATCTATACATTAGTCTAAAATCTTTATTTTGCAAGTGAACAATCAAAAGAAAAGTATAGCTTTTTCCATATACTATATTTCTTTATATACACTATATACAGTGGATATAAAAAGTCTACACACCCCTATTAAAATGTCAGGTTTCTGTGATGTAAAAAAAGAGACAAAGATAAATAATTTTAGATATTTTTCCTTTTTTTTTTTTCCTTTTTAATGTGACCTATAAACTGTACAATAAAAAACTAAAATAATGTGGTTGCATAATTTTGCACACCCTTTTATAACTGGGAATGTAGCTGTGTTCAGAATTAAGTAATCACTTTCAAACGCATGTTAAATAGGAGTCAGTACAAACCTGACATCATTTAAAGTGCCTCTGATTAACCCCAAATAAAGTTCAGCTGTTCTAGTAGGTCTTTCCTGGCATTTTTTTAGTTGCATCCTACAGCAAAATCCATGGTCTGCAGAGAGCTTCCAAAGCATCAGAGGGATCTGATTGTTAAAAGGTATCAGTCAGGAGAAGGGTACAAAAGAATTTCCAAGGCATTAGATATACCATGGAACACAGTGAAGACAGTCAAGATCAAGTGAAAAAAATATAGCACAACAGTGACCAAGTACCAAGAACTGGACGTCCCTCCAAACATCATGAAAAGATGAGAAGAAAACTGGTCGGGGAGTCTGCCAAGAGGCCTACAGCAACATTAAAGGAGCTGTAGGAATATCTGGCAAGTATTGGCTGTGTGGTACATGTGACAACAATCTCCTGTATTCTTTATATGTCTGGGCAATAGGGTAGAGTGGCAAGACGGAAGCCTTTTCTTCCGAAGAAAAACATCCAAACCCAGCTAAATATTGCAAAAACACATCTGAACTCTCCCAAAAGCATGTGGGAAAATGTGTTATGGTCTGATGAAACCAAGGTTGAACTTTTTGGCCATAATTCCAAAAGATTTGTTTGGTGCAAAAACAACACTGCACATCACCAAAGGAACACCATACCCACTGTGAAGCATGGTGGTGGCAGCAACATGCTTTGGGGCTGTTTTTCTTTAGCTGGAACAGGAGCCTTAGTCAATGTAGAGGGATTTATGGACAGTTCCAAATACCAGTCAATATTGGCACAAAAACTTTAGGCTTCTGCTAGAAATCAAAACATGGAGAGGAGCTTCATCTATCAGCATGACAACGACTTAAAGCATACATCCAAATCAACAAAGTAATGGCTTCACCAGAAGAAGATTAAAGTTTTGGAATGACCCAGCCAGATCCCAGACCTGAATCCAATTGGAAATCTGTGGGGTGTTCTGAAGAGGGCTGTGCACAGAAGATGCCCTCGCAGTCTGACAGATATAGAGTGTTTTTGCAAAGAACATTGGGCAAATATTGGCAAGTCAAGATGTGGCACGCTGATAGACTCATACCCAAAAAGACTGAGTACTGTAGTAAAATCAAAAGGTGCTTCAACAAAGTATTCGTTTAACCACTTAAGGACCGAGCCTCTTTCTGAGATTTGGTGTTTACAAGTTAAAAACTTTTTTTTTTTTTTTTGCTAGAAAATTACTTGGGACCCCCAAACATATATTTTTTTTTCTAACACCCTAGAGAATAAAATGGTGGTTGTTGCAATACTTTTTGTCACACCGTATTTGTGCAATTTTTTTAGAAAATTATTTTTCAAATTTTTAGAATTAAAAAATAAGACAACAGTTAAGTTAGCCCAATTTTTTTTTTTTATATATTGTGAAAGATGTTACACCGAGTAAATTGATGCCCAACATGTCACACTTTAAAGTTGCGCCCGCTCGTAGAATGGCGACAAACTTTTACCCTTAAAAATCTCCATAGGTGACATTTAAAAAATTCTACAGATTGCATGTTTTGAGTTACAGAGGAGGTCTAGGGCTAGAAATATTGCTCTCACTCTAATGATCACAGCGATACCTCACATGTGTGGTTTGAACACCTTTTTCATATACGGACGCTGCTCACGTATGCGTTCACTTCTGCATGCAAATTTTATTTTACCTTTTTTATTTTTGATTTTTACACTGTTCTTTAAAAAAAAAAATTGGGTCACTTTTATTCCTATTACAAGGGATGTAAACATCCCTTGTAATTGAAAAAAAGCATGACAAGGACCTCTTAAATATGAGATCTGGGGTCAAAAAGACAACAGATCTCATATTTACATTAAAATGCAATAAAAAATTAATGAAAAAATGTAATGTAATTTAAAAAAAAGTCCCTTTAAGAGCATTGGGCGGAAGTGACATTTTGACGTTGCTTCCGCCCTGCAATGATATGGAGACGAGTGGGGGCCATCTTCCCCTCACTCGCCTCCATGTCAGGCTAGGGAGAGGAGCCGATCGTCTCAGCCGCTACGACATCTCCGGTATGCGCCAGAGGGCACCGGAGAGCGGCGGGAGGGGGGCCCCTCTCCCGCCGCTGATTTAAAAGTGATCTTGCGGCGAGAGACCACTTTTATCCTGAAGAGGACCGCCTGATCTTGAAGAGGATACTTTTTATATCCACTGTATGTGTTATGTTCAAAAACATATCTAAACACTGTCAGTTAATGATATATAGCATATTTCTTTTATCTACCTTTTGCAGGCAGCAGGGTCAGGGTTTCTTTTGCAGTGCTCAGCATCAGAGTACACCCCTTTTTGAAAAGTAAGATTTTAATCAATAGCTCAATGAACACAAGAACAATTTCTAAAATTTTGACAAAACTGAGTTTTTTTATAAAACATTTGTTTAGCTCAGTATATGAAAGTAAGGTTAATAATATCACTAGGATTACAAAATCTTCAGTTTTAACCAAAATTTTACTAAAAAATGAATACACCCCACAGCAAAAAACTACTACATCTAGTATTTTGTATGACCTCCATGACTTGTAAGGACAGCACCAAGTCTTCTAGACATAAAATGAACAAGTTGGCGACATATTGCAACATCTTTTTCCTTCTTTAAGTACGACCTCTTTTAGACCCTGGATGCTGAATGGAGAGCGATGCACAACTTGTCTCTTCAGAATTCCCCATAGGTGTTCGATTGGGTAGGAGACATACTTGACCACTGAAACACTTTCACCCTGTTCTTCTTCAGAAATGCAACAGTGGTCTTAGATGTGTGTTTTGGATCATTGTCATGTTGGAAAAGTGCACGACGACCAAGGGTATGGAGTGATGGTAGCATCTTCTCTTTCAATATAGATCAGTACATCTGTGAATTCATGATACCGTCAATGAAATGCAGCTCCCTGACACCAGCAGCACTCATGCAGCCCTACAGAAGGACACTGCCACCACCATGTTTCACTGTAGGCACCATGCATTTTTCTTTGTACTCCTCACCTTTGCAACACCATACAGTTGTTACGCCGTGAGAATCGTGATCTTTATTTCAAGCAAATAAATCGTAATTCTCATTTTGGCCAAAATCGAGCAGCCCTACCTCCTTCGAGTCTCCTTTAGTATCAGTGTCATCTAGACTTGTGCTATTTCGTTTCATTACAAATCAAATTCTGAATTTTCGTGATTTGGATCTAGCCAAATCTCTGAATCCCAAGAGTAACGAATTTCAGAGAATCCAAAATAATCATTCAGATGAGAGCGCACAGTACTCTTTGACTCTTGGATAATTAGTTGATTCTTTTTGCATTAACATTTTTCATTCATATAAATAACTACATATGAAATGTAAACATATTGCAATAAATACAGGAAGGTTTAAAAGTGAAATAATAAGGTGATTCCTACTTATTGTGTTTGGGTTGCACGAAGGTGAATCCATCAGAAGCTCCAAATCATATCTCACTATACCATCACATAACGAATGAATCCCAAATTTAATTAATTCCATTTGTTACTTTTGCATGCACGCGACTCCAGTCGATATTGTCCAATCAGCTCATTCTATTTCTCTTTGTGGGTTGGACTAGCAGGCATGATTCAGAGTGCATAAGTAATCTCCTGAAATAACGAAATAACATGCTAAAACGAATATAGGCAATCTTCTAAAATAACAAAAGAATAGCAGAACTTCCAAAAATACTAATCCATTTGGAACAACCAATATATACTATCCCAAAATAACAAAACGTTCCGAAAATGAATCCTTCTTGCATAAGGATTATGACAAAACAAAATGATTTACAGAAGGAATGAAACTGAAACAAAACAAATTTTTCCATCGTGCACATCTCTAGTGTCATCTGGATCAAGTTGGCAGAAGCAACCAGTAAGTGTAGAACTAAAGCAGGGCTTTTTTTTTTTTTTTTTAGACAGAATAGCACGCTTTGAAGAATGGAATCATCCTGATTTCAAATATGAAAGCTCAACATTGCATCAACCTTTGTTGGCAACCAATCAACCATCTAATCCAGAAGGGTAGACCAATTTACCTTCTGTAAGACGTTCAGATCTGTGCATTCTGATGTCTCCTGCTTTTGAGCTCTGCTCACAATCTAGGATTTTTAGAACTAAGCAGCCTGAAGAAAGATTGCCGAGAGTTTGCAGCCTTCTGGTTGCAGGTTGCAAACATCATATAGTTTTTCATATTTAGCCAATTAGAAATAAAAAACATGCATTTTGTTAGTCTTTAATCAAATAAACAAAACCTACAATAATATAAGTTTACACTGAACCTGACCAAGGCTAAAATGGTGTAAGGCCTCGAACCCCAACCTGCAGCCCAAGGACTACATGTGTTTCCCTTGGTGTTTGTACTGCAGATCTTGGGCCCCATTAATCCGTAGTAGGAACAATGATTTGTAAAAGATCTCTAGCGGTCTCATGTAACATGTCCATAGTCTCTTAACTGTTCCTACAGCATGATCCCAGTCTCCAACCACTCCTGTAGTACAGTCTCCTCTAGTTAGTGTTCAGTCTAGGGCAGTCTTCTGTAGCATTAGCATTACTGTATATTATATGTGGCCCTTTTGGTTACATGAGGGTTTGTGTTGAAGACCCCTATATCAAGAAACCTTTTGCTTGCAATCATATTTAAATAGATCCCTCTGTAGCTCAATGGATGCTAGACTCAAGCTGTACACAGGGCCACAAGATATTTTCCAGTCAAGATGAATCCCTTCTTCCAATTGGCACTAAGCCCTGGCCATTCAGATACAAGTGGGCAGCAGGGGCCCTGGCATTCGACCAGGACAGGGCCTAATTTTGACTTGGCGGATGTTGAGGACTTATGTATAACCTAGGCAGAGGAGCTACAAGGGCACCAAAGGGACACAGGAATACATATGAAGAATATCACAAGCACTTGTTTGCCTAGACGGTGCTGACTCCTTAATAATGTCACTCTTAGGCCAGGTTGGGTTCCATTTGATCAGGGAAGGCAATGAGATTGTGCAATATAGATGACCTCTAGAAGGAGCATATGGAAATCTTTGTATGATATTCAACAATCCCAGTATGGAGCTAGAAGCACAGATATATTGTACCACAAAAAAATTACTTTGGACAAAATTCACAATAATAACTTGTGTAATTGGTTGAAAATAAACATTAGTTACCTGATAAATAGGCACCATCTAGGCAGCAGTGCGAAGTCTAGTACATACGTCTCTGTGGCTAGAGGTTTATCTCTGTTATATCTGCTGACAGGTTGAAGACCATTCACCAACCAGCAGCTTAACTGTTATGTGTTCGTGTGGAATATCTTATCTCTGCACAATGAGGTTTCCTGTGCACGAGGAGTATTGACCGCAGTGTTGTTTAATTGCTTTCTGGGCAACATTCGTTCATAGCTAAGCTTTAGGTTAGGGCAGTGAAGACTTAATACATACACCCCTAGCCAGAACCATGCACTCTCAGACTTGTTAGTTGTGATGGGTGATATAGTACTGAGTTGCCGAAGCAGGAAATCGATTACAGCTAACTGTTGGCGTTTTCTTTGAAAAAAGCCTGAAAAGTAAACAATTTTTGTGGAAAATATGAATTAACAGCTGGTTGCTTCTTCTGGTTTGTGGGAGTTTTTTTTTTTTTTTATCCTGATTCAGACCAGTCTAGCTATGGCATGGTGAAATAAATAAGGCTGTATACGAGTACTGGCGTTCTTCTTTTTGGTTATGTGTTATTCTTTCTCCCAGGGTCAGCTCCCAGCACAGATTCTGGGCTCCCAGTGAGATGGAGGAGGAAACAGAAAATAAAGAGTTGGAAGCCATGCTGAAAACCAGATATATTTCATTCCCTGGAAAGTTTGAACCGGTGAAACACAAGTGTCGAGTGCCATTACCTAATGGGTCACTGTGTGAGAGGCAAGACAGAATTAAGGTGGGTGTATATTGCAAACGAGTATGGTTTTTCTTGGGTGGTTCCACTAGCTGTGGCTTATTATTGAACGTCCAAAAAAAATCAGGACCTCAAGATCTTCCTTTATATGACCCAAACAGATGTCCTACCATGTGTACTACTGTACCTTCAAATACACATCATGTATACAATTCAAAATATTCCTCTCTTGAATCCTAGTAATGGTACTCATCCATCTGGTGGGTGATAGGAAATAATTTTGGCTGGAATTCCGCTTGCTTAAAGTGGAACTAAACTCTCTCCCCATTAACTTTTTTTAATCCTTATGCTGCTAACATTGCTAACAAGGTTTGTTTACAAAAAACGAGGAAGGAAAAGTGGGACTTTGAATGAGGTTTCACAAGAGCAAATGATGATACATGGAAAATGATAAACAGAATTCATAGGATTTACACTTGTTGAAAATCATCATATAAGCAAAATTGATAGGAAAAAAATCATACATCTAACATGAACAATGCATAAACAAATGGTGGCTTTGAACCAGGCTTGTCTTGGCATTCTTGGATCATAACTTGACGCGTTTCGTAGCTTTTAGCTACTCATCAGGAGTTTTATGGCAGGTACTAAAACATGGAATTAACAATTAGCACCCTCTAAGGGGAAAAAACCCCATGGATTGCAACATTACTAATACTTACAAGTCAACTCCTCAGCTCAGGTTCTGAACGGGAAAGTAAGAGAAACCTTTGGATAAGATGTCAGCATCGGGGTTGAGGCGGGAAGACCCCCCACAGACGGGGACAAACAGCCGGAAAACAAGCCAGGTCTCCAAGAAACCAGCCCTGTGCATGGTGAATGCACTGATCGTGCATGATCTGCAAAAAATGTGTTAACGAGTTAAGTGATTACTGTATTGGCGTATAACACGCACTTTTTCACCCTGAAAATCGGGTGCAAATAACGTGTGCTTGTTATACGCCAATACTTCAATTTTAGCTGCCTCAGAGGTGACAGGGAGGGGGCGGGACAAGCGCTGTCAGATTACATACAGTGAGAATCTCCTGTTTACTTGGCGGCCTCTGTAATAGGAAGTCCCGTCTCCTGGGCCGACATTGGACCACTGTTCTGTCTATCATAGGAGATTCTCACTGTATGTAATCTGTCCGTGCTCATCCCGCCCTCCTCCCTGTCCCCTCTAGGCTGCAGATGGGCATCGATCAGGCTGCACTGATGGCAATGGTGAGGCTGCTGCATTGATGGCAATGGTGAGGCGGCTGCATTGATGGCAATGGTGAGGCTGCATGGATGGCACTCGTGAGGCTGCAGATGGGCATTGATCAGGCTGCATTGATGGCAATTGTGAGGCTGCAGATGGGTACTGACCCTTATTTTGCTTCAAAGTTCCTTATTTAAAATTTTTAAGTTTTTTTTTCCTGAAACTTCCCTCTTAAAATGAATGTGCGTGTTATATACCTGTGCGTGTTATACGCTGATAAATACGATAATTGATGAGGGAATGAGTAAGTGTGTGTGTCTCTGATCCCACAAAGGGACTACCATGAATATAAATGTGAATAAACCCAAAAAAACAGCCTAATTAAAACTAAAAATGAATAATTTGATTCACTCCAGATAGGAGTGCTCAGAAATCAAACGAACAAAAAAAAGTAACCCACCCGTTGCTTGATGATGTGACGGAGACGTGATAGGGACAAGTTGGTTGGTCTGCTGGCTGACTGCGAATACATACCCCCACTCCAGGGTGGATCCCCGCCAACGTCATGCTGTATGCCAGTGCAGCAAGTCTGGAGTGAATCACATTATTCATTTTTAGTTTTAACTAGGCTGTTTTTTTGGGTTTATTCACATTTATATTCATGGTAGTCCCTTTGTGGGATCACATAGATCTTTATCACACACACACACACGAGCTGGGGCGTTGACCTGTAAGTATTTGTAATGTTGCAATCCATGTTTTTTTTTTCCCTTAGAGGGTATTAATTGTTGATTCCATTTTTTAGTACAAACCTGCCATAATACTCCCGATGAGTAGCGAAAAGCTACGAAACGCGTTGAGTTATCCAAAAATGCCAAGACAAGCCTGGTTCAAAGCAAGCATTTATTTATGCATTGTTCATGTTAGATGTATGAGTTATCCATGAATTTTTTCCTATCAATTTTGCTTATATGATGATTTTCAACAAGTGTTTTTAAAAACTTACCAATCATGTTTATTAAATAATTGTCTCATATGTTATGAGCCTATATAATTTATGTGCACATCATTATGACCACTAATTTAATCTATTGTTGATCGATTCAATTTTTTTTTTATAAATACGGGATGTTTAACATGATTATAAAAATAAATCTTATGAATTCTGTTTATCATATTCCACGTATCATCATTTGCTTATGCCAAGCCTCATTCAAAATCCCACTTTTTCCTTCCTCGTTTTTTGTATTTATTAGGGATTGAGGCTTGCCATTTTACTGGTGTGTCAGGTCACGTTTTACTTATGAAGGTTTATTTACCTTCACTTGTTTTAACCACTTCAGCTACGGAAGATTTTACCCTCTTCCTGACCAGAGCTTTTTTTGCTATTTGGCACTGTGCTACTTTAACTCGTAATCGTGTGGTCATGCAACACTGCACGCAAACTAAATTTTATATAATTTTTCACACAAATAGAGCTTTCTTTTGCTGGTATTTGATCACCACTGTTTTCAATTTTTTGCAATATAAAAAAATCAAATCAAATTTCTTCATAACTTTTGGCCACAATATATTTTGCTACATGTCTGGTAAAAAAACCAAAAACAAATAGGTGTATAGTTATTGGTTTGTGTGAAAGTTTTTTATAGCGTCTACAAACTATGGTGTGTGTGTGTGTGTGTGTGTGTATGTATGTGTATATATATGTGTATATGTGTGTGTGTATGTATGTGTGTATATATATATATATATATATATATATATATATATATATATATATATATATATATATATATATATATATATATATATATATATATATATATATATTTTACCCACCGCACATCACACCAGTGTTGTGGTGTGAATAGAGCACATAGAAAACTATTGTTTAATAGAAAGAAGAAATTGCTGGATTAGTGTTCGATCTAGGTCAGTGCCAGTGTTAGTGTTTAGGTCAAGGTCAATATATTTTGGGCGGGATTTTTTTTTCTTTTAAAAAGCATTTGTTAAATTGGTGAGTTGGACATTTTATAGATAGGCAACTTCTATCCTCATATTGATTAGTGATTCCAAATTAATAATAACTACTGCAGTAGGGAAGAGACACAAAAGATACCCTCAGCATCTTTCCAAATAACTGTTCTGCTTTATTATGAAGCAATTGAAGGTTTTTATACACCTGATTGCGTAGGTATCACATTAATATTACAGTTGTACGTTTATGGTAACAAGGGGCATTACATAGGCAGGCTAATTCTAATCAGGACTCGAAAGAATGCAAACATGTACTGAAAACATTATTAGTGCCGTGTGCACAGTGAGGGCAGTGTGCAATATCTATAAAATAGAATACAATTATATACAGAACTTATAAAAACAAATTTCATTTACAATTGGTATCAGTGTGTTTGAGATAAAAAAAAGAGCAAAATGTGCACTATTGTTTCCCTGTTTCCCCGAAAATAAGACCTAGCGTGATTGTCGGTGATGGCTGCAATATAAGCCCTACCCCCCAAATAAGCCCTACCCTGTTTCCTTGAAAATAAGCCCTACCCTGAAAATAAGACCTACAAGGACTTTAACTAGGGCTTATTTGGGGGGTAGGGCTTATATTGCAGCCATCACCGACAATCACGCTAGGTCTTATTTTCGGGGAAACAGGGTATCATACAAATATGTGTTATCACTACAATTGTCAGGAACAGGAGAATTTTATTTCGGGTTGTTCTTTTGGAGGTTATGGTGGTAGCAAGAAATATACAGCTAAGTTTTAAAAAATATTTTTTGTTTTTTTCTATTTTGGGACAGTTTTCCTTTGATAAAAAAAAATCAGGAGATATGCGTTACCATTTACTACCAAATGAAAGCCCAATTTGTCCTGAAAAAAATACGAAGATATTATCCACTTGGATGCACTTGGATGTTGTGATATGCACGGTTTTACTAACAAATGTCAAATTTGCAAAATTGTGATCAGGTATTAACATTTTTTTATCCTTCGGCACAAAGGGGTTGAAGTGTATCTAAACCTAAGAACAAAAATCTAACATATTGCAGTTTTACAAGTCCTTAGATGTGATGTTTTTTCAGGTTTTTTTTTTTTTATTTATTTTTTTAATCTGGTGATCTAGTGGCACACTTTCTGTCCTAGGGGGATGAGACTCGCCATACTGTGTCTATGTAGGAGCAGCATTTTTATTCTGGGATGGAACTTTAGAACACAAGGAGCCCCACTGCCAGAAGACAACAGCTTAGTTGGGAGGATTCCTCCATCAAACGCGCTTGTGTTTTTTTTCGATCAGCCCGCTTACTGGCCATCTATGGCCAGCCTTGGGGACACCTTTAGAGAAATGTCCCTTCCATAGTGTCTGGTTCTGTGATTACCCACACTGTAGTCTATAAGGTTGTAAAGGAGTCCCTACACATCTTGTGACTTTATCGAAAACATGAAATTCTTAATTTGAAGGTGAGTTTCCCTCAGGAACTGGAACACAAAGCTCTTCTTACCAAAGTCCATGAGAGCTTTAAAAACTGTGTTGGGGTTTATTGCTTCAAGATCTACACAGCCCTGAAATATCAGTTGTGGGTGGACTAACTGTTCAGTGCATACATTGATAAACTCACAAATGAGCTCTATTAGCAAATCTAGTGACATTACCTTGGAAAAGATGTTCCAGCTGAACATACTACCTAGGTATGGGATGATTAACGTGCCATCTGTAACTTCTACTTTTAATCTGTAAAGTTGTAGAGACCATAGATTTTGCTGATCAGTTTAGGAATTGGATGTCAATTTATAGCATTGATTTATTTTTCCTGTAATCATTTCTATTACTTTTTTTTTTTTTTTTTTTCCAAGTGTCCTTTCCATGGTAAGATAATTCCACGAGATGAAATTGGAGTGCCAATCAATCCTGAGGATCGTGAGCGAGAAGCCAAGGAAAAATTTGAGCAGCAGGCCAAGGAACAAGGTATTGGTTTATTGAAATACATGATCATTTCTGGATGCATGAACCTAAAGTCCAGTTGAACTCACAGAAATAGATATGCAGTCAGATAGACATTGTACTGACCACCTGCATTTCCTGTTACAGAATTTGTGTATGATGTCTTAATTCGACTGCTCAGTCCAATAGACCCTACAGGTAAGCCGGCCATAGATGGTTTTGAATCTCAGCCGGTTCAGCAGGGACCGGCTGAGATTCTAACCATCTATGGGCAGGCAGGTTGTACCCAAGTCGATCCATCAATCAACTTGGGTACAACCAGCATTTGGATTTTTCAGTGAGTATTGCCATTGGCTATAGCCGTAATCACGGCATTGCATTGCATACTCGCACAATATCAGAGACTTACCTTAAAATGAAGCCCTCCAGCAGCATGCTGTCACCACTGTCAGGGCTTCCATCTTTTCCTGGTCTTCCTTCCTGGTTTGGGGCCTCCAGCTACACTAGTGGCTGTGGCCGCCATGACGTCATTCCCGCACATACGGTATGCCGAACCTTCAGAGCGCATGCGCCGGTGACCTCACCAGCTGCATGCACTCTGAATATCTTTTAAACAGTGCAAGTTTTGGAGATATTCACTGTACCTACAGGTGAGCCTTATTGCAGGCTTACCTGTAGGTACAAAAGGAAAAAGTGGGTTTACTACCACTTTAAGCTTCAAAGGCTTTTGTCAGAACCCAGGAAGTCAGGGGGTGGTACTTCCTAACTGCCAGTACCTATCAGCCTTTGCCTTTCTGTTGGGCCATTCCTGGAAATGCATTTGTAGCATCACTTCGGATTTAAAATTATTATACTGTAGATATTTACAGTCCTGCAATAGAATATAAATATTGCCTATTATATTAGCATAGGGCTGAATAAAGAGGTGATCTTCTAATGGTAAGAAGGAAATTTCATATGTTGTATAGGGCCTCTGCACCTACAGAGCTACTTCCAGTATTCAAACCCCGCTGATCAATTGATAACCAAAGACAATTGTGTGCAGCAGGCAGAACAGTTTGTCCCTCCATTACTAGTCTTGTAGTTGAGCTGCAGGACTAATTTGATGCTGAAGACTAATACCGCGTACACATGATCGGACATTCCGACATCAAACTCCATGTTTTTTTTCCCGACGGATGTTGGCTCAAACTTGTCTTGCATACACACGATCACACAAATCTTGTCGGAAATTCCGAACGTCAAGAACGCGGTGACGTACAACACGTACGACGAGCCCAGAAAAATGAAGTTCAGTAGCCAGTGCGGCTCTTCTGCTTGATTCCAAGAATGCGTGGAACTTTGTGCTTCGGAATTGTTTACGACAACGGATTTTGTTATCGGAAAAGTTGAGATCCAGATCTCAAATTTTGTGTGACAGAAGTTCCGATGGAAAATGTCCGATGGAGCCTACACACGGTCGGAAATTTCCGACAACAAGCTCCCATTGAACATTTTTCCTCGCAAAATCCGACCGTGTGTACGGGCATAAGGCTGGCCATACATTATACAATTTTCTTGTACAATTTTTTTAATTAGATTTACCAAAGCCATATAATATGAGGTCAAACCTAAATGCTTTCAATTTGTATACAATCAGGCAGGCCCTTGCACAACATATGATTATGTATGTTGAGGCGTTAGCTATTAAAATTTAGGCCTTAAATCTTAACACATGTATCCACTTCAAAAATCAAAAAACAAAAAAACAAGTGGATGGGAATAAAAATTTTAAAAAAATAAAAATTCTGTGCTGTTGATAGCAGTCATGTAATGTCATGTAATCTAATAAAGCAATAACAGTCATTTTTGCTATTTCTTTGTCACCACGTGCTCATATGTGAACCATGCTCTTACTTATAAGTGCTCCTTTTTACAAATGTGCACCACCACCTGTAGTAAGGGTGCCACTCACCATATAGCTTTGGCCCACCAGGACACTCACAGCTTATATATGGAATTCCTTTTATATTGGCATGGGCTCAGCATCCATCCAGTTTCACCAGCAAGGATACCCAGATAACTTTGGGCCACCAGGACACACACAGCATATACGAATTTCCTTTCTATTGACATAGGCTCAGCAAGCATCCAGTGTCACCAGCAGTACAAAAACACACAATGTTCCAGGCGCTGACTCTATGGGAAAACCCACTTCCCACTGCCCCAGAGCCTATCTGCTGCAGCCTTCATGAAACCACATTGGTGGAGTGGGTGAATGGGGTAGGAGAGATGCAGACAGCACTATCCAAAACTCAATGGGGTTATCGAGCCTCTAGTCAAAACAATGCCAAGCCGGTGTAAAGGCTAAACAGTTTGATAAACTTGTGAAGTACATACGATACCAGGCTGGTATGAAAGGGTGAAGATGGGTTAATGTCCACTGGGTCCAGTAGGCAGAAGAAAGAAGATCATCCGCCGTTCCCTACAGCACACCGATGGTGTGGAGCCGTGGGCGCTGGGAGCCAAGCCGGAGGCCACCGACGCTCCCGTGTGACGTCACCGCGATGTAAGGGTGGAGGGGCCGGATACAATGGACCTGCCAATCAAACCAGCATGAAACGCAGGAGAAGCTCTTACCGTGATGACGCGTTTCGTGCGCATGCGCTTTGTCAAGTCCTTGACAAAGGACCCAGTGGACATTAACCCACTTTCACCCTTCCATACCAGCCTGGTATCGTATGTACTTCACAAGTTTATCAATAAAGTGTTTAGCCTTTACACCAGCTTGGCATTGTTTTGACTGGAGGCTCCATACACCCCATTGAGTTTCGGATAGCACTGTCTACATGTCACCAGCAGGGATATCCCCAAAATGAAAAATCAATACCAAATGATCGTGCAGTACATCTATTAAAAACTTATCCCATAAAAACCTAAGCCAGTAAACTCACATTTACTGTACATGTGCAGTGTAGTGGCACCCAGTGTAAATCACGTGGTTTGGTATCTCGTATCTATGAGTAGGCATGCGTTTCACCTGCGTATAGCTGCTACAAGGTCTTTGCAGAGAGTTCAAACAAACTTTTTTAACGTTGTCCTTTATGGGGTATTGTTTGTAGAATTTTAAGGAAAATTATGAATTTATTTAATTTTGGAATAAGGCTGCAACATAACAATATGTGGAAAAAGTGAAGCGCTGTGAATACTTTCCGGATGCACTGTAAATCTAAAGAAAATCGTATAATGTGTGGCCAGCTTAAAGCTGGCCATACACTAGTAGAAGTTCTTTCAACATTCTTCACTTTAGGAACATTTGTTTGATTTTGTAATCATTAGTGGGGTCAAATTGATGCTCATTTTTGACCATAGCGCTGGAAAAATTAGAAGGAGCAGGCTGCAAAATGCTTCCTGAACAGTCTAATTTATAACAGTGTATGTGGTTTTCTTTCTGGAAATTATATTCGCACCAAAATTAAATGTTAAATGCAAAATTCAATTTTGAAGTACTTTTTGAACGACATTCATCAAGGTATCCAGTGTACTTCGAATTTTCACACAAATGTTTATGAATATTCGTACAAAAAGTAATTCAAAAATCTACTAGTGTATGGCCAGCTTAAACCAAGACAAAAAAGACAAGGGTGACCCTTTAGTTCCTATTTTTATTTTTTTATTTTTTTCTCTCTCACTGCTGTGTTCTTCCCTATTCCCTATTCAAATGCTACTGTTTGGAATGATGATCTGTATGAGCAGGAGCCCTTGTGCTTGGAGAACAAAATGGCTTAGAGGTGCATCTGTAGGTGACCCAACAAAATGAATACGTGATATTGTAGTACTTGACATCTTCCCCTAAAAAGGAACTTGTTTCACATTTGACTCAACTTGGCAGGTGCATTTTCTTGGGCCATGGGTCCATGAAGTACAAAAACCATTTTACTCAAATAAATTAAAATGATAAAGTAGACCACCAAACCTAATGATGCCCCACAGCCATTAAACTTTGGCCTGTGTGTTTTCATCACTTAATGTGCAGTGAAGTATAGATATGAGTCTTTAGATCATTAAATGTTGCTGACATACAGTAGCTGCACTGGAGATCTTCCTGAGCTGATTACCCTTGAAAGAACGGTCTGCAAAATTGTTAAAACTACTTTTCATGACTGGGCAGAATGTACCGGTGACTGGCAGCAGTGTTGTGTAAGTGTGTATTTCATACAAGTTTTTAAGGACTAAATTTGACTTGATTTTAGCTATGAAATATGACACACATAACTTACAAACAATCAATTTATAATTACAGGAGGGACTATTTCTTGCTCAACGTAACCCAAAAGTTAGCTTGCCCCTTGGGTGAAAATGGGGAATTGTGCCTCTACTCGGTCTCACTGCTTATCTTCACTTTAGCTCAAGAACAATAACTTGGTGCTTCCTTTATTAGAACAGTCAATAATTCTCCTTCACTTTATACATACATAATTGGAATTGGCACACGTTTGCTAATGTACATCATTCCAAACTACTCAGCTACAGATCTATTATCATTTTAATACTACTGCTGGCAGCTGCAGCTAGAATTGTCTATGAATCACAACTTAGATGATGCACTGTAATCACCATGAATCTTATCCACTAAGGCCTAAAATATCATCTTTAATGCAAATCTTAACTAAAATATTTTGCCTAAATTTTCAAAAAGATTTTTTATAAAAAGGTGGCTAAGTACACTCATGGAGAGCTATATTTGTATCCAGAGGAATTTACCTTTTGCAGCGCATCTGGAAAGTATTCACAATGCTTTACTTTTTACACATTTTGTTATGTTACAGCCTTATTCCAAAATAGATTTATATAAATTATTTTCCTCAAAATTCTACAAACAGTACCCCATAATGCCAACGTGAAAGAAGTTTGTTTGAAATCTTTGCATATTTATTAAAAATAAAACCTGAAAAAAAATCACATGTAAGTATTTCCAGGCTTTGTTCAATACTTTGTTGAAGCACCTTTGGCACCAATTGCAGCCTCAAGTATTTTTGAATATAATGCTACAACCTTGGCACACCTATTTTTGGGTAGTTTCTCCCATTCTTCTTTGCAGGACCTCTCAAGCTCCTTTAGGTTGGATGGGGAGCGTTGGTGCGCAGCCATTTTCGGATCTCTCCAGAGAAGTTCAATCGGGTTCAAGTCTGGGCTCCGGCTGGGCCACTCAAGGACATTAACAGAGTTGTCCCGTAGCCACTTCTTTGTTATCTTGGCTGTGTGGTTAGGATCGTTGTCCTGCTTTATGATGAACCTTCGCCCCAGTCTGAGGTCCAGAGCACTCTGGAGCAGGTTTTTATCAAGGATGTCTCTACATTGCTGCATTCATCTTTCCCTTGATCCTGACCAGTCTCCTAGTTCCTCCCGCTAATAAACATCCCCACAGCATGATGCTGCCACCACCATACTTCACTGTAGGGATGGTATTGGCCAGGTGATGAGCAGTGCCTGGTTTCCTCCAGATATGGCGCTTGTCATTCAGGCCAAAGAGTTCAATCTTTGTTTCATCAGACCAGAGAATTTTGTTTCTCATGATCTGAGAGTCCTTCAGGTGCCTTTTGGGAAACTTTAGGCGGGCTGTCCTGTGCCTTTTACTGAGGAGTGGCTTCCGTCTGGCCACTCTACCATACAGGACTGATTGGTGGAGTGCTGCAAAGATGGTTGTTCTTCTGGAAGGTTCTCCTCTCTCCACAGAGAAACGATGGAGCTGTGTCAGAGTGACCATCGGGTTCTTGGTCACCTTCCTGACTAAGGCCCTTCACCCCCCGATCGCTCAGTTTGGCTGGGCGGCCCGCTCTAGGAAGAGTCCTGGTGGTTCCAAACTTCTTCCATTTACAGATGATGGAGGCCACTGTGCTCATTGGGATCTTCAATGCTGCAGAAATTTTTTCTGTACCCTTCCCCAGATCTTTGCCTCAATACAATCCTGTCTTGGAGGTCTACGGACAATTCCTTGGATGTCATGGCTTGGTTTGTGCTCTGACATGCACTGTTAACTGTGGGACCGTATATTGACAGGTGTGTGCCTTTCCAAATCATGTCCAATCAACAGAACTTACCACAGGTGGACTCCAGTCAAGTTGTAGAAACATCTCTAGGATCAGTGGAAACAGGATGTACCTGAGCTCAACTTTGAGTGTCATAGCAAAGGCTGTGAAGTCCTTCTGATGACTTCAGATGTTGCAAATTTGTTCAAAATTGATAGCAAGATGAATGCAGTATGTTTTTAAAAAATACTGGAGGAACATTTGCATTCATCAGCCAGGAAGCTGCGCATAGAACGTACTTGGACATTCCAACATGACAATGTTCCAAAACACCACAAGGCCAAATCGACCTGTCATTGTCTATACCAGAATAAAGTGAAGGTTCTGGACTGGCCATCTCAGTCTCCTGACCTCAATATCGTTGAGCCACTCTGGGGAGATCTGAAACGTGCAGTTCATGCAAGACAGCCCAAGAATTTACAGGAACTGGAGGCTTTTTGCCAAGAGTAATGGGCAGCTTTACCATTTGAGAAGATAAAGAGCCTCATCCACAAATACCACAAAAGACTTCAAGCCATCATTGATGTTAAAGGGGGCAATACACGGTATTAAGAACTGGGGTATGTAAACTTTTGATCGAGGTAATTCGGGTAGTTTCTGCTGTCTTTTTATGATTTAAAAAGAGTAAACCCAGTTGATTTGATAATAAATGGCTTCAGCCAAACACTAACCATAAAGTGAAAGTTGTTGTGTTATCATTCATATTCTCTGCAAAATGACCAATAAATCATAAATTCTGCGAGGGTATGTAAACTTATGAGCACAACTGTATATAACCCTTGAAATTATTTCCGAAATTTTGCTGGCAGTTGAGAGACTGGTGGTAGAGACCTAAACTGGAGGTGGGCTTTAACTGGCATGATATAGTTATGAATGCTTCATCATTGTTATATCTGCTTTTTATGGCTGGTTCTCTTTAACCTGTAACCCAAATAAACATGACAGCACCATAAACTGATATTATATGCTCCTTTCACCCATTTTACTTCACAAAAAGGAAGTTAATGGAAGGCATATTGCTCTCTGTCCTTTCCAGCTGCACGCTGACCCCTGCGGCTTAGAAATGATTGCTCTGACCTGTTAATCTGCCGTGCTCCTCCTTTCCAGCAGCTCATCCACTAAAGCAAATGAAGTGTTTTTTTCTTGTGCGAATGACAGTCAGTGTCTGTTCTTGCAGCTTTTACTGACTTGTTAACAGCCCAGGATGAGGACAATCCGGCAGAGGCAGTCCCTTAGCCAGTCACTTGTGAAATAACGTCTCGTCACTAACTACAGTATTGATTCCCACCCACCCTCACCAACGGTGTCATTTTCTCTTCCCTGCCACTAAACTCCGTAACAATACAAGAAGCGGTTTAGGGCCCCATCAGTGCTAAAAAAAAAAAGGCCTCTCTTCCCTGGCATTTCATTGATTTTTCTCAAAAGCTTTTAAATTGCTCCTTCATTTGACTCAAACAGTCATTTTATCTGTCGTGAATGGCAGTACTTCTTGCCTTGTGTTTAAACAATTGCTTCGTCCTCTCAGTTACTAAACTGTGACGCCCTGTTATTGCAGCGAAGTAAACACTTTACACGGTGTGCCTTAATCCCTGATATCTCGTCCCCCACTCTCAATTGTTCCACTGCTCATCTTGGAAGCTGAGAATTTCACTCAGACATGTATTGTTAGGACTGGTGGAGGTGAATACATTGCTCCACGGTCTGTATTTTCATCTACAATAAATGGAAACTTTGAAGGACAACTTTGTGGTTGACCCTCAATTCGAGTTTTATACAATGATTTACAGCCAGGCTCAGTAGGTTTTAGTGATTAGCCATCTTAGCTTGCAGCTTTGGGTTTGAGTGCCATCTGAGACTCTTATCTGCATGGCGCTTGTTCATACTGCCTACGTTTGCATGGGTTTACTCAGTGCTTCAGTATGCCCTAACAATCCAAAAATGTATGCAAATTAGGCATGCACCAATACCAGTTTAAGACTGAGTACGAATACTGATACTTTTTCTCAAGTACACTCCGATACCAACTACCGACTACCTATTTCTATGAAGCCGGTTCACATATGTGCGGGCCAGCTGCAGTTCGATTTTAAAGAGTCAGTTTCGATTTTCAGTCTGGTTCAGGTGTGATTTCCAGTGCCATACATTTAAAAAAATTCACACCTGAATTGCTGAACAAAATCGCACTGGACTCTTTTTACAAATCGCACTGAAACCAGCTCCACACATATGTGAAGTTATCAGTTTTTAGTATCGGAGCATTTGCACGAGTACAAGTACTTGTGCAAATCCTTAGTATCACTGCTGGTATGGGTGCAACGCTAATGCAAATATCAAAATGCCCTAATGGATGTCAGTCTGGAGCGATGGATATTCCTAGGCAGACTTCATTAGCATGCATACTGTCCTAGGTAGTGCTGCCATAAATGAAAGAAACGAATGACAATTTGTGAAGGGGGTGAGCAAGGGACAATAAAGCTGGGGCAGAACGGGCTAGATCAGCCATTCTCGTCGGGGTTCCTCCAGAGGTTACCAAGGGTTCCTTGGGTTTTGGCTGATTGACCTACCGTTTGATGGTGCCTGCATAGTTCCGGAGCCAACACCACTTGGCAAAGCCAACAGTATGACACCAGTGATCTCTTTTTAGCTGTCTGTAAGGGTGACATTCAGACCACCACTGTAAGGGTAGCAGTCTTCCTACTGGCCACCAGTTAAAGCTGGCCATAGATGGTGTGGTTTTCTTTCCTGCAACCACAGGTGAATCCCTCCCACAGAGCTATTGTGTTCTCCCGGCAGTGGGGCGCGGGGAGTCCTCCCTGTCGGGAGAGCACAGTGATAATTGCTAGCGGCTATAGACGCTGGCAATAATCACATTATGGATTTAACATGCTGGTTGGACTCGAGTCGATCGATGGACTGACTTGGGTACAAGCCTGCCCATACATGGTTCGAGTCTTGGCCGGTGTCTGCTGAACTGGCCGAGATTAAAACTATGGCCAGCTTAAGGGGCATTTTTCCCATTGGACCGCAATGAATTGGTTTAAGCAGGAGTTCCTCAAAACTATGCAAGACTGAAGGTATTGTTGGAGCTCGCCTTTAAATGAGATCTACTTTTAGTTACCTAATTGCATAAACCCAGTATTACTGCATAACTACAACCCTTTCTGTGAAAATAAAGCTCGTTATAGCCCATTCCAGGTACAGTGCTTGGAAGGCTGAGAATACATGTGTACACTCCTCTTGCTAAGCATGTCCTAACTTAGCAGGCATGGATTTTTTTCAGTATCCTAAAAAGCCTAAGGCACCCCTGGGTATCAGAGCATGCTGAACTGTGGATGTGAACAAAAACAACAAGAACATTTTACCCAACACCATGATTAAATAACCTTCCCTAGAATTTACAGCACCATTGCTACCGCACCATAATACTACTGCCATTGACCAGTAGTATTATGACCTTTCCCAAGAGCATAGGTATTTCCTAGCACTTGCAGCACCATATCCCTTATCCACTACTTTGTCCCTTCTTTGCATTATAACAAAACATAACCTGCACTGTATGTTAATTATATAACCAGCTGCAGTGGGATTTTGAAGCAGTGGTTTCTACAGCAAAGGTAATTACTTCCTGCCTTGTGCTACTTTTGATGATTTAAATAGAGGTGGGTGGGCAGGGTAGCCGACGTGAAGGTACTACATGACTGACCCAAAGTTGATTAAATTTCAGATTAGTTTATGCATCTTTATGACAATGGTAGGGTCAGTGAGAATCAGTTTTTCTGTGTTTTGTTGTAGATTGGAGAGACCCCGAACTGATGAGGGAGATAGAGCAAGCCACGGGGGAAGATCTGGGATCGTCCATGTACGCTGGGACATCTGGAAAGAAGACTAAGAGGAAGGGAAAGAAGAAAAAGTATCCGAATCTGACAGATCTGAAGCAGAAAGCAAATACCACTCGCTCCCGTCTAGAAAAGAAAGTTTTTAGCCCGTAAGATGCTGACCAGCTTTTTTCTATTTTTATTTTAGTTTTTTTACAAAGTCTGTGTGACTAATCTTATGTTTGCAAGAATTTATTCTTATGTTATTATATCTTATTTTTGCAGGAGATTTATTTGCATATATATAGTTTCCATGTCTGTTGCAGGACATCTCCCAGTAAATATTGGTAATAAACTGGTGTATAGTGAATGCTTATTGTGGCCATATGTGACCTGCACTGCGGAAACTGTGTCCAAAGCAGGCAAAGCTTAAGACAAAGGCCTAAGGCGCATTAGTATGTCCGTAGGCTCTCTGCAGGTGGTCATTTCTCAATTTCTGAATTCCTTGTCCGCAGTGTCTCTGTGTGCAAATGGCCATCTTAGTAGAGAAGTAGGACTTTGCTTCCCCATCTCAGTGTTCCCTTTTGACTGGTGATCTGATGACCTGTGGGGTAATGATCAGGAAGTTACATTCGAGGGGTAGGAATCCTATACAGAATGAATTAAGTAGAAGTAGGGAGATCCTTGTATACAGGTTCTCAGATACAGCTTCTTCTCCAGCAAGGAGAACAGTATGCAGCACTATGGTAACCTTAAACTAATTTTTACTCCAAATCTTTTAAGACCAGCAGTCAGAGGCAGCAGATGATCTCACACTGCAAAGATACAGCCATGTGACTCAGTGCAGTGCTGGGACAAGGTAATTCGGTGCCCAGGGCGAAGATGGCAAACTGCGCCCCCCACACCAGGTGTAAAGAAAGAGTCAGTGTCATTTTAAAACAAGAAAATACCCATTGAGGTTTCTGTATCACTGTATGCCTTATCTAAATAAAGAATTGGGAAAAAAAAACAAGAAAATACCAGTCCCTCCCTCCAACAGAGTGATCACTCTGCACGCAGCAGGACTAGTGGGCGGGGTTGGTGCTGCACCCCGGCCAGATCTACAACACGGACAGTATACACAAACAGGAAGAGAAAGCAGTGAGTCATCAAGAATCAAGTTATTATAAAAAAAAAGTCAGCGGCGGCCGCGGACATTGCAAGGACCGCTCACGGACACCTTGCTGATCCTTGTCCATGCTGCATTTTACAGAAATTAAAAGAGAAGTAAGGGAATTTTTTTGGCAGATTTATCCTTAGCTTGGTGGATGTAGCATCGACCCAATGCTACATCTGTCCCCCGGCGCCTCTGCACTGAGAACTGAGTGATCTAACACTGCTGATCGCTCAGTTTTCCGAGCTCCATGAGCAGAGAGCTTTAGACTGTCAGTCACAGCTCTCTGCTCTTCTCCCTCCTCACTCATTGGAACGCTGAGCTGTGGAGGGGGCGGAGTTCCCGTCTCAGGCTCTTAGCGGCTTGCTGAGCCGGGTGTCAGTCCAGGCACCTGACAGATCCAGATTCCCATTGTCAGGATGACACGGTGCCTGGACTGATTTCTGTGACGTCAGCAGAGAGCTGACCTATGGATGTGATCCATAGGTGAAGTACAGCCAAACAAGCTTTGGCTGTACTACTTTAAATAACATTGGTCATTAACCTCCCATCAGCCTCCTCCCCCAATCCAGCTGACTCATTTATTAATCTGAGATGCAATCAAAACTGGTGTCAATGGACAGTGTCAGATATTTTTTTTTAATTTTTGTTATTTTTTTACAATTTATTTTTGTGGGGCTTTTTTTACAATGGGGGTGGACAGTGCCAGTAGGGCAGTGGATGGTGTCAGTTTGGTTTTTTTTTTTTGTTTTTTATTAGCTATTCATTTTTAATATTATTATTTTCTTTTTTTTCACAGTGCTTCTGGGGAAGGGGGTGGGGAGGGTAGGAGGAGGAGGGGGGGTTATGGGGCAGTGGGCAGTGTAATTTTTATGGGTTTTTTTTTGTTTTTTTAACAATTTGTTTCTCTTTTTTTTTTTTTTTTTCACAATGCTTTCTGGGGGGGAGGGACTGTGGACAGTGTCGGGGGGGGGGGGGGGGGAGATCAGTCCATCTCAGTCCATCAAGTCCGACCTATGTGTGTGATTTTGTGTCAGTATTACATTGCATATCCCTGTATGTTGTGGTCGTTCAGGTGCTCATCTAATAATTTTTTGAAATTATCGATGCTCCCCGCTGAAACCACTGCCTGTGGAAGAGAATTCCACATCCTAACCACTCTTACAGTAAAGAACCCTCTACACAGTTTAAAACCGCTTTTATTCTAATTTTAGTGAATGGCTGCGTGTTTTATTAAATTCCCTTTCGAGGAAAAGTTTTATCCCTATTTTGGGGTCAACTGTATGGTATTTGTACATTGAAGTCATATCCCCTCTCAAGTGTCTCTTATCCAGAGAGAACAAGTTCAGTGCTCGTAACCTTTCCTCATAACTAAGGTCCTCCAGTCCCTTTATTAGCTTTGTTGCCCTTCTCTGGGACTTCAGAGGAGGCATTCCTCCTGAGGACTGGTGCCCAGAACTGGACGACATACTGCAGGTGCGGCCGAACCAGAGTCTTGTAGAGCGGGAGAATTATCATTTTATCTCTGGAGTTAATCCCCTTTTTAATGCATGCCAATATTCTGTTTGCTTTTTTTGCAGCAGCTTGCCATTGCTGAACCTGTCATCTACTAGGACCCCCAGGTCCTTTTCCATCTTAGATTCACCCAGAGGTTCTCCCCCTAGTGAGTAAATTGCATTCATATTTTTGCCACCCAAATGCATTATTTTAAATTTTTCTACATTAAACCTCATTTGCCATGTAGATGCTCACCCCATTAATTTGTTCAGATCTTCATGCAAGGTTTCCACATCCTGCGGAGAAGTTATTGAGATTGAGCTGTTTATCCCATCCTCCAGGTCGTTTATGAATAAATAAATAGGATTGCTCACAGGACAGAACCCTGGGGGACCCCACTTTCCACCCCAGACCATTCCGAGTACTCCCCATTTATCACTACCCTCTGAACTCACCCCTGTAGCCAGTTTTTAATCCATGTACTCACCCTATGTTCCATGCCAACGGACCTTACTTTGTACAGTAAACGTTAATGGGGAAATGTATCAAATGCTTTTGTAAAATCCAGATACACCATGTCTACAGGCCTTCCTTTATCTAGATGGCAGCTCTCCTCCTCATAGAAGGTTACTGCTAATGATACCATTGTCATTACTAAAATCTTGTATATAGTCCCTTATCATTCCCTCCGAGAGCTTGCATACTATTGAGGTTAGGCTAACTGGCCTGTAATTCCCAGGGATGTATCTTGGCCCTTTTTTAAATATTGGTGCTACATTGGTTTTTCTCCAATCAGCTGGTACCATTCCAGTCAGTAGACTGTTCGTAAAAATTAGGCACAATGGTCTAGCAATTACTTTACTGAGTTCCTTAACCCTTTCATGACTAAGCCTATTTTTGAAATTTGGTGTTTACAAGTTAAAATCCATATTTTTTGCTAGAAAATTACTTAGAACCCCCAAACATTATATATATTTTTTTAGCAAAGAATCTAGAGAATAAAATGACGATTGTTGCAATATTTTTTATCACACGGTATTTGTGCAGCGGTGTTTTAAACGCAAATTTTTGGAAAAGTGACACTTTCATGAATTTTAAAAAATCCAAACAGTAAAGTTACCCCAATTTTTTTGTATAATGTGAAAGATGATGTTACGCCGAGTAAATAGATACCAAACATGTCACCCTTTATAATTGCACGCACTCGTGGAATGGCGACGAACTACGGTACCTTTGAATTTCCATAGGCGACGCTTTAAAAAAATTTTACGGTTACCAGGTTTGAGCTACAGAGGAGGTCTAGGGCTAGAATTATTGCTCTCGCTCTGACGATCGCGGCGATACCTCACATGTGTGGTTTGAACACCGTTTACATATGCGGGCGCGACTTCTGTATGCGTTTTCTTCGCTGCGCGAGCTCGCGGGGACAGGGGCACTTTAAAAAAATTTTTTTTTTTTTTTTTTATTTAATTTATTTATTTTTGTACTTTATAAATTGTGTTAAAATTTTTTTTTTTTTTTTTTTACTTTTATTGCTGTCACAAGCAATGTAAACATCCCTTGTGACAGTAATATGTGGTGACAGGTACTCTTTATGGAGGGATCGGGGGTCTAAAAGACCCCCCATCCCTCCTTTACACTTCAAAGTATTCAGATCGCCGAAAACGGCGATTCTGAATACTGTGTACTTTTTTAAATTCGGCGCCATTGGCAGCCGAGTAAACGGGAAGTGACGTCATGACGTCGCTTCCGCATTTACAAGAAGAAGGCTGGAACGAAGCCGCTCGCAGCTTCGTTCCAGTCCGCCCCCAGCCGCCGAAGGCAGCGGACCGGACACCGGGCCTCCCGATCGCACGGGAGGCCCGGTAACAGCGGCGGGAGGCGGCGGGAGGGGGGGGATGTCCCCTCCCGCTCCTCCGGTATAACAACCGAGCGGCTTTTAGCCGCATCGGTTGTTATATTCGGGTAGCCGATCGCCCGCTGAAAACAACGGTACCGGGATGATGCCTGCAGCTGCGGGCATCATCCCGGTATAACCCCGGAAAGCCGAGGACGCATATATGCGTTCGGTCGGCGGGAAGGGGTTAAGGACCCTCGGATCAAAGCCATCTGGTCCCTGTGACTTGTTAGTGTTAAGTTTTTCAAGTCTATTTCTAATTCTGTCTTCTGTAAGCCATGAGGGTGCTTCCTGTGACGTGTCATGAGGATAAACATTGCTGTTTTGGTTACTGAAGCCCCCCCGATTCCCCTGTGAAGACTGAGGAGAAGAATAAATTCAATACCTTTGCCATCTCTCCATCCTTAGTAACCAGGTTCCCTTCATAAATCTTTATGGGACCAATATGATCTGACCTCCCTTTCTTACTATTTATGTACTTAAAGAATTTCTTGGGAATTTTTTTACTCTCCTCTGCTATGTGCCTTTTGTGTTCTGTCTTAGCCACCCTGATTTCACCCTTACATTTCTTGTTGCATTTTTTGTAAAGTTGGAATGCTGCTGATGATCCCTCTGCCTTATATTTTTCAAAGGCCTTTTCCTTTGCTTTTATATTCATTTTTGCAATGGAGTTAAGCCACTCAGGACATTTATTAGCTTTTTTAAATGTATTTGCCAATGGGATGCACTGTAAAGTAAAAAGTATGAAAGGGACAGGAGGGGAAAAAAAGAGGTATCTCTCCCCCCAGGGACTTTTAAGGTGCTCTTTAAATCAATGGTTTAATCACACAATTTCTGTACATTTATATAAAAAAGGTTTTTATTAGATCCAGATTAAAACATCAATGCCTCACTTAAGAGGCTAAGACATGATTCTAAAATGCCTAGACATGATTCTAAAATACCTAGACATAAACACTTTCACCTAGATTCTTTCACATTAAACAGTGTAACATATGGCAACTAATCAAAGGTGCCATGACAATCTGCCACTTGCTCTGCTCGACATGTTTCGCTCTAAATGAGAGCTTCTTCAGGAGTTTTTAAAGGGCAACGATTGTAGTAGACTCAGGCTACAGTGCACCAATGTGACATAAATGCTTGAGTAGTGTAAAATCTACTGCCAATTTCAAACAGGGGTATTCTCATATAGGAGGGACCTCACCGCCATAAGGGGACCACAGGGGAATATAAAGTATTCAAAGAAGACCCTTTTATGGAACCAATGTATAAATCCTGGCCTGGAACATAAAAGTCCCACAGCCCAAACGGATACAGTGACTAGAAATGACACCACGCTATGGCGAACTAACCACTGGCGACTGCAAAGCTTAAATATCCACAAAGAGCGATTCCCCTCCAACAGTCTTTTTTAAGACGTTGATACGGCACAAGGATTGGGGAGAACCCCTCGCCTCCCCTGCAAGACGGCACCGGCAATCAGGGGGATGCACTGGCTAATGCCCTTATTTAATATGCTCTTAAAGCACACCCATTTTTGCTCCGTGTTTTTTGTTCCTAAGATTTTATCCCATTTAATATCTTTTAGCAAGGCTCGTAGTTTAGGGAAGTTGGCTCTTTTGAAATTCAGTGTCTTTGTATTCCCCTTTTGTTTCCTATTGGTGTGATTTATACTAAAACGAATTGACCTGTGATCGCTGTTTCCTAAATAGCCCTGTATTTCCACATCCGTGATCAGGTCTGTATTGTTGGTAATCAGTAGATCTAGTAACGCTTTTTTTCTAGTTTGTGCATTTACCATCTGACCAATGAAATTGTCCTGCAAGACATTTAGGAAATGGCGAGCTTTAGATGAGTGCGCTGTCTATGTCTGGATAATTAAAATCCCCCATTATGATGACACTTCCCATGCTTGCAGCTAATCCAAATTGTGATAGGAAGTCCACCTTCACCTCCTCCCTTTGGTTAGGGGGTCTATAGCATACTCCCAGTGCTACTTTCCCCTTAGTTTCCTCCCTTTGTAGCTCTACCCATAAGGATTCCACCTCCTCCCTTGCTCCCTTAGTGATGTTATCTCTCAGATTCACCTTTACATCATTTTTTATATACAGGCATACCCCCCCCCTTTTTTTACTCTCTCTATCCCTGAGATATAGGGAATACCCTTAAATGGTTGCCAGCCAATCATGAGAGCTGTTGAACCAAGTCTCTGAAATTCCTACAAAATCGAAATCTTCTTTGTTCAACAGTATCTCTAGTTCTCCCATCTTGTCCGCCAGGCTCCTGGCATTGGTGAACATGCCATGTAGTTTAGACCGGTCGCATACTATCTGCTTATTGGATGTTCTGAAGTTGCAAATATGACTTGTTATTATACTTACCACGAGTTTAGGTGCTTTAGTCAACCTACCATTAATGCCCCCAATACTACCCTCTGGAATTTGTTCCGCACTCACTATCTCTACCTCTGGACCCCCCCCCCCGTCACCTAGTTTAAAAACCCCTCTAACTTGTCGGCCATCTTCACCCCCAACAGCATTGAAAATGAATGTACAGGAGACAGAGGCACCCGTTTATTAATAAACTGAAGCAGAGTAACACACAATTTACTCTTCTCAGTTATCAAAGTACACAGGAGCGATCGATCACTGTGTCCAATTCAGAAAAGGAAGGAGCCAGTAAATTACTTATTTACTGGCCCCTTCCTCCGCTCTCCATCCTGACACATCCCCCCACAGTAGATGGCAGGAGAGGAGGGAAGCCGGCTGCGGGGGAACAAGGGGGGGCAGAGGAGGAGCACACAGCAGTCCAGAGGAAAAGGACACAGGGGTCCGGAGAACACGGGGGAGGAGGAGGACACGGCAGACATTGGGGGGATGATCGGTGCGGCGGGGGAAAGTTGCAAGCACCGATCTCCCTGCATGGCATTTTAGCTGACAGCTGCGGGTGGGAAAGGAGGTGAAGTGGCTGTCTGAAAAGCCATGCAGGGAGATCGGTGCTTGCAACTGTCCCCCTGCCGCAGTGCTGCACAATCATCACAGGCTGTCAAGGGGCAATCTTCCATGTGTGCAGGGTGGGGTCACAGAGCTCCCCTCCCTTTTGGGGGCCTGTGTGCAGTGAACACCCTGCACACATGGATGATACGCCACTGGTGCTGACAGAGAAGGGTGGTGAAGGGTTTGTGCTGTGTGCAGGAGCGCACGCAGCACATCTTACAGACTATTTTACAGGTACAGCGGTGCCGGCTAGCATGTGTAGTGACACACAGTTGTGAAGCACACTGCCGGAACTTCACCTGCGCCTCCCTCCCAGCACATTGTACCGCCCAGGGCCATCCACCCCTTCTTGGGTTCAGGTAACCTTTGGTAAAGTATATCTGAAGGCAATTTTTTTTTTTTGATAGAGTGGAGAGGGATTAGAACACCTTTCATGTTTTTTTATTGCTGTCTGTGTCCCCATTGGGTAGACTCACCCTCTCTATTTGTCCTAGTGACTGTTATTACTGAAAATAAAAAAACTAAATCAAAATAGAAATGAAGGGCAAGTCTTCTAATGGGGACACTACTTCTAGTGACAACCAGTGATTTCACTAATTTTGGAGGAATCTCTTCCTACTTCCTGTTGTGGCTATGGGACAGGAAGTGAAGTGAAAACTCCCTAATGGGACACAGATGGTAAAAGAAAAACTAACAGGTGTTGTAACGCTCCCTTGCTCTATCCAAGGTGAGAAAATAAAGTTTTGCGTTTTAGTTCTAGTACTACATTTGATATTAATTTATTGGTTATGAAATATAACACGTATACCTTGCATACAATTCATTTCTAATTACAAAAGGGACTATTTCTTGCTCAACACAACCCAAAAGTTAGCTGGACCCTTGGGTGCAAAAAAGATTTGTATTCAGTAGTAAACTGTGCATTTTTACCTTTTACCTATATGGAAGCCCTTTAATAAGGCTTACTTGTAGGTACAATGAATGTCTCCTAAACTTGCAGTATTTAGGAGATATTCACACTTGAAGCAGCCAATGGCATCACTGGAGCATGCGCACTGCACTCTGAATTAACAGCACACTCAGTGTGCCATCGATGCAGAGCATTGTGTTACGACCATGACTTGCGCATGTGAGGGAGTGATGTCATCTGTGCCCAGCTATTCAAACCACCGGAGAGCTCGAACCCAGAAGGAAGACCAGGTGAAGATGGAAGCTGTGACAGCGTGCCACTGGAGGGCTTTGTTTTAAGGTAAGTCTGTCATAATGCGCTTGTATGCGATGTATACTTTCCTAATCTGTCCAGAGGCCCACACTTCTCCTTTTTTTTTTTTTTAAATACTAGGAGTTTACTACGGCTGTAAGTGGAGTATTCAATTTGAGGCTAATGGTGGGAACACAGAATATTTTTCTGTAATCTGTTGATGGTTGGTTGTCTTGATCTGTTCAATTGTTTTTGCAATCGAAAAAAATATTTTATTGTGCACATGATTTTCTGAAAGTCACCTTTTAGCAGTATTTTACTTGTGTTTCTGGTAGCGCAAACATGCAGTATGTTGCTGAGCACAAGTGTTCTTGGCACGATCGCTCCTACTGCCACACGCATCATAAAACATGGTGTCTGACAGCTGGTATCACAGCACAAATTATATGATCTCGCTCAACAGGTCTTAATTAACAACTGGATGGACATCTCCAGGAGTGTACCAGACATCAATTAACAGCGCCCTTTCCCTGAGAACAAGCCAGATTTAATTAGCTCCGGGGAATTGAAGGGAAATCATGCGTCCAGCTGTGGAAACGCTTGACGAACAGATCACAGTTGTTGTAAATAAGATGTTCTGTAGTAGGCAGTTGACATGGCAGCATCATATCCCCACTCTCTGTCGCTGTGGAAGCTTGTCATTGTTCTATAAAGAGAGTCTGTCACCACGAAAACCACCTGTTTAATCAGGCTGCGGTGGAAGCAGCGTTTCGCTGACTCTTGGCACATACCAGTTCTGATTCATTGAGACGCTGTGCATTCTAAAGGAATAAAGCCTGGTCATTTTGCAAGGAATTTTTCAACTAGTTTACTAAATGAGGTGAAGCTGTACTGACATCTGTCCTCCATTCATGTGCAAGTAAAAATCCTTTTTTTATTGTGAGGCGGTCCTAGAGTAAGTTTAATTGGTAGCTTGCAGGTCCTGGACTTTCACAAAACAGTGAGCTGTGCTCTACCTTTGCACCCAGTCCTGGTCAACGAGGGACATGGTTGCTCGGACTGCAGCTTCTGTAAGCCATGTAATTGACACCACTTGAAAATGAAAGTTGACACCATAGTGAAAATCTGCAATTGAAATTCCGTTTTTTACTACAAAAGGCTAAAATCTAGCCAACTGAAAATTTTATGCGTTTCAGCCACCCGGACCTTAGTCATAGCTGTGACTAAGGCCTAAGTGGCTAAAATGTGTACATTTTGGTTGGCTGGATTCTAGTCGTTCCTATAAATGGATATTCAGTAGCAAATTTTCACTGTGGTGCCGACTTTCAGTTCAACTGGACCTCCATAAAGATGGGAATCCAATAGTGCACTAAAATCCTCCATTTACCGCCATGGTAAACTAAGTTTTCTGTTTACTAGCAGCACATATCTAAGCTGAAACACATGTATGTGTGTCCAGTGTAGTTTAGCAGAGGGTCTATACAGTCACCCCTCCCTATAAAAGTAATTGGGAGGTTTCAATGCTTTGTTGATATCTGTCCGAGAGATTGCAATGGGTTTTAGAATATAATCTCTGAGCTTCACACTGTAGAACGTGGAACCATAGGGTGGCTAAAGACATTGGTCAATCATAAGACTGTCAGATGTATTGTACATGTACCTTTCAGCCATCCCACAATGTCTTCTTGGCCAGTTTTTTCCCTAAACAGGAGCATGTTAGTCATGCGAGTCCTCTGTTTTGTGTATGTTATGATGATGGAATTGTACAGATGTTGCATAGCTCCTAATGACTACCATGATGTTAAAGCAAGGTGGTTGCAGACCAAAAATGATCATTGAGGAGGTCTGAGTAGGAGGTGCTGCATCCAGAGCTAGTTTTAGTTTCCCAGTGTGAGGATAAGTCCACACTGAGGCATTCAATGACTCTGGTTAGGTAGCTCCATGAACCTCTTGGACAACCAGCTGCTGAAGTCTATTTGCCCATAAGAGTCCATTGCTCTTTTCAGATCAGCCCTTGAATCCTTGATGAAGTGAGAACTTCGTAGCCCCTCAAATATGTTGGCTTGTTACCTTTTGGACTTCTATAATGAAATAACAATTATTGGATTCATAAACCTGTGGTGTGGTGCCCTTGAGATAATCTAACTTGCTTACAAGCAGTCCTTTAACTTTCAGAACTGAAATTACATTTTAAATTGGTTATATTTAAAAATCTATACAACTTTAACATTAGAAACTGTAGAAAAAACTGTGTTCAGGCTGAAGTTCTACAAAAAAAAATCCTTTTTGAATGCTTCCAGCATAATGTAAAATATCTTAAAATGTGCTAATATTAATAGGCATCTTTAAAAAGCTGGTCTTGGTGTAGGATTTGTAAGTGAGGGTAGCTGTATTTGTACGGTTTTAAATTGTCATAAAAATATATATTTGAAATTAAATCTTTATTTTTATTTTTTTGGCAATAACATGGTGTGGGTGGATTTCTGCCAATCAGACTGTGTCGCACCCCATCCAGCCTGTGTCTTAGAATAAAAGGGAGGTGCGGCCTCCATCAATCTACATGTAATATCACTCCCCCATTGTGTTTAGCTGGTTAGTGGGCATGGAGGAGGAGGGAGAGAGTGAGCTGTCATTTACCACTGTGTATACGCCCACATGTGTGACTCTATAGTCACATGGGCTGCTCAGATTTCATAGGGAACAAATGCTCAAGGTAGAAAATACACTGAAAACTGAGCATGTGCAGTAGCTATCAACACTGCTCTGCACAATCTCCAACTGCAGTGGGGACATGAACAGTGGGATAGAACAAGGATCAACCGGTGTTATGCAGAATACAAAAAATGAATCTCGTAGTGACGGAGTATGAATAACATGTAATACAATATTTACTGATAGTTTTTAACCACTTCAGCCCCGGAAGATTTGGCTGCTCAATGACTAGGCCATTGCTTTAACTGACAATTGCGCAGTCATGCAACGTTGTACCCAAACAAAATAGATGTCCTTTTCTTCCCACAAATAGTTTTCTTTTGGTGGTATTTAATCATCTCTGCGGTTTTTATTTTTTGCGGTATAAACAAAAAAAGAAGACAATTTTGAAAAAAAAAAACACAATATTATGTACTTTTTGCTATAATAAATATCCTCAATTTTTTTTAAAAAAAGCAAATTTTTTTCTCAGTTTAGGCCGATATGTATTCTTCTACATATTTTTGATCATAAAAATCACAATAAGCGTATATTGATTGGTTTACGCAAAAGTTATAACGTCTACAAAATAGGGGAAAGATTTATGGCATTCTTATTATTTATTTATTTTTTACTAGTAATGGGGGCAATCTGCAATTTTTATTGAGACTGCGACATTACGGCAGACACATCGGACACTTTTGACACATTTTTGGGACAATTGACAATTATACAGCGATCAGTGCAATAAAAATGCACTGATTACTGTATAAATGTCACTGGCAGGGAAGGGGTTAACACCAGGGGGTGATCAAGGGGTTAACTGTGTTCTCTAGTGTGTGTTCTAACTGTAGGGGGAGGGGACTGACTATAGGAGAAGACAGATCATGGTTCCTAGCTATAGGAACTCACGATCTGCCTTTCCTCACAGAACGGGGATGTGTGTGTTTACACACACACACACGCCCCTGTTCTGCCACTCGTGCCCGCGATCGCGTGTGGCCGGCGGTCACGAGCATCGGCACCCCCGTAGTGCATCAGGTGCCTGCTGCTATCCCGCTTAAAGGAGCTGACCTACAGCTACGACGGCTCATGGGATCGTGCCGATCTGCCGTAGTATAATGGCGGCTGGTCAACAAGTGGTTAGTGATGTGGGTTTAATGACCCTTTAAGCAGAACGTTGATCATATGCCCTGTTAGGAGTGTGTACTCCTCTCATAGGATAAGCAAAACGTGGTTCATGGAAACTTGTTTATGGAAACATTTGATCAAAAAAATCTTTTGCGTGAATGTTTGCCGTTCTTCCAATCCCTCCACTAACCTCTGCTCGCCCAACAAAAAAATTCAAAATACAAACATATAAAACCATCTACAACGCTGCTCTGTATAACATAACATCGCCAATCTCATCTCAAAATATAACCCGAACCTTGCTCTTGGCTTTCTTCCAAGATCTCCTACTCTAGACCCCTTGTTACCCCCTCCTATACTCATCTCTAGTACTTCCCCAGAGCCTCTCCCATCCTCTGGAACTTCCTACTCCAAGCTGTACAGCTATCTCCTACTTCCCCCTTTCTATTAGATTGTAAGCTGTCATGGGTAGAGATCTCCTAACTCTCTTGTCTTGTATTGTAAGTGTACTATCTCTCTCTTTTATTTGTAAAGCAGTGTGAAAAATGCTGATGCTATATAAAGCCTACATATATAATAATGTTACAGTAAAAGCTTAAATATGAGTCCCATATGGCAATTTTTACATTGTCCAGCTTGGGCCAGTGTAAGTATGTATGTGCTATACCTGTGGGACCCATGTAAAAGTCTGAAATCACTCTAGTAGACACCGCTACCAGAGTGATCACCAATAGCTTCTGGGTCCTGTGTCGAGTGGCTGCCCTTTGCTTTTTCTTAGAGAATGCAGAGTGTTCTCTGACCGGATGAGGTCGGGCAGTGATGTCACAATCTCCACCAAATTCAGTGAAGGAACACTTTGAATTCATTCAGAAAATGCAAAGTGTTTTCTGCATGTTTGTCTGCATTTTTCTCACTAAGCAGCAGGACAACCACTTGGCAAGGGTCCCGGAAGCCGGTGGGAATCACTGTAGTGATTACCAGCTTCCACAGGGATCCCACAGGCATGACACGTACTTATATTGGTCCAATCGGGACAAATGTAGCCATGTAAAAATTGCCCATATTCAGAATTCAGCTTTAAAAAGTGAAAAGTGTAGTTTCCCTTTAAAAAGCCCATTAAAGAGTTAACAGTACATACCCCACCCATCATGACCTTGAAGACAAGTTTAGCCTGAACCCCAGCACGGAAATTTAGACAGTCACCTTTCCCCTCCAAGAGTTTGGATAACAAGAATGCTTTGTCTGTGGCAGCCTTGTTCGTACCGAAGCTTGGACGTTTGCCATTTATCTTGTAAGGTCGGTGTTAAAGAATAATGACAAAGGTGTAGTGGGCACATTAAAGCGAGCCTTCCATTACTTCACTCCTCTTATTAAAACCTTGTTGAATTAAAACTATTTGTATTGCCGTACTTAATTTAGTTAACACGTCTAATTTGTTCTGCCTCATCAGCTCAACGTTAGGAGGACCCAGCGGTAATTAATGATACCGCCTTGTTTTTTTAAACATATCTATAAACATCCCGTCTTGACTTTACTTGAGCTTGACTTTATGTGTTTATTTTTGGGCTAACAGCTTTTCTCCTTTGCCTTCGTCTCACAGGGGATCAGTGAAACGGGTGATAAGCGCAATGAACCAAATGGATAAGAGGCGCCACGAGAAGTTTGCAAACCAGTTTAATTACGCATTAAATTAAAAATCAGAAGAAAGATAAACCGCCCGGTCGGCTTTTACATGGAAGACTTGTTTTAAGGACCTTTAACGAAAAATTGTTGTGTTATAAGTATATTTTTTTCCTTAATGGCTATGTCTTAACTTATTTGTGTCATTTGTTATACCTTGTCTTTTTTTTTTTCCTACCCTTGGAATGGTTTTACGGATATCTGGTTTATTTTTTAAAGAGAGGGGAAAAGTGCAATTATCTACAAACAAAGCAAAGGATGCCAAGAATGAATTAACCAGAGATGCTTCCCTGGAATAATTATAGTGCTTATACATTATAGGAAAATTCCTACTGCGATTTTTAATGGTCAACCTTCATTTAGAAGTAAATGCTTTATTTTTATTTTTCTGCCAGAAACGATTAGCGATTTTTGATCTGAGACAATTATGCAGATAAGGATACCTGATGTATTCTGTGTCTGTTACTAAAAGTATTGAAGCTAGTGGATCAACATGAGAGCAAAGCAATTAGCATTTTCACATTTAGATCAACAATAGTTTACTTTTGGGGCCTATTCCCGCCAAAGGTATTTCTGTTTGGTTGAACCCCCTACTGGCTTATTATATCTTAGAGTTTCTGGCATCCCCAGAGTAGTTTGCATCTTTTCTCACCCCACTGGGCCATAGCAAAGGTGTCTCTCTTACAGCTTCCTGTTTCTTGTCTGTGATATCCTTCTTTAACTTTGTAATTTCTATGGTAGTTGCTCACAGCTAGAAAACTTGTTAGGATAGCTCACCAGTGGAGGGAATTTCTGGGTGCTATAACCATTATATTGCCATTGACTTAATGATCACATTAGTGGTAGCAGTGACATGTAAACAAACTCCCGGATGCTAGAGTAGCCCAGAGTTTGTTTACCATTTTAGATTGCGATTTTCGCTTTGTAGTAGAAGAGATTTGGGTACCTGCAATTTGTGTGAAGGTGCCTCCCCCCCATGTGTCCTGGGCTTACCTGACCCTTCTGGGTGCCCAGGATCTCTGTGGTGTCCAGAGGGAGAATGACAATGATGTCTCCATTCCCCTGATCTTCCAGGGTAGTATGAACCAAGAAGTGCTCAGCTCTGAGCACTTTCAGGTTCAGAGCTGTCAAAATCTAGCCGCTGTAACTGGGGAAGAATTAACAGTCTGTGCTCCATCAGCTTCAATAGAGTGCAAAGGTAACATTTGGTGTCCAAAGGATCCCTTCTAAAGAGAACCTGTCACCTGTATTTTATCACACAAGGGGGCCTTTTATTCCTCTCATGATATCAATAAAGTTAAAAGAAAATATAAAAAAAAAAAGAATTAAAAGTTAAAGGAATAAAAAAAAAAAAGGTTTAAAAGCCCCCCTACGTACACACTAATGCATTTTTTTTGTGGCTTGACATGTTTAGAATCTTTGTACTTTACACAATCTCATCTTTTGTTTTGCAAAAAAATGGGTATTATATATTTATAGAATATATACATTATATTATATTTGTGTGCATAAGTTATTAAATGATTTTTGCTTGTAAATTACTTAAATTGATACAATTCTCTACAAAACAAATCTCAAAAACGGCCCCCTACCAAAGAAGATGACCCAGTGGCCTGTGTTCCCTATCTTCAATCTCTATATAAATGATGGTTTCCATCAGAATTAAACACTTCCAGGAGTGTTGGATGCCTGTGACGTCACGCTGTGTTTGGTCACTATGGCACTACTGAAATTAGTAGTGAGGTAGGGGTCAGGGGATGGAACTATGTGTGCATGTGTCGTGTCAGGGCACATGGGCAAGTGTTGAATGGCAAAGAGGTCATGGTTTTTGAAGAAAGTGAAGTTAGCAGACCTGGGTCACGGCAGAGGTACTATAATGCCTCTTCTTTTGCAGGGAAATCCTTTTGAAATTCTCTTTTTTTCGGAGACAACTGTGTGCCTCTAAAATACCTTTTCTCATTGTAGAAATAATGTACCAGCCACATTCCTCATCACTTGTGTCTGTCTCGACACAGACTTGTAGAGTAAGAGAAGAGGAATGCCTGACCAGTTCTGCTATTACAGAATGCATTGGGCGGCATGATCAAACACTGGTTCCTTTTGGGTTTACACAATGCACCATTGCCATTACATAAAAGTAGAAGTTGGAAATGGAATGTATGACTGACTTTTATATCTGTGATTCTAGTTGGACTTTCAGGAAATTAGTTTTGTACATACAGCATTTTCTAGTCAGGGCTAAAAAAAAATAAATAAAGTATTGCATATGAATTCATTTTGAGTCACCAGTTGGAGCTCTAGGCTCTCTTTCACAAGTTTTCCGCTATCTGCTTTGTTATGAACAGCCTGTTTACAGAATGCACATCTCCTCTGATGTTTTATTAATAAAGAGAGCATCTGAAGGCAAACAGCTTCTGCTGTTTTCTGTAAATCTTTTAAAAACAATTATTTTTTCTTTTAATGGTAAAAAGATTTAAAACTTCCGTATGAAGCTGAAAAAAAATGTAAATTAGCATTGAACACAAACAATTATAGTTTCCCTTTAGGAAACCAGCATGTGATTCGACTTGCTAGCAACAAAACTAAACTTTTTTTTTTTTTTTTTTTTTTTTTTTAGAGCTTTGGCGTAGTGGATTGGCCATTTTATCTGCAGTGAGGTCCCCAAGGACCCACACATTTTATGCAGGTTCTCGGCTGGTTGACTGCAGCCAGTTAAAGAATTTGCAAGATACCTTCTCCTCCCTGTGGGGGCTCTTTTTGCTCATTCACTCAAAATGTCATACAATCTTTTATATATGCTCGCTGTGTAACCCCCATTTCCCATCTTTCACATCATGGCTGAAAAGAGACAACTGCAATCTTACCTCTTCCCAGCCATCCAAGCCCCAGAACTTGTGTATGACATGCACCTAACTTAAGGGGTAAAGCTGGTCAAACATTCTTTAGGAACCACTAGGCCATGTTTTAGAGATCTGTCATAGAGTCACAGGGCAAGTGTAACAGGATCTGTAAAAGCTAGCGATACACATGTGGCTTTCTCTAGTCTAATGAAAAAATCCATAGATAACTCAAGCCCGCTAAACAACATGGATGGAGGAATCTGCCCTGAAGACTATTACCGTATTTTCTCTTTCGTTCATCGACGCACACAGCGCCTCCTTAAACTTGACCATTGGGTTATATTGCCTCCGCAGGAGTAGGACTAGGCAAAACAAAAAAACACCTGGCTAGTTATTCAGTTTATTTCTGTCTAATCAGGAGTAAGGACCTAGCTCCTTGCTGGGATCTTTTGGTCCTAGCAAATTTTGCTTTTTTGTCTTTCTTCAATGCATTTTTTCCTGGAAGATCTATAATCAACTGCCAGGCTGGGCGACGGGCTGGATAATCTAGATCCAGTGGTCTCCCCAGTCCAGCCCGCGAGCACGAGCAGACTGCAGCTATGCGCTAGGTCGGCCGCGACATAGCCTCAATGGACAGAGGCTGGCCCGCAAGTTAAAGGTCTCGCAGGGTTGCATACGAACGGGCTCTGGTCCAAGTCGCAATGGTCCCTTGGCCGACCGCCCCCCACTTCGCTGGCGAGGAGTTCTGTCTGGAAGGTCACCCACACCATGGATCGGTAAGTACAGCCCCCCTCTCCACCTTTTTGTGAGGTTTGGGGTGGATGTGGGTAACCTCTAAGGATGGTCGGACCTGCCTGCAGGATCCCTCCTCCCATCCTAGAGTCCCTTGGTTAAGCTGGACTTCCCCCAACCTTCATTCAAGGAGTCCAGCATGTGGCTCCGCCTGTACGGTATCTTTTGCCGCCATGGGATTTAAACTTGGTACTATCGGTTCTCCATAAACTCCCATTCGAGAATATTTGGGAGATTCCCTTACCTACTTTGTCCCAGAAGGTGGCATTCTTGGTGGCTATTACCTCGGCCCGCAGGGCCGGCCACTTCCTCGGCTACCATGTCCAGATGCATCAGACAGACGGTGACTCAGGCCTATTCTATTAAGGGTGAGGTTCCTCCTCTCCCTGTCACGGTGCATTCTGCCTGGGCGCTTAGTACTTCTTGGGCCTTCCGTCATCAAGCGTCAATATCACAGGTTTGCAAGGCAGCCACCTGGTCGTCAGTGCATACTTCACTAAATTCTATAGAATAGATATTTTGGCATTTGCGGTTGCTTCTTTTGACCGCAGGGTTCTGCATGCTGCTGTTTTAAAGAGGGGGTTCCCTCTTGAAGAGTGTTTTTATATATATTTTTTCTTCAAATTTTTATTTTTCGGATGGGGCTTCTGTGACCCGTTTAAGGCTCCTGTGTCCTGGTTTGGGCTCTTGTGGTTAGCCTTGGGTTATTTTGCCCACCCCTCATTTTTCTTTGGAACTGCTTTTGGACGTCCCAATGGTCAAGATTATCCCCACCATGTTAACCACTGCGACTATGAGTAGCTGCCCAAATATTTACTTTTTGGGAGCTTCCCTCTTCTGCTTACAAGAGGATCCCTACCTCTGGATCTGGGCAGGGACCAAAAATTAATGTACAAGCAAGGCACCGATGGGCTGTTCTAACAGAGCAGAAAGATAGAAGACTCAAAAATGGTGGTTGTAAAGCTGGCGATGGTCTTATGTTTGGGCTAGGGTTAGTGGGGGAGAGGGAGAATAGTCTTATACTTTAGATCTGCTTTAAATCTTATTGCAAGCAACGTTTGGGGCTAAAACATTAGCTTTTAGATTAGTTACTCCAAGCCCAGTATTTTTAGAATAGTTCACCCTGGGAGATTGTTGCTAAAACTGTAATGCTTTCATAAATTATTCCCAGCTAGTAGCTGGGACACTAAGTAGTTCATACTACTTCCCCTACCACTCCATGTTCTCCTTTGGAAGCCTGATTATTATTTTCAGCTTATATGTCTTCTCTAGATGCTTCAGTTACAACAGGGACTCCATTTCCATTCAGGTTTTTATCTGGTAAGCCTATCCAGGTAGTGCTGTCATGAAAGATGAGGGTGATCTGCAAAGATGACCTTTCTCTTAAGTCACCAATAAGAGTCCAAATATTTTTCTGCAAGCCTTTTTTATTCTTAATTTTAATCTGATCGGTAGCTGTCGGGCAGCTTTTTTTGTGAGAAGTATTTGTTGTATATCTTACAGGCTCTCTCACAGCCCATGTAGGGTGCTGAAGTGATTGGTGGCCGCCATTCAGTCATGGGAAAATTAAGATCTGCACCAGCACACTTTGACATAGTGATAATCATGTTCTTTATTCACAAAGCAACTGGCTTTATCACTATACCAAGGAGTGCTCGGGAGAGATTCTTCTTTCCTAAGCTTTTTTGGTAATCTTCCATAACAGCACCTTGCTATAGTCTTCCCTGTAGTCATGTTTTGGCCTTTTTAAACACTCTACTTGATTGGTTGTTGATAGGTGAGGACAGTATATCGGAGGGGGTGGTGGAGTGAAAGATTAGCATAAGAAAAATGATCAGGAAGTGTTATTTTAGATCTTCCTATTTATTTACCCTGATTTGAAGTAAAAATTACACATCTATACTGTTTATATATTATACAAAAATATTTAAATTTACAGACATGTTTGGAATGTAATAAATGTCACCCACAGTCTATTAGAGCTAACCTTATACTAACTTTTTATAGCTCTGTTTGTATATTTTGTAACATTCTTATATACTGTATACTTTTTTTTTTTTTTGATAAATCATTTTCTTTGTAAATGTGTTTGAATGTATGTACACTGAACTTTTGGTTAATTTTATAAAGTTTTTCTATGCGATTAATGTCTTTTTGATTTATTGGCTGCTTCTCATGATTGATTATATGAAGTCACTAATGAAGGTCACATGGTCTGGATCACAGTTTCCCAACCTTTTCTCAGGCAAGTTACCCTTTAAAATTATGCACAATCTTGAGGTACCCCATTCTAAAATGTAAATAACTAAATGGTTTTACATAATGCTGGAATATCCACACATGTAGAACACCCAACATTGGAGGTGACTTGTTCTTCCAAAGCAAACTCAGTTGCACACTGGTACTGGCTAGTATTTCAGTGTTTCTCTCCTCCCTCAGTTTCTCTCCCTCACTTTGCTAATGTGACCTCAGTGCTGGTGGAGAGGAGCAAACTAGGATGCTGTGCAGGCACCCGACGTCCTCCTTGTCAGCCGATTACATTATTAGTTGTTAGGACAGCTGCGGCTAGAAGGTTGTCATGGTGCTCAATGAAAAACTTGTGACTTTGTGTACCTAAAATGCAGACTTGGTCCACCTTCTGGCTTGTATAAAATTTTTGGGAAATTTTTTAGGCATTTTGCCAAGGCACCCCTGAAGAAACCTGAAAGCACCCTGGTTGAAAAAGTGGGTCTGGATTAAAACAAATGGTATTAAGCCATTGGAGTGCATAGTCCAAACTCTACTACAGGATGGATGGGATAACTGGTTGGCTTGTTCTCATGATGGAAGCTGTCCGCTGTTTAAATGTGACCGCTGTATCACATAGCAAAGCTTTTCCTTGCCATTTAGATTCAAATAAAACCCTCTTGGGAATAGATTTTGTACCTTGGACCTATTGAGATGACCAGGTAGACAGATTTTGGATTCTCCACATTTTGTAAGTGACTATTTGCATGGGTATGGGAGGATCAAAATGTAGAGGATGAGACTAATATGACTTCAGATCCTGTGCGGAAGATATATACTCACATACTAGAAGGTTAATGGAGCAGATACTTCCCCATTCCATCTGGGATGACTTTTGTATGAAGTCAAAGTAGAAAGGGCAGAACTTTTGCTTTGCCAACTTGTTCCGGTCCAGTCAGTGGCGGATGGTGCCCAAAACACAAATGTGGGGCACAACAGGCAAACTGACACCCAAGCTGAATGAGATGTAAGAAGAGTCTATAAAGCCGGGGATTGTCCCATATCTGTCTTCATAGCAATGCAACAATCCCCTGAAATACAAGACAAGACACATCAACCCATGTCTAATAGTCATACATCAAAATGTAAACAAGAATTTCTGTTCCTTTGGTTGAATAAGAACATAACCCCCTGAAAAAACAAGTGACCACCTTTGTGGTGGATGAAGAATAATGAATTATAACATAGTTACATATTCAGATTGAAAAAGACACAAGTCCATCTAGTTCAGCCAATAAAATAAAATAAACAAAACAATCATACAATCCCATATACGCAATCCTTCACACACAGTTGATCCAGAGGAAGGCAAAAAAAACCCCAGCAAAGCATGCTCCAATTTGCTACAGCAGGGGAAAAAACTCCTTCCTGATCCCCCGAAATGTAATCGGATATTCCCCTGGATCAACTTTACCTATAAATGTCAGTACCCAGTTATATTATGTACATTTGGAATCCATGCCTTTTTTAAAGCAATCTACTGAGCTGGCCAGAACCATCTCTGGAGGGAGTCTATTCCACATTTTCACAGCTCTTACTGTGAAGAAACCTTTCTGTATTTGGAGATTAAATCGTTTTTCCTCTAGACGTAAAGAGTGCCCCCTTGTCCTCTGTGATGACCTTAAAGTGAATAACTCAACACCACATTCACTATATGGGCCACTGATTTATTTGTACGTGTTGATCATATCCCCCCTTATCTCCTATTCTAAAGAGAGAATAAATTCAGTACCTCTAATCTTTCCTCATAGCTGAGCTCCTCCATGCCTCTTATCAGTTTGCTTGCCCTTCTCTGCACTTTCTCCAGTTCCACGATATCCTTTTTGAGACCTGGTGCCCAAAACTGAACTGCATATTCCAAATGAGGTCTTACTAATGATTTGTAAAGGGGCAAAATTCTCTCTCTCTCTCTCTCTCTCTCTCTCTCTCTCTCTCTGGAGTCCATGCCTCTCCTAATATAAGAAAGGACTGCTCACTTTAAAAACCGCAGCTTTGCATTGCATGCTATTATTGAGCTTATGATCTACCCCAGATCCCTTTCCACTATGGATTCCCCCAGTTGTACTCCCCCTAGTAAGTATGATGCATGCATATTCTTAGCCCCCAAGTGCATAACTTTACATTATCTACATTAAACCTTATTTGCCACATAGTTGGCTAATTAACCGCTTACAGACCGGAAGATTTGTCTGCTTAATGACCGGGCCATTTTTTGCGATACGGCACTGCTTCACTTTAGCTGACAATTGCGCGGTCATGAGATGGTGTACCCAAACAAAATTGACGTTCTTTTTTTCCCCACAAATAGAGCTTTCTTTTGGTGGTATTTGATCACCTCTGCGTTTTTTATTTTTTGCGCTATAAACAAAAAAAGAGCGACAATTTTGAAAAAAAATTTTTTTAACTTTTTGCTGTAATAAATATCCCCAATGTTAAAAAAACAAATTTCTTCATCAGGTTAGGCCAATCTATATTCTTTTACATATTTTTGGTAAAAAAAATCTCAAGCATATATTGATTGGTTTGTTCAAAAGTTATAGCGTCTACAGACTATGGGTTTCATGGCATTTTTTTTTTTTACTAGTAATGGTGGTGATCTGTGATTTTTTTTTTATTTTTTTTTTTGCTGTACCGCGACATTGCAGCGGACAGATCGGACACTTTTGACACATTTTTGGGACCACTGACATTTATACAGCAATCAGAGCTATAAAAATGCACTGATTACTGTGTAAATGTCACTGGCAGGCAAGGGGTTAACACTAGGGGGCGATCAAGGGGTTAAATGTGTTTCTAACTGTATGGGGATAGGACTGACTGGGGGAGGAGACATCTCTTTGTTCCTACTTACTAGGAACAAACGAGATGTCTCCTCTCCCTTGACAGAATGGGGATTTGTGTGTTTGCACACACAAATCCCCATTCTAGCTTTTGTTCCTGCAATCATGGGTGGCCGGTGGTGATCGCACCTGCCGTCCAAGCGCATTGAGTCCCCACCATGCCACGCGTGCCTCCGGTGGCTCTTAAAGGGGAAGATGTACCTGTATGGCGATTAGCGGGAACGTGACACTTTGTATATCTGATTTGCCGATGTATATGAGCCAGTCGGCAAGTGGTTAAACAGTGCATTGAGGTTGGCTTATACGTTTTAGACATCCTGTAAGGACATTATTCCACTCCATAGCTTGGTGTCATCTGCAAACACTGAAATGGTACTTTTATTCCCAGACCCTATATCATTTATAAAGATATTAAAAAGTGAGGGTCTCAACATTGAACCTTGGGGTACACCACTGATAACCTTAGACCATTCAGAGTAAGAATCATTAACCACAACTCTCTGAATTATATCTTTTAGCCAATTTTCTATCCATTTACAAACTGATCTTCCCAAGCCTGTAGACTTTACCTTACACATTAGATGTGTGTGTGGAACTGTGAAAAGCTTTTGCAAAATCCAAGTATACCACGTCCACAGCCACCCCTCTGTCCAAGGTTTTACGTACCTCTTCATAAAAAGAAATCAGGTTTGTTTGACAACTTCGGTCTTTCATGAATCTATGCTTTCTGTTGTTTAAAATATTTTTTTTCCAGCAAGAACTCATCTATGTGGTCTTTTATTAAACGCTCCAGTATCTTCCCAACTATAGAAGTTAAACTAACAGCTCTATAGTTACATGGTAAAGACTTTGATCCCCAATTTAAAATATAGGCACCACATTGGCCCTACACGGATCTAGTGGTACCATTTCAGTCATTAATGAGTCCCTAAAAATTAGAAACAATGGCTTTAAAATGACAGAGCTCAATTCTTTTAGGTTCCGTGGGTGGATGCCATCTGGTCCAGGTGCTTTATCCACCTTTTATTCTGTCTAAATATTTCTGGACCATATCATTTTTGAGCCATTGTGGATCATTCGGGGCTGTGTCAATACCATCCCCATTATAGACATGAGCGCCCCCATGCTCATTTGTATACACAGAGCTGAAGAAAGTATTTAATAAATTTGCCTTCTCATTGTGCCCAGTCACCCAGTCTAGATTATTTTTTAAAGGGCCTACATGCTCAGACCTGACCTTTTTACTATTAATATATTTGAAGAATTTTGGGGGGTCTGTCCTCCTTTTGCAATCTGTAGTTCATTTTGAATTTTTGCATCCTTGATTTCCTTTTCCCATATTCTGTAATATGCCAATGGCTCCCACTGCTATCATTTATCCAATGAGGACCCGGACAGTGACTGGAGCTGCTGGACTCATTCTCATCGCTGGAACGATCGGGTTCAGGTAAGAAAAAAAGGGGTGGTGGTCGGGGGGGGGGGGGGGGCTGCACCCCTAGAAGGTTTTTGGATAGAATGCATTAAGATGAAAAACCTTGAGACTTTACAACTCTTAAGTGTTTTTATCTTTCCCATATGTGTTTGTTGCATACAGCTAACATTAAATGAAATCATGTTATGGTCACTGCTACCCAGTCTTTATTTTTAAAGCTGAACTCCAGCCTTACCTCCTTACCTTCAGTCTTGCACAGCTGTACAGGTTCCTCTCCAGAGGTTCTCGCAGTGTGCATTAGAAGGTGCAGCAAGTCAGTCAGCGTCTGGCCTTACTTTTTTGGAGGAGGACATCTAGCTTTTTTCTTCTCAGCCTTAATATCCATGGCCAGTCCCTTTATTTTTCCACTGTCCCTTTATTTTTTTTATTTTGTATCACTTTTATTCCCATTACAAGGAATATATGAATCCATTGTAAAAGAAAAAAGCATGACAGGTCCTCTTTATTGAGAGATCTGGGGTCAAAAAGACAAAAAAAAAAAAAACTGATAGAGGGTCATTTACTATAGCACCGCAGCGCTAATTAGCGCTAAAATGGTATTCAATATAGCACTGGTAAAAAAACAATACTCCCAAAATAGAATTTACTATAGTTCCCTGAAAACAAATAGCGCCCAAACCCTTACTCTGCTAAAACCTGGAGTAGTGCACATGGAAATAATGTTTAGAGCATGATATAATTGTCTAAATGGTACTGAAATATGTGGTATATTTAATGGTAATCTGCTTTTAAACTGTGTGCAAAAATGATTTATACACTAAAATATCTTTAAAAGTCTGAAAAGAGATAAATTCCCCGTCTCTGTACAACTAGGTGCCAACACAACTGAGCATGCTCAGACCTGCAAACAGCTCTCATTTTAGCTCCCATGGCTTTTTTACAGGGCGCTATAGTAAATACCAAAATTAACGCTGGGATAAAATGCGTTTTTGAGAATGAAAATTGGTGCTATTATAGTCCAATGCAAGTTTCAGTCATTGATTCTTATGGTACAATTGTAACTTCCCCAAATAAATACTTTTAATGTTGACATGAAATGTATCTTTCTCTGAAATAAATGTTCCGTGCAACAATGTTGCTGCTTATATTTTGTTTTTTCTCATCTATTTTGTTTTTATGAATGCTAGAATGTGAAATGTTTTGGTAAAATATATTTTTCTCTGTCACTTTCACTTGTTACTTTCCATCTCACAAGAATCTTTAAACTCACACAGGTGTCTTTACAAACCACAAGCAGTACCATTACTGATGCAAATTTAAAATAGGTCACAATTTTAGTTTTTTTTTTATTATTTCCAAATCATAATCTGAGCCCAAAAATGTAATATGTGTACCAACATCAGAAATCAAAATGTAATTCCCAAGAATTAGAGGGTAACATCACTATTCTACACTCACACACCAAGAACCACCAAAAAGGTGGTTCTGTGGCTTAGAGGTTAGAACTTCTGCTTAGTATCCCTGAGGGTTTGGGTTCAAATCCACCAACATGCCACTTCATGTAGAGAAGTTGTCTCATCTCCCAGGTCCTAAAACTATGTCTAAATGTAGTATTTGTGTCTAGGAGGGTTCCACCACCATTGTAAATCTTGCCAGATGCACTATCTAGCCAAAGGTATTGGGTATTGAGACGCCTTTGGCTAGATATGTGTAGCTTTAATGGCAGCCCACTTTTAGTCCGTAGGGTTAAAATTTGATTTGGCCCACCCTTTGCAGGTCTGGATACATAGTTCAATGGAGGAAACACTGAAGCCAAGCAGTTCCGGGCCTTACTCTGATGAAGAGGAGCTACTACTGTCTGCAGGCTGTCCATTCGCCAGAGTAGCGGAACTAAGTAGGTTAACGCCACCTGCCCAGGTGCCAGGATGCTCTTCTAGTGACAAGCAACTAGGAGGTGTCTGCCTGGCCGAGATAATTGAAATAAGTACAGCATAAAATCTCACACCACCCTCTTCAATAACAATGAAATTTGATTGTTACCTGTCAACTGCGAACTTCTCCAAGCAGTCTTTACTCACCAGCCTAATGGGCATATATATTGCACCACAGGCGCTGCAGGACTTTTGCTGGGATGGTAGGGTTGCTCTAGGAAAAAGCGATAAGACATCATCCTTGGAACTTTCCCCCTGAATGGGAGTGGCCTCTAGGGCTACGTTCCTCCAAAGAACGTCCGCCTTCTGCGGCTCTTGAACTTAGAGAGCATGAGCATGCGGGGCTGCAAAAAATTCCAAGCAATCCGCAAAGGGAGGCACTATTTTCCTGAAACTTACCATATGATGGTCTCCCACCTTTGAATTTGAGGGTCTTTTGTATAAATGGTGACTGACTCATGGTTTGAGGACAAATAGGATGGCCAGCTGAAAAGGAAAATAGCATCAGAGAGTGAAAGGTTTAGAGACTAAAGAGAAAAATATACATTGGTAACAAAAAAAATGAAAAAGGGTTCCTTTTTTTTTTCTTTTAAACAAAAGTCTAAGGGAAATAAATGAATTATTGCCCATACATACACATACGTATATGTGCATTCACACATATATACAAACACAGGGTTTTTTTGTGCCATACCTGAAACAAACAGCAGGGGGCATTGAAGGAAAGCTCACCTGTCCCAGGAAGCAGAAAGAAGAGCGATCCAGAGCCAGGCAAAGGAGGCTCTGCCTGACCAACCCTCCAGGGCCTTTGAGCCCCTCCAATTATCCCTAGAGATCTATAGCTCTACCCTGTGACTCTGACCCTCATTATTAACAAGAGGGCAGCTTTTCCCAAAAGAAAAATGGCGGTCGGTACTCCTGCCAGCCAGTGTGCATGTGCAGCCCGATGATGTCATTGAGAGCGCCTTCAGCACAGAGTAAACAGTCCAGCACAGGATCCAAAGACATGCTGGTAGGTTAATTGGATCCTGTCTAAATTGTCCCCCAGTATGTGTATGTATGAAGGTGAGTTAGGGACCCCAAAGTGTAAGCTCCCTGAGGGCAGGGACTGATGTGAATGTACAATGTATATGTAAAACGCTGCGTAAATTGACGGCGCTATTTAACCCCTTCCCGCCGACCGTACGCAGATATGCGTACTCGGCTTTCCGGGGTTATACCAGGATGATGCCCGCAGCTGCAGGCATCATCCCGGTACCGTTGTTTAGAGCGGGCGATCGGCTACCCATATATAACAACCGATGCGGCTAAAAGCCACTCGACTGTTATACCGGAGGAGCGGGAGGGGACATCCCCCCCCCTCCCGCCGCCTCCCGCCACTCTTACCGGGCCTCCCGTGCGATCGGGAGGCCCGGTGTCCAATCGGCTGTCTCCGGCGGCTGTGGACCAGCTGGAATGAAGCCATGGGTGGCTTCGTTCCAGCCTTCTCAATGTAAACGCGGAAGCGACGTCATGACGTCACTTACCGTTTACTCGGCTGCCAATGGCGCCGAATTTAAAAAAATATACAGTATTCAGAATCACCGTTTTCGGCGATCTGAATACTTTGAAGTGCAGAGGAGGGATCGGAGGTCTTTTAGACCCCCGATCCCTCCATAAAGAGTACCTGTCACCACTTATTACTGTCACAAGGAATGTTTACATTCCTTGTGACAGCAATAAAAGTAAAAAAAAACATTTTTTTTAAAAACACAATTTATAAATCTAAAAATAAATAAAATAAATAAAAAAATAAAAAAATTTTTTTAAAGCGCCCCCGTCCCCGCGAGCTCGCGCAGCGAAGAAAACGCATACGGAAGTTGCGCCCGCATATGTAAATGGTGTTCAAATCATACATGTGAGGTATCGCAGCGATCTTCAGAGCGAGAGCAATAATTCTAGCCCTAGACCTCCTCTAAAAATTTAAAGCATCGCCTATGGAAATTCATAGCTACCATAGTTTGTCGCAATTCCACGAGTGCGTGCAATTATAAAGCGTGACATGTTTGGTATCTATTTACTCGGCGTAACATCATCTTTCACATTATACAAAAAAATTGGGGTAACTTTACTGTTTGGATTTTTTAAAATTCATGGAAGTGTCCCTTTTCCAAAAAGTTGCGTTTAAAACACCGCTGCACAAATACCGTGTGATATAAAATATTGCAACAATCTCCATTTTATTCTCTAGATTCTCTGCTAAAAAATATATATATAATGTTTGGGGGTTCTAAGTAATTTTCTAGCAAAAAATATGGATTTTAACTTGTAAACACCAAATTTCAAAAATAGGCTTAGTCATGAAAGGGATAAGTACATGAAATAAAAAATAAATAAATAAAACAAGCAAAAGGGCAAACATAATCGAAAAATGGAGCCAAAGAAGGCACAGAAAAGGAAAAGATCAAGGTAAAAAAGGGGAAATATATAGAGAGACAGAAAAGAAAAACAAAAAGGCATAGGCAGCCCTGTGGTCTACAAGGGCCCAAAGGAGTGAAATTAATAAACTAGCTGCCCCCCCAAGCCTCAGCCCACAGACACTTACTTGCTGGCAGATTTCGTTCCTAAAGAGGAAACACTGCAGGACCCCATCAAGACCCACAGAAGGGGTTCCCAGGCTGTTTAGCGCAATTTAGCAGCCCGAGCGGTGGGACTTTACACTGGGAGAGGCTCAACCCAACCGGATGCTGGAAATGGGTGCCTGGGGTTACAGCCTTACGTGCTACTTTAAACAATTGTATAGAGAATAGGATGAAAATTACCCCCCAAGGTTGGGGTGGGGTGTAAAATATGATGCGTTTTGGCAAATGTCCTTTACTAGTTTACTAGCAGGATGCTGCACGGAGGCAGAGTGGTGACATAGTACTGCTTACTCTTCACTGGTGTGTGGAGGTATGAGGGAAAAAAAAAGGATTGGGGTGGGGCCTAACTAGGCCTTTAATTTATGCTAGTCATGGTCCTGAGGGAGTGGAAGAGAGGCGGGGCCTATCACTAGTATGCTGCCATGGTGGCGTCAAGAAAATTAGTTTTGGACTTTAGATTGGAAGCTCATTGCAGCCAGGGACTGATGTTAATGTTTGTTAGCACTAATCATGCCAAGGGACTGGGACATTCAAAATTGTACGGTTTATACTGCATAGGTACATATGTTTAGAAAACTGCTGCTTTGTTTATGTGCATGCAAATGCAGTGGCGTCTCCAGCTTTCATATTTAGGGGGGGCACATGGGGAGACAGGGACAAAAGTAGGGGGGCAACTATAAAATGCGCATATATATATATATATAGATATATAGACCCCACAATGGCCCTTTCACATGTTCCGCAGTGAGCTCCCTTCCTACTGTATTGGGGCCCCCCAGGGTGGCAGAAAACAAGATATATATGTCACCAGCATACCAAGAAAATATAAGGATCCAAAGCAGTGGGAGAACTATCAGGGTTGCAAAGGTTGTCTTGCCTCCGGGGCCCTGGTGTTCTGCCACTGTGGGGTTCCCCGGCCTCCTCTTGCTGTCCTGCCCCTGCTATTGACTGCTCTGGTCTGGCATCTCTTGGAATTTACAGGCTGGTTCTCATGTCCTAAGGATGGGAGAAATCAGTCTGTTTTTTCAGTAACTGAGAGTCCTGGTGGAGTCCTTCCTGCAACTCGCTCTTCTCCCTGCCAATGAGGATGCAGGGGAAGGAGCAGATCGGGCGGCCGTGGTTGTGTGAGCGTTCATATTATGCAGTGTCAGCAAGCAGAGGGAGGGGGGAGGAATCACCCGCAGTAGCTGACTGGGGACTCTCTCCCTCTTAGACATTGATTTTTTGTAAAAAAAAAAAAAAAAAAAAATTTTTTTTTTATTGGGGGGGGGGGGGGGGGGGGCACATGGTGGGGCACAGCATAATGTTGGGGGAGTCAGGGCCCCCTCTGCCCCCCCCCCCCCAGGGACGCCATTGTGCAAATGGCCTTCGATCTTTGGCCTGTAGTTGGAGATTTGATGCACATAGCCAAGGGCTAACACAGTTGCAAATAGTATTATGTGTTCCTGCTCATCAGGTGCAGTCACTTTAGACATACATGAAGAGACAGATTGAAAGATACTGGTGGGCGTGTACTTCTATTGTGCGTGTGTCAGTTTGCTAACAATGCAACCTATCTTATATAAAGGGCTGCAGTAGGGGGGTTTGTTTGGCCTGAGAATTGGCCAGGTTTTTTGCTGTGATTTGTGGGAGAGGAGGAATGATATTGTGCATATTTACAAACACCCAACTAGGGCTGTTTGCTGAAATTAATGTGCATTTTTTCCATCAAAAGTGGGTTTATGTGGCCATGCTGTCAATGTTGTGTGTATTGTTCCTGTCTGAACAAGCATTCATGGTTTGGGAGCATCTGTTGACCTTCTACTCTTTGATCTCATTTCTTAATTGTGTACACAGAAATGCAGCTTCCAGCAGAACATGGTCACCAATGTATGTTTGTGGATTGTGGGGTGGTGGTGGGTGTTAGTTTGAATATGTGCCTTTTTTAATATTATGTTGGAATGCTTTGTAAGAATGACTGTTAAGTATGTTTCTATAATCTTTCAGATAAAAATGTGATGCGTTGCCTGTTATACACGGAAAGTAAAGCTGTGTCCACTCTAAGGTTTAGACAAATTTTAGATTGTACGCTCCTATGAGCAGGGCCCTTAAAACCCAATTGCTAACTGTTTTGTAGCACCATATATCCTGTAGAATATTTTTTTTTTTTGCTAGTAAATGTACATAATTTTGTTTCTGCTGGCAAAATAAAAGTACATTATTGCACTTGCTTGTTGTGTTGTTTTTTTTCTCTTTTCTTTCTTCTTTTTAATTAGTTTTGTAGGTGGTGGATTTAGGGAAGTGTAATATCTTACTTCTACCCATAGAAATTATAAGATATAATTGTACACCAAAAAAACTAATCTCTTCAGCACACCTACAAGTAAATAATAAGGTTCCATGCACACTGGACTTAAAAAACGTAGATTCTACAGGCGTTTGATGTTTTTTTCCTCCTGTCTCTAGAAGCACTTCTATTGTGTTCTATGTGTCTTTGCACATTATGACTACTACAGGCGTTTTCTGTCAGGCACGTTCAGAGGCAGGAAAAAAAACCCTTCTCTATCACGTTTTCTGGAGAAGTTTAGGAGCTGTAAAAACGTCAGTCTCTCCTTAACTCCTCTTATCTCTTCTAAACGTCAAGTTTCAATGTTTTTTTTTTAGTACATCACTTCCTGGCTTTTGCAGAGGGGCGTGTAGTGCAAAAAACGCCTATAAACGAAAAAATGTTGACTTTTTTTCTACTCCTAGTGTGCATGGAGCCTGAGGCTCCATGCACACTAGGAGCAGAAAAAATGTCAACGTTTTTAGCTTAAAAACGTGGCATTAAAGACGCAAATTGAAAGCATATTGTACAAAGTTTAGGTGAGTCTATGAGAGTTTAAGAATTTTAGTTTATAGGCGTTTTTTGCACTACACGCTCCTCTGCAAAAGTTTTACTTCTAAAATGACCAGAATGCATTTCACACTGCTTTGCATTTTTACTAAAAAACTTTGAAACTTGGCGTTCAGAAGAGATAAGATGAGTTTAGGAGAGACTGACGTTTTTACAGCTCCTAAACTTCTCCAGAAAACGCGATAGAGAAGGGTTTTTTTTCCTGCTTCTGAACGTCCCTGACAAAAAACGACTGTAGTAGTCATAATGTGCAAAGACACATAGAATACAATAGAAGTGCTTCTAGAGGCAGGAGAAAAAAACGTCAAACGTCTGTAGAATCAATGTTTTTTAAGTCCAGTGTGCATGGAGCCTAAAAGTGTTTAGGTGGAGTCTTTGTATAAAGCAGCTGTGGAGAATTTCAGGTAATGAATTCAGCTGGTGGATAGGCAGTGTTTGTATGTGTCAGCCCTGGTTCACATTGATGCGATCTGACAGGTCAAATCGTATGCGAAATCGGCGGCAATTGCACTGTTCTTATCGGTGTGGTGCTGCAATTTCCAAAAGTAGTTTCTGTACTACTTTTGGCGACTTCAGAGTGTGATTTCCATTGACATCTGTGCAGAAATCTGCACAGATGTCTCTGAAACTCCCCCCGCAGTCGGGACTGACATGCGGGAATGAAATCGTGTGAATTCAGCTGAACTCGCACGATTTCCTCCCACTGTCAGTGTGAACCAGGGCTCAAACTGGGCCTTTGTCTTTGTAATTCACCTCCTGCAATCCCAGGGACACCATTTCTTATCAAACTCCCTTAAGTTTGCCTTCAAATATCGTTATATGTAGAAATACAGATTTGCATATCTGCAAATAAACGAAAATAAAAGTATTAATCGTGGTTGCGATCAAATATTTGCAGCTGTGATCAAAAAAGCGTGGTTTCACCTTCTGACCCGGAAGTGAGTCATTGTAATCACCCGGAAGTGCCTGTGCTGGTCAGGATCTCCATCTAGGTGGACATTGTGGGGTCCCTCTTTAGCAAACAGGAGGTGCTGCTCATTTGCCGGGTAAGTGTAGGATATGTACTTGTGCTTACTCAATGTGGGGGTGGATGTGGTAGTTAGATTTGGTGTGGGTGGGGTTCATTGATTTGTGTGGCATCACCACACATTTGCTTCCAGTCCATGTGTACACATCACTTCCTGCGTTTGTTCTGCTGCTGATGTAAATCAGTAAGGACTATGCAAATATAAATGAAAGCTCATTTTCTATTAAAATATATATATGGCTTTTTTCACACTTGGTTGACTTTTCCAGCAAATTTGCACCTCCGAGTTGTATGACAAGTTGTACCCCATGATTCAATTTGTCAATGATAACCATTCATATCTGTACTACTTCAAGTCGCACCAACTTCAAAGTAGTCTCTGTACTTTGGTGTGACTTTCATGTGACTTGAGGTACATAGGTCGCTATATTACACAGGCATTCCCAGAAGTTGTGGCCAAGTTGCAAGTAAGTTAGAAATTAGATGAAAGGTTTAGCACTGGGAAACCCTTTTTGAAAGATAAAAAGTGCATTTTATATACAACTATATAGATCAGACCAAAATGAGGGACAAAAGAGGAGGAAAGAGGGACTGAGGGAATTTGTTCCAAATCAGAGACAGTTGGGACCTATGCGATTTCACTAGACATCTGTGCAGGAAAGTCGGGCTGAGGCCCCTTTCACACTTGTGCGACTTTTCATGCAACTTTGGACATCAGAGTCCCATGATAAGTCATACCCCATGATTTTCAATGAGTACCATTCATATCTGTGTGACTTCAAGTCACACCGACTTCAAAGTAGTCCCTGTACTACTTTGGTCCGACTTTGATGCGAGTTGAGGTCTATAGACCTCAAGTTTGCAAAGGCATTCATTGAAATTGCGGCAAAATTGCCCGCGCAAAATTGCAGGAAAATTGCATGACTTTCCCTGCGATTCCTGTGTCCATAGACCTCAAGTTTACACAGGCATTGCATAAAGTCGCATCAAAATGGCGCAACTTTCAGGTCACACAAGTGTGAAAGGGGCCTAAGTCACTGTGCTGAGTACTATTATAATCACAAGTATAGGCGCAGCAAAACAGAATTCATATAGTTCCCACTGCAAATCTGCTGATAATGGAAGTTCTAAATAGAACTAAAGTGACAATATAGTCCATGTGGCATACACAGAAAAAAACTGTTTATATAGTGATATTAGAAGGGAGAAAAAATGTCCAAAAAAGGAAACACACAGGGCTGCCGTCAAATTGAGGAAGAAACCAAGTGGAGAGGCGCCTCTGGTTGCAGTCGTTTTTTTGTGTAATCAATTTAATATACAACATAAGGTCAACTCACATGTAGTGAAATAATTAAAAGCGAGGTATCAATAAGTCTGGATGACGTTCACGAATCCTGTGGCATAATCCGTGCTGTGTACCAGGGGTCTTCCGAATGATAGTAACGCCGCTCCTTCCTCAACAGTCTGTTGAGGAAGGAGCACGACTTGCAGGACATCCAAGTACGCACGCTCAAGAAACGCGTCCATTTTGGCTTACGTCATCCCCCTGCAGCTTGTGTCCCAAGCCTCGTTCTGAGGCCGCTCTTCTGGAGCCGGCGTTACTATCATTAGGAAGACCCCTGGTTATCGTACACAGCACGGATTATGCCACAGGATTTGGGAACGTCATCCAGACTTATTGATACCACACTTTTAATTCTTTCACTACGTGTGAGTTGATCTTATGTTGTTTATTAAATTGATTACACGACTGCACTCAGAGGCACCTCTCCACTTGTGTTTTTTTTGTCTGAGTACTATTATATCTAGAATATAAAGTAGTCCCACCATCAAACAATCATAATAAATGTATGTTCTCAATATAATTATGCTCAAATGGCTGAAAATCACCTACTGAAAGCTTGCATTGTACTCAGCAGCATATGCTAAAAAGAGGCGAACGCCTATTAGCCAATGCCACATCAGCATGAGAATGGTATTACTATAATGTTAATGTCTGAAATGCACAACATTATTGTATAGAATCAAACATTTGTAAATGTATTTTCTATGTAGGTATGTGTTCAGCTCTGTAGCATAGTGATATGCCCTGCTACCTTCAAAGGTTCAAGCCATGAGTTCAAATCCCACTGACGGTATCACCTCTGGAAAACATGCATTGCACTCAGCAGCATAATTAGTCAATGCACATCAGTTTGATTTATTCCATATTTTAACTCTTCAAATGCATATGTATATGCATATGCAATGGTATGTACTTATTCAATAATATTATGGTGTGGAATTCTAAAAATCAAGGAAAAAAATGTTGTAGGGTCCCCCCCCCCCCCAGTACATACCAGGCCCTTTAGGTTTGGTGTGGACTTTAAGGGGAACCCCACACAAAATAAAAAAAAAAATTACATGGGCCCCCAAAATCCATACCAGACCCTTATTCGAGCATGCAGCCTGAAGGTCAGGATGTGGGGGACGAGCGAGCATCCTCCCCTTCTGAACCGTACCAGGCCACATGCCCCAAGGCACCTTGTCCCCAGGTTGATGGGGAAAAGGGCCTCTTCCCGACAACCCTGGCCGGTGGTTGTCGTTCTGCAGGCAGGGGGTTTATCAGAATCTGGAAACCCCCTTTAACAAGGGGTCCCCAGATCCTGCCCCTCTATGTGAATGGGTATGGGGTACATCGTATGCCTACCTATTTACCAAAAAAAGCAGTGAAATGTAAAAATAAACAATAGCAGGTTTTTGACAAGTCCTTTATTGTAAAATAGCTCCGAGCTGTCTTTTTCCCTGAGCCTTCTTCTCCTGTCGCTGCCTCTCCATCTTCTCCCCGAGCTGTCTTCTCCCAGAGCTGTCTTCTCCTTCTGCTGTGTTCTTCCGCACCGCCGGTTACCCGCTAATAAAATAAACCCCACTCTTCTTCGGTGGCGGTCTTCCTCCGCTGTGTTGTATTGGTGAAAAAAAGGCGAATGCCAATTAGCAAAGCAGCATATGCTGAAAATAGGCGAATGCCAATGCACTTTAATTTGGCTGATTCTATTATATTAACTCTTCAAATGCATGCAATGGTATGTAAGTATTCAATAATATTATGGTGTGGAATTCCAAACACCACACACTAGCTAACGGGCAGTTTACATTTCTTTGTTTGTTTATTTTAATTCGATTGTGCACTGAAAAAATAAACACAGCTGGTGGATGGTAGGTTGGCTGGGATTTAAACTCATACCGTGGGTGCTGTGGAGACATCCGAGCAGACCACCAAGCCATTGTGCTAAGTACGCTGAGACCTGTATAATAATGTAGTATGATTAAAGAATAAACATAAATAATTACCACTTTATACTCACCAAAATGAAAAAAAAAAATTCTAAATAAAACATCAAAAAAAAAACAACATACAACAAATAGGTAACTTAAATGTAACATGTAACTTTCTAGAATAGCAGACATTACTCTGTAATAATGATTCATAACTGCATTTGTTAGCAAAAGAAGGAAAAAAACTAGGAATACTAATTGCAATATACATCAATAGATGCACATGAGGTAGAGCACATCTCACATAAAAATGTTTCTTTCACATACATGGATCATGGTTGCAGTGCAGTACTATATAATAACTTAGTAGAAATTGGCATTTGCATATATGCGGGATCGCTAATTAGCGTTGACTTCTGAATTTACTAACGTATGTTCGCCGCTAATAGCGCTCATTTTCATTCACACGTTCGCCTGTTGAAATCTTAATTGCCTAAAAGGAGCGCTATTATATGTAATTGTGCCCAGTACTTCCCGGCACTATAGTTAATGACCCCCATAGTGTGTACCTAGCTTAAGTCATAGCAATAGACAAATGCAATGGGGTTTATTTACTAAAGGCAAATCCACTTTGCACTACAAGTGCACTGAACTTGCACTTGGAAGTGCAGTTGCTGTAGATCTGATGGGGACATGCAAGGAAAATAGAAAACAGCATTTTAGCTTGCACATGATTGGATTATAAAATCAGCAGAGCTTCCCCTCATTTCAGATCTTCCCCTCAGATCTACAACGACTGCACTTCCAAGTGTACTTTCAGTGCACTTTCAAATGCACTTTCAGTGCACTTGTAACGCAGAGTGGATTTGCCTTTGGTAAATAACCCCCAATGTGCCTGGGCTGATAACACACAAACTAATTCTAACAAATTCTAATTTCTTGTATTTTTATTGAACACATCCATTAAACATTCATAGTGCTGGAGGAAAAGGTAAGTGAACCCACAGACTAAATATTTCAGTGAAAGCTGTTTGGAGTCAGTAGTTTGCACACCTAAAGTCCAATTATAGAAATTAGTTTGAACGTGTGGTTTAGAGCTACTTTGATTGATAAAAGACACTCAAGGATTTTAAGATTGCTCTTCTTAAGAAGCATCAGCTGATGTTAACCATGCCTTGCAAAAAGTTGCTCTCTGAAGATATACGATCAAGAGTAGTTGATCTGCATAAGGGGCTGAAAAGGGATACCAAGCAATCTCAAAGTGTTTAGGTATCCATCAGTTGACAGGCAAATTTCTATAAAAGGAGACATTTTAATACTGAGGCTACTCTTCCTAGAAGTGGGTGCCAAGTCAAGATGACTCCCAAGACCCAATGCAGAATCCTCAATGAGGTAAAGAAGAAGAACCCACAAGTAACAGCTAATAGCTTGAGGACATCACTGGAACTAGCAAACATCCCTGTTTATAAGTCTACAATACGTACGTTTTTTAACAGGCAGAGTGCTGTGGCAGAGCGCCATGGAGGAAGCTGCTACTCTCCAAAAAAAAACATTGCTGCACCTTGGCAAACTGCAATGCTACTGGGAAAATGTTTTGTGGACTGATGAAGTTGAATTTTCCAGGAAGAATGCTAAGCACTATGTATATCGCAAAAAGGGCACTGCTTATTGTACCAACACCAAAACATCATCCCAGCGGTCGAAGTATGGTAGAAGAAACATCATGATTTGGGCTTGCTTCTCTGCCTCAGGGCCTAGACCATTGGGCCTAGCCCAGACCCAAGTTTCCCAAAGTTTCCCAAAGGACAGGATAATGCCAGGGTGGCTGTCCGCCAGCTGAAGCTTAGTAGACATTGGGTGATGTAATAGGACAATGACCCTAAGCATCAAAGTAAGTCCACCATAGACTGGATATAGAAACAAAAAAGTGCCTTTTGGAGTGGTTCATTTAGAGCCCAGAGCTTAACCCAAAAAAGATGCTGTGGAATGATCTCAAGAGAGACGTTTACACCAAACATCCAACAAATGTGTCTGAGCTGAAGCAGTTTTGGAAAGGAGAATGGTTGAAAATTTCTCCTGAATGTTGTGCAGGTCTGATCCAGAGCTACTGAAAGCACTTGATTGAAGTCGTTGCTGCCAAAGGAGGTTCGACCAGCTATTGCCTCCAAGGGTTCACTTACAGTTTCCTCCAGCATTGTGAATATTTAAAATGTGTGTTTAACCTGTTGCCGCCCGCCCACCGTCATATGACGGCGGAGCAGTGTGGTTCTTGTTCTGGGCCGCCGTCATATGACGGTGGCTGGTTTACACAGGGCATGCGCGCGATCGCGGGCGCGCAGCCCTGCTCTGTCGGTATCGCCGTGTCCCCGGGACACAGCGCGTCACCGACAGGGGTGAACAGCCATTGGGCATGGCTGTTCACCATGTGATTGGCCGCGATTACGTCACGGCCGATCACAAAGGGAATTCCCGCTTTAGACCGCGCATGCGCGTGCGATCGGGAGCGCGCAGCGCGGTCACGTCGGTGGCGGCGTGTTCCCTGGAACACTGCTCGTCACCGACAAGGGTAAACAGCCAATGGCTGGTGGCTGTTTACCACGTGATCAGCTGTGATCCATTCACAGCCGATCACTAACTGTAAACATAGACCGGTTACTAGCTGTCACCGGCTCTTCTCTCCTCACACAACATTTCCAGTGTGAGGAGAGAAGAGCCAGGAGCAGTGAGTGACCGATCTATGTGTGTTCTGTAGTGTACTGCACCAACACCACAAAGAGAACCTGTCACATTGCCCCCCCCCCCCAATTACAGCTGTCACCCAACAGTCACCACATCAGTACTTATAAAAGTGCACCTGTCACCCATCAGTGCCCACAAAGTGCACCTGTCACCCGTCAGTGCCCACTAAGTGCACCTGTCACCCATCAGTGCCCACAAAGTGCACCTGTCACCGTCAGAGACTGCCGTCAGCGGTGCACCTGTCACCCTTCAGTGACCGCCATCAGTGACCGTCGTCAGTGACCCATCCGTGACCCTCATCTGTCACCTATCAGTCCAATAAAGTGCACCAGTCACCATCAGAGACTGCCATCAGTGACTGTCAACCGTTACCTGTCACCTGTCACCCACCAGTGACCGTCGCACGTCACCGATTACCTGTCGCCCATCAGTGACCGTCACCTGTCACCGATCACCTGTCACCCATCAGTGACCGTCACCTGTCACCCATCACCTGTCGCCCATCAGTAACCGTAATTTGTCACCTGTCACACAGCCCATCAGAAAAAATGTCCAAAAGATTTTATACAAGTGAGGAGGCGTTCCAGATCCTCTCCATGACTGATGAGAGCAGCGGGGAGCTCTCATCAGATTCAAATGCCAATTCCTGTGAATCAAATTCAGCATTTGAACCGATCGAAAGTAGTGGATCTGCAAACGATTCAGAGGAAGAATGGATCCCTCCTAAAAGAGCAGGGCGCTCTGGAAACCAGGCAGCCACCAGCAATATACCCCAGGATCAAATTCCCAGTACTAGCGCTGCTGCCAGCGATAGACCCCAAAACCAAAGGCTCAGTCCTAGAGCTGCCGCCAGTGAAAGGCCACAAGAAATGCCCAGTACTAGCACTTCCGCAGCATCACGCCCAAATACCAGCACAGGAACTCCAACTACCAGCACTGGAGTGCCACGTCCCCCAAGAGCCAAGGCCGCTACATATCTCCCAGAAGGTCTTGCCAATCCAACATGGCTGCCTTCCGACTCAGGATAAGCAAGAATTCCCCCTTTCACGGCACAGCCAGGTGTGCAGGCCAATACCCAAAATTTTTCTGCAATTGATTGTTTTAATTTATTTTTGCCCAACACTTTGCTGCAACTCATCGTGGACCAGACCAATTTATATGCCCAGCAGAATATTGCCAACAACCCCCAATCTTCTTACGCCCGTCCATTCGAGTGGAAGGATTTGACTCTGGAGGAGTTCAAAATGTTTATGGGCCTCACCATAAATATGGGGCTTACAAAAAAAAATGAAGGACATGCCTATTGGTCCACCCACCCCATTCACCACATGCCCATTTACTCTTCTGTAATGCCCAGGTCCCGATACGAAATGATAATGCGCTTCCTTCATTTTAATGACAACACCCAGTGCCCTCCCCACAATCATCCAAATTACGATAAATTATATAAACTTCGCCCACTCATTAATTTCTTTTCCCAACGATTTGCAGAACTCTATGTCCCCGATAAGCATATATGTGTAGATGAGTCCCTGGTACCCTTTTCTGGCCAGCTAGGAATAAAACAATACATTCCTAGCAAAAGGGCCAAATACGGAGTGAAATTTTATAAGCTTTGCGAGAGAGCCACGGGATATCTGTATGCGTTCCGCATATACGAAGGAAGAGATTCCCAGCTCCAGCCCCCTGAGTGCCCGGCCTACATGGGCACAACTGGTAAAATTGTATGGGACCTGGCCTACCCACTGCTGAAGAAAGGTTACCACATATACCTGGATAACTTTTATACCAGCCTGCCCCTTTTCAAATACCTATACCTCGCACAAACCCTGGCCTGTGGAACCTCCAGAAAGAATAGAAAGGGCTTCCCACAAGCCATAGTAAACAAGAAATTGCGAAGGGGAGAAAGAGCAACTTTGAGATGCAACGAAGTGCTGGCCTTGAGGTGGAAGGATACCAGGAATGTGTACATGATGTCCACCATCCATGACGACACTACCGTTGAAGTTCAGAGAAGACGAGGTCCCATTGTAAAGCCAAAATGTGTACAAGATTACAATCTGTACATGGGGGGGTGGATTTCAACGACCAAATGCTTCAGCCCTATTTAGCAATAAGGAGGTCCCGTTTCTGGTACAAGAAAGTAGCACTCTATTTAATTCATTTGGCCATTTATAATGCCTACATATATTACACCAAATCCACCGAAAGCCCTGCCCACTTCCTAAAATTCATTGAAGAAGTTGTCACGTCCCTCATCTACCATCAAAGACCCCCCCCAGAAAACCTTCGCTCTGATGCTATAAGCCGACTGCATGAACGCCACTTCCCGGACCACATTCCCCCATCTGAAGCAGGCCGAAGATGCCAAAAAAGATGTTGAGTATGCAGCAGTAAAGGATTTTGAAGAGATACCAGCTACCATTGTTCCCAGTGTCCCCTTGAACCCGGCCTTTGCATTGGTGAATGCTTCAGACTATATCACACATTCCTTAAATATTATCCCATATTCTTAACCACTTCCCCATTTTCATGATCTGTGCTGACCATTTCCCATGCTTCCTCAAATAACCATTCCACTGCCTTCTATGTGAACTGACCCTGGCCTGTTTTTTGACTATGCCTCTGCCAACCGTTTGGACTGCTTACATGTGAACCGACCCTGGCCTGTTTTACCAACTACGCTTCTGCCTACTGTTTGGACTGTTTTTATGTGAACTGACCCTGGCCTGTTTTACCAACTATGCTTCTGCCTAATGTTTGGACTGCTTACATGTGAACTGACCATGGCCTGTTTTACCCACTACGCTTCTGCCTACCACTTGGACTGCTTGCATGTCATCTGACCCTGGCCTGTTTTAATGACTTTGCTTTTCCCTACCGCTTGGACTGATCTGTTGCCCTGCTACTGTAGGACACAGGGGTCTCACATGTGAGGGCTCCAGAAATGTTTTTCCGGATGGAGAAAACAATTTTTTTTGTTGTCTCCGGGTTTCGTAATTTCCAGATTAGGGTCTGGAGTCCGGAGGCTTCATAGAGATTTGGGTGGGTCGAAGTCTCTACCCCTGTGCCCCTGTGCACAGGTCTTACCTGATTGCGGCCCTCAGCCTGCTGCTGACTTACTGCCGCCATCCCCCTGCCTGCAGCATAAACTGACCACACCTCTGCCTGCTACCTGGACTATGGAAATAATTAGCTGTAGCAAGAGGCAGTATGTTTATGAAGGGCTGGAGAGCGGTACAATAATGAGTGCAGGGAGGTAACGGTGTACCAGGACCAATATTATGGCTGTGTTGGCTGTCTCTGCCTGGACAATTTCTATGGACAAATGCTTTGGCTGTGCTGACGATATCCTTGTGCTGACTATAGACAATATTCCTGCCTGCTGCCTGGATAATTACTATTGTTGCTAAGCACATCCCTGCCTGCTGCCTGCACCAATTCTCTCCTATGGGGACACTACTAAAACCACAGGTAATACTTTTTTTTTACCCTTTCCTCAATAGAATTTATTTTGGAGTGTAATTTTTGGTATGTAAATGCAATGTGTTAGAAATATAAGGGCCTTCAAAAATAATAGGTTGTCAGGAAATTAGATGTGTAATTTATGCTTGTAGAACACCTGAAGGTGCTACTTCAATGGTGGGCCTCTGTATGTGGTCAGGCTGTGTAAAAGTCTGACACATGTGGTATCGCCATACTCAGGAGGAGTAGCAGAATGTATTTTGGGGTGTCATTTTTGCTATGTACATGCTATGCGTTAGAAATATCTTAAAAATGGACAACTTTGTGGAAAAAAAATGCATTTTCATTTTTTTTCCACATTTTCCAAAAACTTCTGGAAAAAAATGAACCGTTCAAAAGACTCATTATGCCTCATAGATTATACATTGGGGTGTATGCTTTCCAAAATGGGGTCATTTTGTGGGCGTTTCCATTGCCCTGGGGCTCCAGGGCCTTCAAAACTGTAATAGGTGGTTGAGAAATGAGATGTGTAATTTATGCTCCTAGAATGCCTGAAGGTGCTACTTCTCTGGCGGGCCTCTGTATGTGGCCAGGCTGTGTAAAAGTCTCACACATGTGGTATCGCCATACTCAGGAGGAGTAGCAGAATGTATTTTGGGGTGTCATTTTTGGTATGTACATGCTATGCTTTAGAAATATCTTAAAAATGGACAACTTTGTGGGAAAAAAATGCGTTTTCATTTTTTTTCCACATTTTCCAAAAACTTCTGGAAAAAAATGAACCGTTCAAAAGACTCATTATGCCTCATAGATTATACGTTGGGGTGTCTGCTTTCCAAAATGGGGTCATTTTGTGGGTATTTGTACTTTCCTGGCTTGTTAGTGTCTCATGAAATTAGATAAGTCTTCAGTACATCAGGTGTGATCAGGTGTGATCAATTTTCAATGATTTGCACCATAGCTTGTAGACTCTATAACTTTCACAAAAACCAAATAATATACACTAATTAGGGTTATTTTTACCAAAGATATGTAGTCGTGTAAATTTTGGCCAAAATTTATGAAGAAATATTACTAATTTGCAAAATTTTATGACAGAAACAAAGAAAAAGGCATTTTTTCACCAAATTTTCAGTCTTTTTTTATTTATAGCACAAAAAATAAAAAATCCACTAGTGATTAAATACCACCAAAAGAAAGCTCTATTCGTGTGAAAAAAAGGACACAAATTTCATTTGGGTACAGTGTTGCATGACTGATAATTGTCATTGAAAGTGTGAGAGCGCTGAAAGCTGAAAATTGGTCTGGGCAGGAAGGGGGTGAAAGTGCCCTGTAGGCAAGTGGTTAATAAAGACATGAGAAATTAGAATTGTTTATGTGTTATCGGCCTAAGTACATTGTGTTTGACCAGTAGCGGCTGGGGGGGGGCCCAAACAAACTGAACATTTCGGGAAAAAAAACATCAATTGCAGCCACTGTGCCCATCAATTGCAGCCACTGTGCTATCAAATGCAGCCACTGTGCCATCAAACGCAGCCACTGTGCCCATCAAACGCAGCCACTGTGCCATCAAACGCAGCCACTGTGCCCATCAATTGCAGCCACTGTGCTATCAAACGCAGCCACTCTGCCCATCAAACGCAGCCACTGTGCCCATCAAATGCAGCCACTGTGCCATCAATTGCGGCCACTGTGCCATCAAATGCTGCACTGTGCCCATCAAATGCCGCCACTGTGCCCATCCAATGCTGCCATTGTGCCCATCAAATGCAGCCACTGTGCCATCAAATGCCGCCATTGTGCCACTGTGCCCATCAAATGCCGCCATTGTGCCCATTAAATGCCGCCACTGTGCCCATCAAATTCCTCCATTGTGCCCCATGAAATGCAGCCAGTGTGACCCCCGCCCACTCGTTGTTTGACCGGCACTTACCCCATCTTGGTGGCGGGTCAGGCAGCGTCTCGAGCTGTGTCCTCCGTGTGTCTCGGCTTCCTGCTAGGCGTCCAAAAGCAGCGCCTGTCCTTTCAGCCAATCAGGTGACGGGTATCAGACCCACGCTACCTGATTGGCGGAGAGGTGGTTCGGTGTTAAAAAAGCAAATACTAATCTGGGTGGACTCCGAGCGCAATGCTCTGCACTCTGAGTCCACCTTTTTTGAAGCCTATTAGAGCCTATGGCTCTAATCAGGTGCTTCAAAAAACACCCCCCCCCTGCTAGAATACAGGCACCCAGCGTCCTAAAAGGGGTCAGATGCCTGAATAGGGGATGGCGGTGGCCGCCATGGATAGATTCATGCAATGCATGAATCTATCGATTCTACATAGAGGGGGTGGCTGCAGAAAGGGGGCGCCCGTGCGCCCTCAATGGAAGGGCTGCCCTTATGTTTGACTTTTGTTGAGGATCAAATCTCTATTTGTGGCAAATGACTGAAAAAAAAACCAAGTTAATTCCAAGGGGCTCACATACTTTTTTTGCCTTTGTATATGTGATTGAAGGTGAATCTTGTAGTGTGTAAGCTTTGTACTTTTGAAATAGATTGTGTAGTGGGGCAATGTATCTGCATCATGAACAGAGAACATCAGATGGTGTTATTGCTACATCACAAATAAAGAACATCTTAGACAAATGTGTATGTTTTCTATATTTATTAAAATAAATCCATTAGAAATGATGGCTTTGAAAAAAAAAATGTCCTAATTAGAATGGGGACATTAAGCTCCATGATTTTCCCAATTGCTCTGTACCATTTCCCCCTAAATCCTTAATTTCCATAATCACAAGGTAATGCTTTGGCTGCATAGACCATTGCATTCATTTATTCAGTCGGCCATTAGAGGGTTTTGCTTATATCAGTAGACTGTAAAATATTTATGTAAACTACGGAATCAATTTGTATTTGTCATTGCCGCTTTTTTTTTTCTGCAGGAAATGCTTTCTGTATGCAAACCGATAGGAAAACACAGCCAAGTGTGGATGAAGCACATCTACATTCTCAAGGACCAGCATCTATATTTCCGATATACTGAATAAAGATGTGAATGTAGAGGTTTACTTAAAGCTGAATTCCAGGTGTGGATAATTTTACATAGTTACACTGGTGCAGGTTGGACCAATATACACTATATTCCCAAAAGTATTGGGACGCCGGCCTTTACACGCACATAAACTTTTTTTTTTTTTATAATTAAAATGTTATTACATTCAAATGTTTTATTACAAAACAACGCCAGTTGGGCATACCCTGGATTGATCTATGCAGAAAAATGATTGAACTTCAAATTTTGTTGAACGATTGAGATATTATACCAACATAAATCAAGTATACATAGAAATATAGAGAAAAGCACTATGCTGACCAGGTTAACAATAACTGCAGGTCTTCAGAAAGTAACAAATGAGAGATTTGTTGTTATCGTGAGAGATTTTGAGTACTGTGTAGGATCCTTATGAGAGTAGTTGGGTTAGGAGAGCTGGATTTGTAAAATCAACTGAATGGGAAAGGGTGAGAAGTTGGTCCGAGTTGTGAAGCTGATAGAGGAACAATACTTCAGCTTTTGATAATAGAGGGGGGTTGGTCCAACATGTGTTATTTAAGACAGGGGCACACTTCTGCGGTCAGCGATCCATTTTTCCCAGGTTGTGGAGAAGGGTTTTGTAGATAGGTTAGCGTTGGCAAATTCCATTTGGAAATGCGTGTTGAGCAAACGAACGGCGTCTTTTAGGAGGGGAGGGTGGATTGATTTCCATTTTTTTGCCACTGCCAGACAAGCTGCTATCAGGATGACAGCACAGTTTAAAGCACCCTATACAGGTAATCCCCCCCCTGTTTTCCTCCCCTTTTTTCTCCTTCCCTTTTCAACTCCCCCTTTCCTCCTTTCCTGTTCACTCCGTTTACAGACTATATAGACCCACAGGTGCATATTCTTCATATATATTTTTATATATTTTTTTTTTATTTCAGTTACTGCACCCTTTAGTGCTTCCCGCGTTCACTGCAGGGGGATTACCCATTCAGGGTGCCTCAAACTGTGCGTTACCCTTTTTTGGGTTGCCACTGGTAAGCCATGCCTGACTACAACACTCCAAAATTATCTGACTACTTGTATTTATGCAAATTGTATTGTTTGTTTTTCCATTACTTGTGATTATATAAGTATAAGATTGTATTTCTCTATAGATTCTTATGGTCAACGCCTCCTGAAGAAGCGACTCCTGTCTCGAAACATGTAGAGGATCACGGTTGAACCTACATCTTTTCTCCCCATATACTTGTGGGATTTATCTGCTCTTTGTTTGTATCACTTGAAACAGTATGCAATAACCATTTTATATATTGTTGTATCCGATGTCCTTCATGTTTGTCCTTTTTCAATAAATTAATACTCTTATATTTACTCTGTCTAAATACCTGGGTACCGAGATAGTCCACAACAATCTTTTGTTGTCGTGGGGCAATTTCTGGAGTCGCCCCATTTTTCATTATTCCAAGTCCAAGGATGATGGTACCCACCCCTATCTCTGTTTATCTTTTAGATTGAGGCACTACTTTATATGCTCCCAACTTTGTGGGAACAGTTTGGGGATGGCCCCTTCCTGTTCCAACATGACTGCACACCAGTGCACAAAATGCATGTTACATGCCCTTGTTAGGTGCTTCCATTGAAATTCATTGGGGTCATAGCTGGCCCATCCCTGTGGAAGCTATAAGAAGGTATTACTACTACAATGATTGTGGCTAGCTTCCAGGTCCTGTACCGAGTGGTGATGTCACAATCTCTATCTCATCCAATCATAGAGTGCCTTGCATTTATTAAGGAAAATGCCTGTGTTGAGTGAGTGACCCCCTGTGTTCGCTATGCACTAGGGCAGCATGTGATCCAGTAGCGGTGGCTTCTACAATAATTACCAGTTTCAAATGAGATCTGATAGTATGGCATTTACATACTTAGGTTTGGTCCAAGCTGGACCAAAGTAAATGTATAAATAGCTATACGTGAAATTCAGCTTTAGCATTATTGGGGCTGAATATAATGGTCAAAATTGTTATTTAAGTAATAATCACATTTGGGAAAATATTCTTTATGATTGTTTATAAAGCTGCTCAGTACAATTTTTCAATCACGTCTGCCATATTGTAACATAAGCAAAAATAATTCAGCACAATCTAGGTTGCAGTTAACTGTGCTAGTCTATAAAGACCTCCACTAGCCTTTTAATATAATCAGCTAATAAAACTGTATGCATTTTAACAATGACATTTATGAGGACAAAATGTTTTTTCTTTTTTGAGAATTTGGGTAAGTTTCCTTAATTTTTTGCTATCCCAGTTCTTCATCTTTTTCACTGGTATGTGACTTTCATAATTTCTGTAACTTAATTTTCACAATCCAATTTTCTGGTTCAAACTTTAAAAGCAGAGAAAAATGATAAAAGCTGAACTCCAGGCCCCAGCTAAAAACCAATTTGGAATACATATACACTATATTACCAAAAGTATTGGGACACCTGCCTTTACACACACATGACCTTTAATGGCATCCCAGTCTTAGTCCGTAGGGTTCAATATTGCGTCGGCCCACCCTTTGCAGCTATAACAGCTTCAACTCTTGGAAGGCTGTCCACAATGTTTAGGAGTGTGTCTATGGGAATGTTTTACTATTCTTCCAGAGGTGCATTTGTGAGGTCAGGCACTGATGTTGGACTAGAAAGCCTGGCTCGCAGTCTCCAGTCTAATTCATCCCAAAGGTGTTCTATCGTCTTGGGGTCAAGTCAAGTTCCTCCTCCCCAAACTCACTCACTCATGTCTTTATGGACCTTGCTTTGTGCAATGGTGATCAGCCATGATGGAACAATAAGGGGCCATCCCCAAATTGTTCCCACAAAGTTGGGAGCATAAAATTGTCCAAAATGTCTTGGTATGCTGACGCCTTAAGAGTTCCCTTCACTGGAACTAAGAGGCCAAGCCCAACCACTGAAAAACAACCCCACACCATAATCCCCCCTCCAAATGAAATGAACCAGTGCACAAAGGTCCATAAAGACATGGATGAGCGAATTTGGGGTGGAGAAACTTGACTGGCCTGCACTGTCCTGACCTCAACCTGATAGAACACCTTTGGGATGAATTTGAGTCTTCTCGTCCACATCAGTGCCTGTCCTCACAAATGTGCTTCTGGAAGAATGATCAAACATTCCCATAGACACACTCCTAAACCTTGTGGACAGCCTCCCCAGAAGAGTTGAAGCTGTTATAGCTGCAAAGGGTGGACCAACTCAATATTGAACCCTACAGACTAAAACTGGGATGCCATTAAAGTTCATGTGTGTGTAAAGGCAGGCGTCCCAATACTTTTGGTAAAATAGCGTATATGAGAACTGCTTGATATGCCAAAGGATTTGTATTTCTGTTCAGCCAATCTTGGCACTCCAACACCCTTGCTGGGCAGCACAGCCAGGTTCTTAACCTGCACTAAAAGAAATAAAAATATTGCCACTACTGACTCCATCTTAAAATAATAGTTGCCTGCTCATCTTTGTTTTCAATTGTTTCTGAGTTGCAGATCATGTAAATGTCAGAACTTTTGACCTAAGCTCTTGTCCAGGGTTTGTGACTCAGAAATGAGGATAAGCAAAGTTGAGATATTTAATTTTGGCAGCAATCAAAAGGTTTTGGTAAAATTTTGCTCTTTTTGTGAAATGTATTGGCATTATTATGAAGGGAAAAGTTAAAGAGGACCTTCACCCTAGAGTGAAAAATGTTAGTCAGACCTAAGAAAAGGACATTTACCTGTCCAGGGATCCAGCACTGTCCTCACCCAGGCCGATTCTTCACCGGTCCAGGGTTCAGCATCAACACTTTTCTTTATAAATAACTACTGTATATCATGTTGTATCATCATTTAAATTGATACTAATGTATTCACTCAACAGTATCTGTGTCGTAGCGCTTGCATTAGACATTATTAAGCTGGCCAAAGATGGAAATTTCAAAAGAAAATTCAAAGGGAAAAGAATATCCTAAGAAAGTTCTTTTGTTTTTATAATCATTAGTGGTTTGTTTTCAATCAAAGTGATGAGACGCAAAACAACTCCGAAATAAAATTTGTTAGTATTTGGAAGAGCTGGTTGGAATTTAGACAAACCCAGGCTTATGTGAGCTTTATGGGTAGTAATTAGGTTTCCCTCCGTTCCCGTCCTCCCCCCTTTTTTTTTTCTTTGTTTGTTACACAGAAATATGCACATTATTAAAGTGGTTG